>NW_027436729.1:364218-728436 GCF_047716275.1 Strix uralensis
TCTCCAGGACAACATAAAATCTGGGGCTCTGTGCTTTCTTTCGTTCTGAACAAGTGTTACTGTTTTCTGCACAAAAGCGATTCTGCGAAGCAATGTGAACACTTCTGTTTCCCAGGCACAGAGAAGGTGCTAGCAGGGAATTCTCTGCCTGCTTTTCCCCAGTGCTCTGCAAGCTCTCCAGGACAACATAAAATCTGGGGCTCTGTGCTTTCTTTCGTGCTGAACAAGTGTTACTGTTTTCTGCACAAAAGCGATTCTGCCAAGCAATGTGAACAGGCACAGAGAAGGTGCTAGCAGGGAATTCTCTGCCTGCCTTTCCCCAGTGCTCTGCAAGCTCTCCAGGACAACATAAAATCTGCGGCTCTGTGCTTTCTTTCGTCTGAACAAGTGTTACTGTTTTCTGCACAAAAGCGATTCTGCGAAATAATGTGAACAGGCACAGAGAAGGTGCTAGCAGGGAATTCTCTGCCTGCCTTTCCCCAGTGCTCTGCAAGCTCTCCAGGACAACATAAAATCTGGGGCTCTGTGCTTTCTTTCGTTCTGAACAAGTGTTATTGTTTTCTGCACAAAAGCGATTCTGCGAAGCAATGTGAAGATTTCTGCTTCCCAGGCACAGAGAAGGTGCTAGCAGGGAATTCTCTGCCTGCCTTTCCCCAGTGCTCTGCAAGCTCTCCAGGACAACATAAAATCTGGGGCTCTGTGCTTTCTTTCGTCTGAACAAGTGTTACTGTTTTCTGCACAAAAGCGATTCTGCGAAGCAATGTGAACAGGCACAGAGAAGGTGCTAGCAGGGAATTCTCTGCCTGCCTTTCCCCAGTGCTCTGCAAGCTCTCCAGGACAACATAAAATCTGGGGCTCTGTGCTTTCTTTCGTTCTGAACAAGTGTTACTGTTTTCTGCACAAAAGCGATTCTGCGAAGCAATGTGAACACTTCTGCTTCCCAGGCACAGAGAAGGTGCTAGCAGGGAATTCTCTGCCTGCTTTTCCCCAGTGCTCTGCAAGCTCTCCAGGACAACATAAAATCTGGGGCTCTGTGCTTTCTTTCGTTCTGAACAAGTGTTAGTGTTTTCTGCACAAAAGCGATTCTGCGAAGCAATGTGAACACTTGTGCTTCCCAGGCACAGAGAAGGTGCTAGCAGGGAATTCTCTGCCTGCCTTTCCCCAGTGCTCTGCAAGCTCTCCAGGACAACATAAAATCTGGGGCTCTGTGCTTTCTTTCATTCTGAACAAGTGCTACTGTTTTCTGCACAAAAGCGATTCTGCGAAGCAATGTGAAGACTTCTGCTTCCCAGGCACAGAGAAGGTGCTAGCAGGGAATTCTCTGCCTGCTTTTTGCCAGTGCTCTGCAAGCTCTCCAGGACAACATAGAATCTGGGGCTCTGTGCTTTCTTTCGTTCTGAACAAGTGTTACTGTTTTCTGCACAAAAGTGATTCTGCGAAGCAATGTGAACACTTCTGCTTCCCAGGCACAGAGAAGGTGCTAGCAGGGAATTCTCTGCCTGCCTTTCCCCAGTGCTCTGCAAGCTCTCCAGGACAACATAAAATCTGCGGCTCTGTGCTTTCTTTCGTCTGAACAAGTGTTACTGTTTTCTGCACAAAAGCGATTCTGCGAAACAATGTGAACAGGCACAGAGAAGGTGCTAGCAGGGAATTCTCTGCCTGCCTTTCCCCAGTGCTCTGCAAGCTCTCCAGGACAACAACAAATCTGGGGCTCTGTGCTTTCTTTCGTCTGAACAAGTGTTACTGTTTTCTGCACAAAAGCGATTCTGCGAAGCAATGTGAACAGGCACAGAGAAGGTGCTAGCAGGGAATTCTCTGCCTGCCTTTCCCCAGTGCTCTGCAAGCTCTCCAGGACAACATAAAATCTGGGGCTCTGTGCTTTCTTTCGTTCTGAACAAGTGTTACTGTTTTCTGCACAAAAGTGATTCTGCGAAGCAATGTGAACACTTCTGCTTCCCAGGCACAGAGAAGGTGCTAGCAGGGAATTCTCTGCCTGCCTTTCCCCAGTGCTCTGCAAGCTCTACAGGACAACATAAAATCTGCGGCTCTGTGCTTTCTTTCGTCTGAACAAGTGTTACTGTTTTCTGCACAAAAGCGATTCTGCGAAATAATGTGAACAGGCACAGAGAAGGTGCTAGCAGGGAATTCTCTGCCTGCCTTTCCCCAGTGCTCTGCAAGCTCTCCAGGACAACATAAAATCTGGGGCTCTGTGCTTTCTTTCGTTCTGAACAAGTGTTATTGTTTTCTGCACAAAAGCGATTCTGCGAAGCAATGTGAAGATTTCTGCTTCCCAGGCACAGAGAAGGTGCTAGCAGGGAATTCTCTGCCTGCCTTTCCCCAGTGCTCTGCAAGCTCTCCAGGACAACATAAAATCTGGGGCTCTGTGCTTTCTTTCATTCTGAACAAGTGCTACTGTTTTCTGCACAAAAGCGATTCTGCGAAGCAATGTGAACACTTCTGCTTCCCAGGCACAGAGAAGGTGCTAGCAGGGAATTCTCTGCCTGCCTTTCCCCAGTGCTCTGCAAGCTCTCCAGGACAACATAAAATCTGGGGCTCTGTGCTTTCTTTCGTTCTGAACAAGTGTTACTGTTTTCTGCACAAAAGCGATTCTGCCAAGCAATGTGAACACTTGTGCTTCCCAGGCACAGAGAAGGTGCTAGCAGGGAATTCTCTGCCTGCCTTTCCCCAGTGCTCTGCAAGCTCTCCAGGACAACATAAAATCTGGGGCTCTGTGCTTTCTTTCGTTCTGAACAAGTGTTACTGTTTTCTGCACAAAAGCGATTCTGCGAAGCAATGTGAACACTTGTGCTTCCCAGGCACAGAGAAGGTGCTAGCAGGGAATTCTCTGCCTGCCTTTCCCCAGTGCTCTGCAAGCTCTCCAGGACAACATAAAATCTGGGGCTCTGTGCTTTCTTTCGTTCTGAACAAGTGTTACTGTTTTCTGCACAAAAGCGATTCTGCGAAGCAATGTGAACACTTCTGCTTCCCAGGCACAGAGAAGGTGCTAGCAGGGAATTCTCTGCCTGCCTTTCCCCAGTGCTCTGCAAGCTCTCCAGGACAACATAAAATCTGGGGCTCTGTGCTTTCTTTCGTTCTGAACAAGTGTTACTGTTTTCTGCACAAAAGCGATTCTGCGAAGCAATGTGAACACTTGTGCTTCCCAGGCACAGAGAAGGTGCTAGCAGGGAATTCTCTGCCTGCCTTTCCCCAGTGCTCTGCAAGCTCTCCAGGACAACATAAAATCTGGGGCTCTGTGCTTTCTTTCGTTCTGAACAAGTGTTACTGTTTTCTGCACAAAAGCGATTCTGCGAAGCAATGTGAACAGGCACAGAGAAGGTGCTAGCAGGGAATTCTCTGCCTGCCTTTCCCCAGTGCTCTGCAAGCTCTCCAGGACAACATAAAATCTGGGGCTCTGTGCTTTCTTTCGTTCTGAACAAGTGTTACTGTTTTCTGCACAAAAGCGATTCTGCGAAGCAATATGAACACTTGTGCTTCCCAGGCACAGAGAAGGTGCTAGCAGGGAATTGTCTGCCTGCCTTTCCCCAGTGCTCTGCAAGCTCTCCAGGACAACATAAAATCTGGGGCTCTGTGCTTTCTTTCGTTCTGAACAAGTGTTACTGTTTTCTGCACAAAAGCGATTCTGCGAAGCAATGTGAACACTTCTGCTTCCCAGGCACAGAGAAGGTGCTAGCAGGGAATTCTCTGCCTGCCTTTCCCCAGTGCTCTGCAAGCTCTCCAGGACAACATAAAATCTGGGGCTCTGTGCTTTCTTTCGTTCTGAACAACTGTTACTGTTTTCTGCACAAAAGCGATTCTGCCAAGCAATGTGAACAGGCACAGAGAAGGTGCTAGCAGGGAATTCTCTGCCTGCCTTTCCCCAGTGCTCTGCAAGCTCTCCAGGACAACATAAAATCTGGGGCTCTGTGCTTTCTTTCGTTCTGAACAAGTGTTACTGTTTTCTGCACAAAAGCGATTCTGCCAAGCAATGTGAACACTTCTGCTTCCCAGGCACAGAGAAGGTGCTAGCAGGGAATTCTCTGCCTGCCTTTCCCCAGTGCTCTGCAAGCTCTCCAGGACAACATAAAATCTGGGGCTCTGTTCTTTCTTTCGTTCTGAACAACTGTTACTGTTTTCTGCACAAAAGCGATTCTGCGAAGCAATGTGAACACTTCTGCTTCCCAGGCACAGAGAAGGTGCTAGCAGGGAATTCTCTGCCTGCCTTTCCCCAGTGCTCTGCAAGCTCTCCAGGACAACATAAAATCTGGGGCTCTGTGCTTTCTTTCGTTCTGAACAAGTGTTACTGTTTTCTGCACAAAAGCGATTCTGCCAAGCAATGTGAACACTTCTGCTTCCCAGGCACAGAGAAGGTGCTAGCAGGGAATTCTCTGCCTGCCTTTCCCCAGTGCTCTGCAAGCTCTCCAGGACAACATAAAATCTGGGGCTCTGTGCTTTCTTTCGTTCTGAACAAGTGTTACTGTTTTCTGCACAAAAGCGATTCTGCGAAGCAATGTGAAGACTTCTGCTTCCCAGGCACAGAGAAGGTGCTAGCAGGGAATTCTCTGCCTGCCTTTCCCCAGTGCTCTGCAAGCTCTCCAGGACAACATAAAATCTGGGGCTCTGTGCTTTCTTTCGTTCTGAACAAGTGTTACTGTTTTCTGCACAAAAGCGATTCTGCGAAGCAATGTGAACACTTCTGCTTCCCAGGCACAGAGAAGGTGCTAGCAGGGAATTCTCTGCCTGCCTTTCCCCAGTGCTCTGCAAGCTCTCCAGGACAACATAAAATCTGGGGCTCTGTGCTTTCTTTCGTTCTGAACAAGTGTTACTGTTTTCTGCACAAAAGCGATTCTGCGAAGCAATGTGAACACTTGTGCTTCCCAGGCACAGAGAAGGTGCTAGCAGGGAATTCTCTGCCTGCCTTTCCCCAGTGCTCTGCAAGCTCTCCAGGACAACATAAAATCTGGGGCTCTGTGCTTTCTTTCGTTCTGAACAAGTGTTACTGTTTTCTGCACAAAAGCGATTCTGCGAAGCAATGTGAACACTTGTGCTTCCCAGGCACAGAGAAGGTGCTAGCAGGGAATTCTCTGCCTGCCTTTCCCCAGTGCTCTGCAAGCTCTCCAGGACAACATAAAATCTGGGGCTCTGTGCTTTCTTTCGTTCTGAACAAGTGTTACTGTTTTCTGCACAAAAGCGATTCTGCGAAGCAATGTGAACAGGCACAGAGAAGGTGCTAGCAGGGAATTGTCTGCCTGCCTTTCCCCAGTGCTCTGCAAGCTCTCCAGGACAACATAAAATCTGGGGCTCTGTGCTTTCTTTCGTTCTGAACAAGTGTTACTGTTTTCTGCACAAAAGCGATTCTGCGAAGCAATGTGAACACTTGTGCTTCCCAGGCACAGAGAAGGTGCTAGCAGGGAATTCTGTGCCTGCCTTTCCCCAGTGCTCTGCAAGCTCTCCAGGACAACATAAAATCTGGGGCTCTGTGCTTTCTTTCGTTCTGAACAAGTGTTACTGTTTTCTGCACAAAAGCGATTCTGCGAAGCAATGTGAACAGGCACAGAGAAGGTGCTAGCAGGGAATTCTCTGCCTGCCTTTCCCCAGTGCTCTGCAAGCTCTCCAGGACAACATAAAATCTGGGGCTCTGTGCTTTCTTTCGTTCTGAACAAGTGTTACTGTTTTCTGCACAAAAGCGATTCTGCGAAGCAATGTGAACACTTGTGCTTCCCAGGCACAGAGAAGGTGCTAGCAGGGAATTCTGTGCCTGCCTTTCCCCAGTGCTCTGCAAGCTCTCCAGGACAACATAAAATCTGGGGCTCTGTGCTTTCTTTCGTTCTGAACAAGTGTTACTGTTTTCTGCACAAAAGCGATTCTGCGAAGCAATGTGAACACTTCTGCTTCCCAGGCACAGAGAAGGTGCTAGCAGGGAATTCTCTGCCTGCCTTTCCCCAGTGCTCTGCAAGCTCTCCAGGACAACATAAAATCTGGGGCTCTGTGCTTTCTTTCGTTCTGAACAAGTGTTACTGTTTTCTGCACAAAAGCGATTCTGCAAAGCAATGTGAACACTTGTGCTTCCCAGGCACAGAGAAGGTGCTAGCAGGGAATTCTCTGCCTGCCTTTCCCCAGTGCTCTGCAAGCTCTCCAGGACAACATAAAATCTGGGGCTCTGTGCTTTCTTTCGTTCTGAACAAGTGTTACTGTTTTCTGCACAAAAGCGATTCTGCGAAGCAATGTGAACAGGCACAGAGAAGGTGCTAGCAGGGAATTCTCTGCCTGCCTTTCCCCAGTGCTCTGCAAGCTCTCCAGGACAACAGCAAATCTGGGGCTCTGTGCTTTCTTTCGTTCTGAACAAGTGTTACTGTTTTCTGCACAAAAGCGATTTTGCGAAGCAATGTGAACACTTCTGCTTCCCAGGCACAGAGAAGGTGCTAGCAGGGAATTCTCTGCCTGCCTTTCCCCAGTGCTCTGCAAGCTCTCCAGGACAACATAAAATCTGGGGCTCTGTGCTTTCTTTCGTTCTGAACAAGTGTTACTGTTTTCTGCACAAAAGCGATTCTGCAAAGCAATGTGAACACTTGTGCTTCCCAGGCACAGAGAAGGTGCTAGCAGGGAATTCTCTGCCTGCCTTTCCCCAGTGCTCTGCAAGCTCTCCAGGACAACATAAAATCTGGGGCTCTGTGCTTTCTTTCGTTCTGAACAAGTGTTACTGTTTTCTGCACAAAAGCGATTCTGCGAAGCAATGTGAACACTTGTGCTTCCCAGGCACAGAGAAGGTGCTAGCAGGGAATTCTCTGCCTGCCTTTCCCCAGTGCTCTGCAAGCTCTCCAGGACAACATAAAATCTGGGGTTCTGTGCTTTCTTTCGTTCTGAACAAGTGTTACGGTTTTCTGCACAAAAGCGATTCTGCGAAGCAATGTGAACACTTGTGCTTCCCAGGCACAGAGAAGGTGCTAGCAGGGAATTCTCTGCCTGCCTTTCCCCAGTGCTCTGCAAGCTCTCCAGGACAACATAAAATCTGGGGCTCTGTGCTTTCTTTCGTTCTGAACAAGTGTTACTGTTTTCTGCACAAAAGCGATTCTGCGAAGCAATGTGAACACTTGTGCTTCCCAGGCACAGAGAAGGTGCTAGCAGGGAATTCTCTGCCTGCCTTTCCCCAGTGCTCTGCAAGCTCTCCAGGACAACATAAAATCTGGGGCTCTGTGCTTTCTTTCGTTCTGAACAAGTGTTACTGTTTTCTGCACAAAAGCGATTCTGCGAAGAAAAGTGAACAGGCACAGAGAAGGTGCTAGCAGGGAATTGTCTGCCTGCCTTTCCCCAGTGCTCTGCAAGCTCTCCAGGACAACATAAAATCTGGGGCTCTGTGCTTTCTTTCGTTCTGAACAAGTGTTACTGTTTTCTGCACAAAAGCGATTCTGCCAAGCAATGTGAACACTTGTGCTTCCCAGGCACAGAGAAGGTGCTAGCAGGGAATTCTCTGCCTGCCTTTCCCCAGTGCTCTGCAAGCTCTCCAGGACAACATAAAATCTGGGGTTTTGTGCTTTCTTTCGTTCTGAACAAGTGTTATTGTTTTCTGCACAAAAGCGATTCTGCGAAGCAATGTGAACACTTGTGCTTCCCAGGCACAGAGAAGGTGCTAGCAGGGAATTCTCTGCCTGCCTTTCCCCAGTGCTCTGCAAGCTCTCCAGGACAACATAAAATCTGGGGCTCTGTGCTTTCTTTCATTCTGAACAAGTGTTACTGTTTTCTGCACAAAAGCGATTCTGCGAAGCAATGTGAACACTTGTGCTTCCCAGGCACAGAGAAGGTGCTAGCAGGGAATTCTCTGCCTGCCTTTCCCCAGTGCTCTGCAAGCTCTCCAGGACAACATAAAATCTGGGGCTCTGTGCTTTCTTTCGTTCTGAACAAGTGTTACTGTTTTCTGCACAAAAGCGATTCTGCGAAGCAATGTGAACACTTCTGCTTCCCAGGCACAGAGAAGGTGCTAGCAGGGAATTCTCTGCCTGCCTTTCCCCAGTGCTCTGCAAGCTCTCCAGGACAACATAAAATCTGGGGCTCTGTGCTTTCTTTCGTTCTGAACAAGTGTTACTGTTTTCTGCACAAAAGCGATTCTGCGAAGCAATGTGAACACTTCTGCTTCCCAGGCACAGAGAAGGTGCTAGCAGGGAATTCTCTGCCTGCCTTTCCCCAGTGCTCTGCAAGCTCTCCAGGACAACATAAAATCTGGGGCTCTGTGCTTTCTTTCGTTCTGAACAAGTGTTACTGTTTTCTGCACAAAAGCGATTCTGCCAAGCAATGTGAACACTTCTGCTTCCCAGGCACAGAGAAGGTGCTAGCAGGGAATTCTCTGCCTGCCTTTCCCCAGTGCTCTGCAAGCTCTCCAGGACAACATAAAATCTGCGGCTCTGTGCTTTCTTTCGTTCTGAACAAGTGTTACTGTTTTCTGCACAAAAGCGATTCTGCGAAGCAATGTGAAGACTTCTGCTTCCCAGGCACAGAGAAGGTGCTAGCAGGGAATTCTCTGCCTGCCTTTCCCCAGTGCTCTGCAAGCTCTCCAGGACAACATAAAATCTGGGGCTCTGTGCTTTCTTTCGTTCTGAACAACTGTTACTGTTTTCTGCACAAAAGCGATTCTGCGAAGCAATGTGAACACTTCTGCTTCCCAGGCACAGAGAAGGTGCTAGCAGGGAATTCTCTGCCTGCCTTTCCCCAGTGCTCTGCAAGCTCTCCACGACAACATAAAATCTGGGGCTCTGTGCTTTCTTTCGTTCTGAACAAGTGTTACTGTTTTCTGCACAAAAGCGATTCTGCGAAGCAATGTGAACACTTCTGCTTCCCAGGCACAGAGAAGGTGCTAGCAGGGAATTCTCTGCCTGCCTTTCCCCAGTGCTCTGCAAGCTCTCCAGGACAACATAAAATCTGGGGCTCTGTGCTTTCTTTCGTTCTGAACAACTGTTACTGTTTTCTGCACAAAAGCGATTCTGCGAAGCAATGTGAACACTTGTGCTTCCCAGGCACAGAGAAGGTGCTAGCAGGGAATTCTCTGCCTGCCTTTCCCCAGTGCTCTGCAAGCTCTCCAGGACAACATAAAATCTGGGGCTCTGTGCTTTCTTTCGTTCTGAACAAGTGTTACTGTTTTCTGCACAAAAGCGATTCTGCGAAGCAATGTGAACACTTCTGCTTCCCAGGCACAGAGAAGGTGCTAGCAGGGAATTCTCTGCCTGCCTTTCCCCAGTGCTCTGCAAGCTCTCCAGGACAACATAAAATCTGGGGCTCTGTGCTTTCTTTCGTTCTGAACAAGTGTTACTGTTTTCTGCACAAAAGCGATTCTGCGAAGCAATGTGAACACTTGTGCTTCCCAGGCACAGAGAAGGTGCTAGCAGGGAATTCTCTGCCTGCCTTTCCCCAGTGCTCTGCAAGCTCTCCAGGACAACATAAAATCTGGGGTTCTGTGCTTTCTTTCGTTCTGAACAAGTGTTACTGTTTTCTGCACAAAAGCGATTCTGCGAAGCAATGTGAACACTTGTGCTTCCCAGGCACAGAGAAGGTGCTAGCAGGGAATTCTCTGCCTGCCTTTCCCCAGTGCTCTGCAAGCTCTCCAGGACAACATAAAATCTGGGGCTCTGTGCTTTCTTTCGTTCTGAACAAGTGTTACTGTTTTCTGCACAAAAGCGATTCTGCGAAGCAATGTGAACACTTGTGCTTCCCAGGCACAGAGAAGGTGCTAGCAGGGAATTCTCTGCCTGCCTTTCCCCAGTGCTCTGCAAGCTCTCCAGGACAACATAAAATCTGGGGCTCTGTGCTTTCTTTCGTTCTGAACAAGTGTTACTGTTTTCTGCACAAAAGCGATTCTGCGAAGCAATGTGAACACTTGTGCTTCCCAGGCACAGAGAAGGTGCTAGCAGGGAATTGTCTGCCTGCCTTTCCCCAGTGCTCTGCAAGCTCTCCAGGACAACATAAAATCTGGGGCTCTGTGCTTTCTTTCGTTCTGAACAAGTGTTACTGTTTTCTGCACAAAAGCGATTCTGCCAAGCAATGTGAACACTTGTGCTTCCCAGGCACAGAGAAGGTGCTAGCAGGGAATTCTCTGCCTGCCTTTCCCCAGTGCTCTGCAAGCTCTCCAGGACAACATAAAATCTGGGGTTTTGTGCTTTCTTTCGTTCTGAACAAGTGTTATTGTTTTCTGCACAAAAGCGATTCTGCGAAGCAATGTGAACACTTGTGCTTCCCAGGCACAGAGAAGGTGCTAGCAGGGAATTCTCTGCCTGCCTTTCCCCAGTGCTCTGCAAGCTCTCCAGGACAACATAAAATCTGGGGCTCTGTGCTTTCTTTCATTCTGAACAAGTGTTACTGTTTTCTGCACAAAAGCGATTCTGCGAAGCAATGTGAACACTTGTGCTTCCCAGGCACAGAGAAGGTGCTAGCAGGGAATTCTCTGCCTGCCTTTCCCCAGTGCTCTGCAAGCTCTCCAGGACAACATAAAATCTGGGCCTCTGTGCTTTCTTTCGTTCTGAACAAGTGTTACTGTTTTCTGCACAAAAGCGATTCTGCGAAGAAAAGTGAACAGGCACAGAGAAGGTGCTAGCAGGGAATTCTCTGCCTGCCTTTCCTCAGTGCTCTGCAAGCTCTCCAGGACAACAGCAAATCTGGGGCTCTGTGCTTTCTTTCGTTCTGAACAAGTGTTACTGTTTTCTGCACAAAAGCGATTCTGCGAAGCAATGTGAACACTTGTGCTTCCCAGGCACAGAGAAGGTGCTAGCAGGGAATTCTCTGCCTGCCTTTCCCCAGTGCTCTGCAAGCTCTCCAGGACAACATAAAATCTGGGGCTCTGTGTTTTCTTTCGTTCTGAACAAGTGTTACTGTTTTCTGCACAAAAGCGATTCTGCGAAGCAATGTGAACAGGCACAGAGGAGGTGCTAGCAGGGAATTCTCTGCCTGCCTTTCCCCAGTGCTCTGCAAGCTCTCCAGGACAACATAAAATCTGGGGCTCTGTGCTTTCTTTCGTTCTGAACAAGTGTTACTGTTTTCTGCACAAAAGCGATTCTGCGAAGCAATGTGAACACTTCTGCTTCCCAGGCACAGAGAAGGTGCTAGCAGGGAATTCTCTGCCTGCCTTTCCTCAGTGCTCTGCAAGCTCTCCAGGACAACATAAAATCTGGGGTTCTGTGCTTTCTTTCATTCTGAACAAGTGTTACTGTTTTCTGCACAAAAGCGATTCTGCGAAGCAATGTGAACACTTCTGCTTCCCAGGCACAGAGAAGGTGCTAGCAGGGAATTCTCTGCCTGCCTTTCCCCAGTGCTCTGCAAGCTCTCCAGGACAACATAAAATCTGGGGCTCTGTGCTTTCTTTCGTTCTGAACAAGTGTTACTGTTTTCTGCACAAAAGCGATTCTGCGAAGCAATGTGAACACTTGTGCTTCCCAGGCACAGAGAAGGTGCTAGCAGGGAATTCTCTGCCTGCCTTTCCCCAGTGCTCTGCAAGCTCTCCAGGACAACATAAAATCTGGGGCTCTGTGCTTTCTTTCGTTCTGAACAAGTGTTACTGTTTTCTGCACAAAAGCGATTCTGCGAAGCAATGTGAACACTTGTGCTTCCCAGGCACAGAGAAGGTGCTAGCAGGGAATTCTCTGCCTGCCTTTCCCCAGTGCTCTGCAAGCTCTCCAGGACAACATAAAATCTGGGGCTCTGTGCTTTCTTTCGTTCTGAACAAGTGTTACTGTTTTCTGCACAAAAGCGATTCTGCGAAGCAATGTGAACACTTGTGCTTCCCAGGCACAGAGAAGGTGCTAGCAGGGAATTCTCTGCCTGCCTTTCCCCAGTGCTCTGCAAGCTCTCCAGGACAACATAAAATCTGGGGCTCTGTGCTTTCTTTCGTTCTGAACAAGTGTTACTGTTTTCTGCACAAAAGCGATTCTGCGAAGCAATGTGAACACTTCTGCTTCCCAGGCACAGAGAAGGTGCTAGCAGGGAATTCTCTGCCTGCCTTTCCCCAGTGCTCTGCAAGCTCTCCAGGACAACATAAAATCTGGGGCTCTGTGCTTTCTTTCGTTCTGAACAAGTGTTACTGTTTTCTGCACAAAAGCGATTCTGCGAAGCAATGTGAACACTTGTGCTTCCCAGGCACAGAGAAGGTGCTAGCAGGGAATTCTCTGCCTGCCTTTCCCCAGTGCTCTGCAAGCTCTCCAGGACAACATAAAATCTGGGGCTCTGTGCTTTCTTTCGTTCTGAACAACTGTTACTGTTTTCTGCACAAAAGCGATTCTGCGAAGCAATGTGAACACTTGTGCTTCCCAGGCACAGAGAAGGTGCTAGCAGGGAATTCTCTGCCTGCCTTTCCCCAGTGCTCTGCAAGCTCTCCAGGACAACATAAAATCTGGGGCTCTGTGCTTTCTTTCGTTCTGAACAAGTGTTACTGTTTTCTGCACAAAAGCGATTCTGCGAAGCAATGTGAACACTTCTGCTTCCCAGGCACAGAGAAGGTGCTAGCAGGGAATTCTCTGCCTGCCTTTCCCCAGTGCTCTGCAAGCTCTCCAGGACAACATAAAATCTGGGGCTCTGTGCTTTCTTTCGTTCTGAACAAGTGTTACTGTTTTCTGCACAAAAGCGATTCTGCGAAGCAATGTGAACACTTCTGCTTCCCAGGCACAGAGAAGGTGCTAGCAGGGAATTCTCTGCCTGCCTTTCCCCAGTGCTCTGCAAGCTCTCCAGGACAACATAAAATCTGGGGCTCTGTGCTTTCTTTCGTTCTGAACAAGTGTTACTGTTTTCTGCACAAAAGCGATTCTGCGAAGCAATGTGAACAGGCACAGAGAAGGTGCTAGCAGGGAATTCTCTGCCTGCCTTTCCCCAGTGCTCTGCAAGCTCTCCAGGACAACAACAAATCTGGGGCTCTGTGCTTTCTTTCGTCTGAACAAGTGTTACTGTTTTCTGCACAAAAGCGATTCTGCGAAGCAATGTGAACAGGCACAGAGAAGGTGCTAGCAGGGAATTCTCTGCCTGCCTTTCCCCAGTGCTCTGCAAGCTCTCCAGGACAACATAAAATCTGCGGCTCTGTGCTTTCTTTCGTCTGAACAAGTGTTACTGTTTTCTGCACAAAAGCGATTCTGCGAAATAATGTGAACAGGCACAGAGAAGGTGCTAGCAGGGAATTCTCTGCCTGCCTTTCCCCAGTGCTCTGCAAGCTCTCCAGGACAACATAAAATCTGGGGCTCTGTGCTTTCTTTCGTTCTGAACAAGTGTTATTGTTTTCTGCACAAAAGCGATTCTGCGAAGCAATGTGAAGATTTCTGCTTCCCAGGCACAGAGAAGGTGCTAGCAGGGAATTCTCTGCCTGCCTTTCCCCAGTGCTCTGCAAGCTCTCCAGGACAACATAAAATCTGGGGCTCTGTGCTTTCTTTCATTCTGAACAAGTGCTACTGTTTTCTGCACAAAAGCGATTCTGCGAAGCAATGTGAAGACTTCTGCTTCCCAGGCACAGAGAAGGTGCTAGCAGGGAATTCTCTGCCTGCTTTTTGCCAGTGCTCTGCAAGCTCTCCAGGAGAACATAGAATCTGGGGCTCTGTGCTTTCTTTCGTTCTGAACAAGTGTTACTGTTTTCTGCACAAAAGTGATTCTGCGAAGCAATGTGAACACTTGTGCTTCCCAGGCACAGAGAAGGTGCTAGCAGGGAATTCTCTGCCTGCCTTTCCCCAGTGCTCTGCAAGCTCTCCAGGACAACATAAAATCTGGGGCTCTGTGCTTTCTTTCGTTCTGAACAAGTGTTACTGTTTTCTGCACAAAAGCGATTCTGCCAAGCAATGTGAACACTTGTGCTTCCCAGGCACAGAGAAGGTGCTAGCAGGGAATTCTCTGCCTGCCTTTCCCCAGTGCTCTGCAAGCTCTCCAGGACAACATAAAATCTGGGGCTCTGTGCTTTCTTTCGTTCTGAACAAGTGTTACTGTTTTCTGCACAAAAGCGATTCTGCGAAGCAATGTGAACACTTGTGCTTCCCAGGCACAGAGAAGGTGCTAGCAGTGAATTCTCTGCCTGCCTTTCCCCAGTGCTCTGCAAGCTCTCCAGGACAACATAAAATCTGGGGCTCTGTGCTTTCTTTCGTTCTGAACAAGTGTTACTGTTTTCTGCACAAAAGCGATTCTGCGAAGCAATGTGAACACTTCTGCTTCCCAGGCACAGAGAAGGTGCTAGCAGGGAATTCTCTGCCTGCCTTTCCCCAGTGCTCTGCAAGCTCTCCAGGACAACATAAAATCTGGGGCTCTGTGCTTTCTTTCGTTCTGAACAAGTGTTACTGTTTTCTGCACAAAAGCGATTCTGCGAAGCAATGTGAACACTTCTGCTTCCCAGGCACAGAGAAGGTGCTAGCAGGGAATTCTCTGCCTGCCTTTCCCCAGTGCTCTGCAAGCTCTCCAGGACAACATAAAATCTGGGGCTCTGTGCTTTCTTTCGTTCTGAACAAGTGTTACTGTTTTCTGCACAAAAGCGATTCTGCGAAGCAATGTGAACACTTGTGCTTCCCAGGCACAGAGAAGGTGCTAGCAGGGAATTCTCTGCCTGCCTTTCCCCAGTGCTCTGCAAGCTCTCCAGGACAACATAAAATCTGGGGCTCTGTGCTTTCTTTCGTTCTGAACAAGTGTTACTGTTTTCTGCACAAAAGCGATTCTGCGAAGCAATGTGAACACTTGTGCTTCCCAGGCACAGAGAAGGTGCTAGCAGGGAATTCTCTGCCTGCCTTTCCCCAGTGCTCTGCAAGCTCTCCAGGACAACATAAAATCTGGGGCTCTGTGCTTTCTTTCGTTCTGAACAAGTGTTACTGTTTTCTGCACAAAAGCGATTCTGCGAAGCAATGTGAACAGGCACAGAGAAGGTGCTAGCAGGGAATTCTCTGCCTGCCTTTCCCCAGTGCTCTGCAAGCTCTCCAGGACAACATAAAATCTGGGGCTCTGTGCTTTCTTTCGTTCTGAACAAGTGTTACTGTTTTCTGCACAAAAGCGATTCTGCGAAGCAATATGAACACTTGTGCTTCCCAGGCACAGAGAAGGTGCTAGCAGGGAATTGTCTGCCTGCCTTTCCCCAGTGCTCTGCAAGCTCTCCAGGACAACATAAAATCTGGGGCTCTGTGCTTTCTTTCGTTCTGAACAAGTGTTACTGTTTTCTGCACAAAAGCGATTCTGCGAAGCAATGTGAACACTTCTGCTTCCCAGGCACAGAGAAGGTGCTAGCAGGGAATTCTCTGCCTGCCTTTCCCCAGTGCTCTGCAAGCTCTCCAGGACAACATAAAATCTGGGGCTCTGTGCTTTCTTTCGTTCTGAACAAGTGTTACTGTTTTCTGCACAAAAGCGATTCTGCCAAGCAATGTGAACAGGCACAGAGAAGGTGCTAGCAGGGAATTCTCTGCCTGCCTTTCCCCAGTGCTCTGCAAGCTCTCCAGGACAACATAAAATCTGGGGCTCTGTGCTTTCTTTCGTTCTGAACAAGTGTTACTGTTTTCTGCACAAAAGCGATTCTGCCAAGCAATGTGAACACTTGTGCTTCCCAGGCACAGAGAAGGTGCTAGCAGGGAATTCTCTGCCTGCCTTTCCCCAGTGCTCTGCAAGCTCTCCAGGACAACATAAAATCTGGGGCTCTGTGCTTTCTTTCGTTCTGAACAAGTGTTACTGTTTTCTGCACAAAAGCGATTCTGCCAAGCAATGTGAACACTTCTGCTTCCCAGGCACAGAGAAGGTGCTAGCAGGGAATTCTCTGCCTGCCTTTCCCCAGTGCTCTGCAAGCTCTCCAGGACAACATAAAATCTGGGGCTCTGTTCTTTCTTTCGTTCTGAACAACTGTTATTGTTTTCTGCACAAAAGCGATTCTGCGAAGCAATGTGAACACTTCTGCTTCCCAGGCACAGAGAAGGTGCTAGCAGGGAATTCTCTGCCTGCCTTTCCCCAGTGCTCTGCAATCTCTCCAGGACAACATAAAATCTGGGGCTCTGTGCTTTCTTTCGTTCTGAACAAGTGTTACTGTTTTCTGCACAAAAGCGATTCTGCGAAGCAATGTGAACACTTGTGCTTCCCAGGCACAGAGAAGGTGCTAGCAGGGAATTCTCTGCCTGCCTTTCCCCAGTGCTCTGCAAGCTCTCCAGGACAACATAAAATCTGGGGCTCTGTGCTTTCTTTCGTTCTGAACAAGTGTTACTGTTTTCTGCACAAAAGCGATTCTGCGAAGCAATGTGAACAGGCACAGAGAAGGTGCTAGCAGGGAATTGTCTGCCTGCCTTTCCCCAGTGCTCTGCAAGCTCTCCAGGACAACATAAAATCTGGGGCTCTGTGCTTTCTTTCGTTCTGAACAAGTGTTACTGTTTTCTGCACAAAAGCGATTCTGCGAAGCAATATGAACACTTGTGCTTCCCAGGCACAGAGAAGGTGCTAGCAGGGAATTGTCTGCCTGCCTTTCCCCAGTGCTCTGCAAGCTCTCCAGGACAACATAAAATCTGGGGCTCTGTGCTTTCTTTCGTTCTGAACAAGTGTTACTGTTTTCTGCACAAAAGCGATTCTGCGAAGCAATGTGAACACTTCTGCTTCCCAGGCACAGAGAAGGTGCTAGCAGGGAATTCTCTGCCTGCCTTTCCCCAGTGCTCTGCAAGCTCTCCAGGACAACATAAAATCTGGGGCTCTGTGCTTTCTTTCGTTCTGAACAAGTGTTACTGTTTTCTGCACAAAAGCGATTCTGCGAAGCAATGTGAACAGGCACAGAGAAGGTGCTAGCAGGGAATTCTCTGCCTGCCTTTCCCCAGTGCTCTGCAAGCTCTCCAGGACAACATAAAATCTGGGGCTCTGTGCTTTCTTTCGTTCTGAACAAGTGTTACTGTTTTCTGCACAAAAGCGATTCTGCGAAGCAATGTGAACACTTGTGCTTCCCAGGCACAGAGAAGGTGCTAGCAGGGAATTCTCTGCCTGCCTTTCCCCAGTGCTCTGCAAGCTCTCCAGGACAACATAAAATCTGGGGCTCTGTGCTTTCTTTCGTTCTGAACAAGTGTTACTGTTTTCTGCACAAAAGCGATTCTGCGAAGCAATGTGAACAGGCACAGAGAAGGTGCTAGCAGGGAATTCTCTGCCTGCCTTTCCCCAGTGCTCTGCAAGCTCTCCAGGACAACAGCAAATCTGGGGCTCTGTGCTTTCTTTCGTTCTGAACAAGTGTTACTGTTTTCTGCACAAAAGCGATTTTGCGAAGCAATGTGAACACTTCTGCTTCCCAGGCACAGAGAAGGTGCTAGCAGGGAATTCTCTGCCTGCTTTTCCCCAGTGCTCTGCAAGCTCTCCAGGACAACATAAAATCTGGGGCTCTGTGCTTTCTTTCGTCCGAACAAGTGTTACTGTTTTCTGCACAAAAGCGATTCTGCGAAACAATGTGAACAGGCACAGAGAAGGTGCTAGCAGGGAATTCTCTGCCTGCCTTTCCCCAGTGCTCTGCAAGCTCTCCAGGACAACATAAAATCTGGGGCTCTGTGCTTTCTTTCGTCTGAAAAAGTGTTACTGTTTTCTGCACAAAAGCGATTCTGCGAAGCAATGTGAACACTTCTGCTTCCCAGGCACAGAGAAGGTGCTAGCAGGGAATTCTCTGCCTGCCTTTCCCCAGTGCTCTGCAAGCTCTCCAGGACAACATAGAATCTGGGGCTCTGTGCTTTCTTTTGTTCTGAACAAGTGTTAGTGTTTTCTGCACAAAAGCGATTCTGCGAAGCAATGTGAACACTTCTGCTTCCCAGGCACAGAGAAGGTGCTAGCAGGGAATTCTCTGCCTGCCTTTCCCCAGTGGTCTGCAAGCTCTCCAGGACAACATAAAATCTGGGGTTCTGTGCTTTCTTTCGTTCTGAACAAGTGTTACTGTTTTCTGCACAAAAGCGATTCTGCGAAGCAATGTGAACAGGCACAGAGAAGGTGCTAGCAGGGCATTCTCTGCCTGCCTTTCCCCAGTGCTCTGCAAGCTCTCCAGGACAACATAAAATCTGGGGCTCTGTGCTTTCTTTCGTTCTGAACAAGTGTTACTGTTTTCTGCACAAAAGCGATTCGGCGAAGCAATGTGAACACTTCTGTTTCCCAGGCACAGAGAAGGTGTTAGCAGGGAATTCTCTGCCTGCTTTTCCCCAGTGCTCTGCAAGCTCTCCAGGACAACATAGAATCTGGGGCTCTGTGCTTTCTTTCGTTCTGAACAAGTGTTACTGTTTTCTGCACAAAAGTGATTCTGCGAAGCAATGTGAACACTTGTGCTTCCCAGGCACAGAGAAGGTGCTAGCAGGGAATTCTCTGCCTGCTTTTCCCCAGTGCTCTGCAAGCTCTCCAGGACAACATAAAATCTGGGGCTCTGTGCTTTCTTTCGTCTGAACAAGTGTTACTGTTTTCTGCACAAAAGCGATTCTGCGAAGTAATGTGAACAGGCACAGAGAAGTTGCTAGCAGGGAATTCTCTGCCTGCCTTTCCCCAGTGCTCTGCAAACTCTCCAGGACAACATAGAATCTGGGGCTCTGTGCTTTCTTTCGTTCTGAACAAGTGTTAGTGTTTTCTGCACAAAAGTGATTCTGCGAAGCAATGTGAACACTTCTGTTTCCCAGGCACAGAGAAGGTGCTAGCAGGGAATTCTCTGCCTGCTTTTCCCCAGTGCTCTGCAAGCTCTCCAGGACAACATAAAATCTGGGGCTCTGTGCTTTCTTTCGTCCGAACAAGTGTTACTGTTTTCTGCACAAAAGCGATTCTGCGAAACAATGTGAACAGGCACAGAGAAGGTGCTAGCAGGGAATTCTCTGCCTGCCTTTCCCCAGTGCTCTGCAAGCTCTCCAGGACAACATAAAATCTGGGGCTCTGTGCTTTCTTTCGTTCTGAACAAGTGTTACTGTTTTCTGCACAAAAGCGATTCTGCGAAGCAATGTGAACACTTCTGCTTCCCAGGCACAGAGAAGGTGCTAGCAGGGAATTCTCTGCCTGCCTTTCCCCAGTGCTCTGCAAGCTCTCCAGGACAACATAAAATCTGCGGCTCTGTGCTTTCTTTCGTCTGAACAAGTGTTACTGTTTTCTGCACAAAAGCGATTCTGCGAAGCAATGTGAACAGGCACAGAGAAGGTGCTAGCAGGGAATTCTCTGCCTGCCTTTCCCCAGTGCTCTGCAAGCTCTCCAGGACAACATAAAATCTGGGGCTCTGTGCTTTCTTTCGTTCTGAACAAGTGTTACTGTTTTCTGCACAAAAGCGATTCTGCAAAGCAATGGGAACACTTCTGTTTCCCAGGCACAGAGAAGGTGCTAGCAGGGAATTCTCTGCCTGCTTTTCCCCAGTGCTCTGCAAGCTCTCCAGGACAACATAAAATCTGGGGCTCTGTGCTTTCTTTCGTTCTGAACAAGTGTTATTGTTTTCTGCACAAAAGCGATTCTGCGAAGCAATGTGAACACTTCTGCTTCCCAGGCACAGAGAAGGTGCTAGCAGGGAATTCTCTGCCTGCTTTTCCCCAGTGCTCTGCAAGCTCTCCAGGACAACATAAAATCTGGGGCTCTGTGCTTTCTTTCGTTCTGAACAAGTGTTACTGTTTTCTGCACAAAAGCGATTCTGCCAAGCAATGTGAACACTTCTGCTTCCCAGGCACAGAGAAGGTGCTAGCAGGGAATTCTCTGCCTGCTTTTCCCCAGTGCTCTGCAAGCTGTCCAGGACAACATAAAATCTGGGGCTCTGTGCTTTCTTTCGTTCTGAACAAGTGCTACTGTTTTCTGCACAAAAGCGATTCTGCGAAGCAATGTGAACACTTCTGCTTCCCAGGCACAGAGAAGGTGCTAGCAGGGAATTCTCTGCCTGCCTTTCCCCAGTGCTCTGCAAGCTCTCCAGGACAACATAAAATCTGGGGCTATGTGTTTTCTTTTGTTCCTAACAAGAGTTACTGTTTTCTGCACAAAAGTGATTCTGCGAAGCAATGTGAACACTTCTGCTTCCCAGGCACAGAGAAGGTGCTAGCAGGGAATTCTCTGCCTGCCTTTCCCCAGTGCTCTGCAAGCTCTCCAGGACAACATAAAATCTGGGGCTCTGTGCTTTCTTTCGTCTGAACAAGTGTTACTGTTTTCTGCACAAAAGCGATTCTGCGAAGCAATCTGAACAGGCACAGAGAAGGTGCTAGCAGGGAATTCTCTGCCTGACTTTCCCCAGTGCTCTGCAAGCTCTCCAGGACAACATAAAATCTGGGGCTCTGTGCTTTCTTTCGTTCTGAACAAGTGTTAGTGTTTTCTGCACAAAAGCGATTCTGCGAAACAATGTGAACACTTGTGCTTCCCAGGCACAGAGAAGGTGCTAGCAGGGAATTCTCTGCCTGCTTTTCCCCAGTGCTCTGCAAGCTCTCCAGGACAACATAAAATCTGGGGCTCTGTGCTTTCTTTCGTTCTGAACAAGTGTTACTGTTTTCTGCACAAAAGTGATTCTGCGAAGCAATGTGAACACTTCTGCTTCCCAGGCACAGAGAAGGTGCTAGCAGGGAATTCTCTGCCTGCTTTTTCCCAGTGCTCTGCAAGCTCTCCAGGACAACATAGAATCTGGGGCTCTGTGCTTTCTTTCGTTCTGAACAAGTGTTACTGTTTTCTGCACAAAAGGGATTCTGCGAAGCAATGTGAACACTTCTGCTTCCCAGGCACAGAGAAGGTGCTAGCAGGGAATTCTCTGCCTGCCTCTCCCCAGTGCTCTGCAAGCTCTCCAGGACAACATAAAATCTGCGGCTCTGTGCTTTCTTTCGTCTGAACAAGTGTTACTGTTTTCTGCCCAAAAGCGATTCTGCGAAATAATTTTAACAGGCACAGAGAAGGTGCTAGCAGGGAATTCTCTGCCTGCCTTTCCCCAGTGCTCTGCAAGCTCTCCAGGACAACATAAAATCTGGGGCTCTGTGCTTTCTTTCGTTCTGAACAAGTGTTGTTGTTTTCTGCACAAAAGCGATTCTGCGAAGCAATGTGAAGATTTCTGCTTCCCAGGCACAGAGAAGGTGCTAGCAGGGAATTCTCTGCCTGCCTTTCCCCAGTGCTCTGCAAGCTCTCCAGGACAACATAAAATCTGGGGCTCTGTGCTTTCTTTCGTCTGAACAAGTGTTACTGTTTTCTGCACAAAAGCGATTCTGCGAAGCAATGTGACCAGGCACAGAGAAGGTGCTAGCAGGGAATTCTCTGCCTGCCTTTCCCCAGTGCTCTGCAAGCTCTCCAGGACAACATAAAATCTGGGGCTCTGTGCTTTCTTTCATTCTGAACAAGTGCTACTGTTTTCTGCACAAAAGCGATTCTGCAAAGCAATGTGAAGACTTCTGCTTCCCAGGCACAGAGAAGGTGCTAGCAGGGAATTCTCTGCCTGCTTTTTGCCAGTGCTCTGCAAGCTCTCCAGGACAACATAGAATCTGGGGCTCTGTGCTTTCTTTCGTTCTGAACAAGTGTTACTGTTTTCTGCACAAAAGTGATTCTGCGAAGCAATGTGAACACTTCTGCTTCCCAGGCACAGAGAAGGTGCTAGCAGGGAATTCTCTGCCTGCCTTTCCCCAGTGCTCTGCAAGCTCTCCAGGACAACATAAAATCTGGGGCTCTGTGCTTTCTTTCGTCTGAACAAGTGTTACTGTTTTCTGCACAAAAGCGATTCTGCGAAACAATGTGAACAGGCACAGAGAAGGTGCTAGCAGGGAATTCTCTGCCTGCCTTTCCCCAGTGCTCTGCAAGCTCTCCAGGACAACAACAAATCTGGGGCTCTGTGCTTTCTTTCGTCTGAACAAGTGTTACTGTTTTCTGCACAAAAGCGATTCTGCGAAGCAATGTGAACAGGCACAGAGAAGGTGCTAGCAGGGAATTCTCTGCCTGCCTTTCCCCAGTGCTCTGCAAGCTCTCCAGGACAACATAAAATCTGGGGCTCTGTGCTTTCTTTCGTTCTGAACAAGTGTTACTGTTTTCTGCACAAAAGCGATTCTGCGAAGCAATGTGAACACTTCTGCTTCCCAGGCACAGAGAAGGTGCTAGCAGGGAATTCTCTGCCTGCCTTTCCCCAGTGCTCTGCAAGCTCTCCAGGACAACATAAAATCTGCGGCTCTGTGCTTTCTTTCGTCTGAACAAGTGTTACTGTTTTCTGCACAAAAGCGATTCTGCGAAATAATGTGAACAGGCACAGAGAAGGTGCTAGCAGGGAATTCTCTGCCTGCCTTTCCCCAGTGCTCTGCAAGCTCTCCAGGACAACATAAAATCTGGGGCTCTGTGCTTTCTTTCGTTCTGAACAAGTGTTATTGTTTTCTGCACAAAAGCGATTCTGCGAAGCAATGTGAAGATTTCTGCTTCCCAGGCACAGAGAAGGTGCTAGCAGGGAATTCTCTGCCTGCCTTTCCCCAGTGCTCTGCAAGCTCTCCAGGACAACATAAAATCTGGGGCTCTGTGCTTTCTTTCGTCTGAACAAGTGTTACTGTTTTCTGCACAAAAGCGATTCTGCGAAGCAATGTGAACAGGCACAGAGAAGGTGCTAGCAGGGAATTCTCTGCCTGCCTTTCCCCAGTGCTCTGCAAGCTCTCCAGGACAACATAAAATCTGGGGCTCTGTGCTTTCTTTCGTTCTGAACAAGTGTTACTGTTTTCTGCACAAAAGCGATTCTGCGAAGCAATGTGAACACTTCTGCTTCCCAGGCACAGAGAAGGTGCTAGCAGGGAATTCTCTGCCTGCCTTTCCCCAGTGCTCTGCAAGCTCTCCAGGACAACATAAAATCTGGGGCTCTGTGCTTTCTTTCATTCTGAACAAGTGCTACTGTTTTCTGCACAAAAGCGATTCTGCGAAGCAATGTGAAGACTTCTGCTTCCCAGGCACAGAGAAGGTGCTAGCAGGGAATTCTCTGCCTGCTTTTTCCCAGTGCTCTGCAAGCTCTCCAGGACAACATAGAATCTGGGGCTCTGTGCTTTCTTTCGTTCTGAACAAGTGTTACTGTTTTCTGCACAAAAGTGATTCTGCGAAGCAATGTGAACACTTCTGCTTCCCAGGCACAGAGAAGGTGCTAGCAGGGAATTCTCTGCCTGCCTTTCCCCAGTGCTCTGCAAGCTCTCCAGGACAACATAAAATCTGGGGCTCTGTGCTTTCTTTCGTTCTGAACAAGTGTTACTGTTTTCTGCACAAAAGCGATTCTGCGAAGCAATGTGAACAGGCACAGAGAAGGTGCTAGCAGGGAATTCTCTGCCTGCCTTTCCCCAGTGCTCTGCAAGCTCTCCAGGACAACATAAAATCTGGGGCTCTGTGCTTTCTTTCGTTCTGAACAAGTGTTATTGTTTTCTGCACAAAAGCGTTTCTGCGAAACAATGTGAAGACCTCTGCTTCCCAGGCACAGAGAAGGTGCTAGCAGGGAATTCTCTGCCTGCCTTTCCCCAGTGCTCTGCAAGCTCTCCAGGACAACATAAAATCTGGGGCTCTGTGCTTTCTTTCCTTCTGAACAAGTGTTACTGTTTTCTGCACAAAAGCGATTCTGCGAAGGAATGTGAACAGGCACAGAGAAGGTGCTAGCAGGGAATTCTCTGCCTGCCTTTCCCCAGTGCTCTGCAAGCTCTCCAGGACAACATAAAATGTGGGGCTCTGTGCTTTCTTTCGTTCTGAACAAGTGCTACTGTTTTCTGCACAAAAGCGATTCTGCGAAGCAATGTGAACACTTCTGCTTCCCAGGCACAGAGAAGGTGCTAGCAGGGAATTCTCTGCCTGCCTTTCCCCAGTGCTCTGCAAGCTCTCCAGGACAACATAAAATCTGGGGCTCTGTGCTTTCTTTCGTCTGAACAAGTGTTACTGTTTTCTGCACAAAAGCGATTCTGCGAAACAATGTGAACAGGCACAGAGAAGGTGCTAGCAGGGAATTCTCTGCCTGCCTTTCCCCAGTGCTCTGCAAGCTCTCCAGGACAACATAAAATCTGGGGCTCTGTGCTTTCTTTCGTTCTGAACAAGTGTTATTGTTTTCTGCACAAAAGCGATTCTGCGAAACAATGTGAAGACCTCTGCTTCCCAGGCACAGAGAAGGTGCTAGCAGGGAATTCTCTGCCTGCCTTTCCCCAGTGCTCTGCAAGCTCTCCAGGACAACATAAAATCTGGGGCTCTGTGCTTTCTTTCGTTCTGAACAAGTGTTACTGTTTTCTGCACAAAAGCGATTCTGCGAAGCAATGTGAACACTTCTGTTTCCCAAGCACAGAGAAGGTGCTAGCAGGGAATTCTCTGCCTGCCTTTCCCCAGTGCTCTGCAAGCTCTCCAGGACAACATAAAATCTGGGGCTCTGTGCTTTCTTTCGTTCTGAACAAGTGTTACTGTTTTCTGCACAAAAGCGATTCTGCGAAGCAATGTGAACACTTCTGTTTCCCAGGCACAGAGAAGGTGCTAGCAGGGAATTCTCTGCCTGCTTTTCCCCAGTGCTCTGCAAGCTCTCCAGGACAACATAAAATCTGGGGCTCTGTGTTTTCTTTCGTTCTGAACAAGTGTTACTGTTTTCTGCACAAAAGCGATTCTGCGAAGCAATGTGAACACTTCTGCTTCCCAGGCACAGAGAAGGTGCTAGCAAGGAATTCTCTGCCTGCTTTTCCCCAGTGCTCTGCAAGCTCTCCAGGACAACATAAAATCTGGGGCTCTGTGCTTTCTTTTGTTCTGAAAAATTGTCAGTGTTTTCTGCACAAAAGCGATTCTGCGAAGCAATGTGAACACTTCTGCTTCCCAGGCACAGAGAAGGTGCTAGCAGGGAATTCTCTGCCTGCCTTTCCCCAGTGCTCTGCAAGCTCTCCAGGACAACATAGAATCTGGGGCTCTGTGCTTTCTTTCGTTCTGAAAAAGTGTTACTGTTTTCTGCACAAAAGCGATTCTGCGAAGCAATGTGAACACTTCTGTTTCCCAGGCACAGAGAAGGTGCTAGCAGGGAATTCTCTGCCTGCTTTTCCCCAGTGCTCTGCAAGCTCTCCAGGACAACATAAAATCTGGGGCTCTGTGCTTTCTTTCGTTCTGAACAAGTGTTACTGTTTTCTGCACAAAAGCGATTCTGCGAAGCAATGTGAACACTTCTGTTTCCCAGGCACAGAGAAGGTGCTAGCAGGGAATTCTCTGCCTGCTTTTCCCCAGTGCTCTGCAAGCTCTCCAGGACAACATAAAATCTGGGGCTCTGTGCTTTCTTTCGTGCTGAACAAGTGTTACTGTTTTCTGCACAAAAGCGATTCTGCCAAGCAATGTGAACAGGCACAGAGAAGGTGCTAGCAGGGAATTCTCTGCCTGCCTTTCCCCAGTGCTCTGCAAGCTCTCCAGGACAACATAAAATCTGCGGCTCTGTGCTTTCTTTCGTCTGAACAAGTGTTACTGTTTTCTGCACAAAAGCGATTCTGCGAAATAATGTGAACAGGCACAGAGAAGGTGCTAGCAGGGAATTCTCTGCCTGCCTTTCCCCAGTGCTCTGCAAGCTCTCCAGGACAACATAAAATCTGGGGCTCTGTGCTTTCTTTCGTTCTGAACAAGTGTTATTGTTTTCTGCACAAAAGCGATTCTGCGAAGCAATGTGAAGATTTCTGCTTCCCAGGCACAGAGAAGGTGCTAGCAGGGAATTCTCTGCCTGCCTTTCCCCAGTGCTCTGCAAGCTCTCCAGGACAACATAAAATCTGGGGCTCTGTGCTTTCTTTCGTCTGAACAAGTGTTACTGTTTTCTGCACAAAAGCGATTCTGCGAAGCAATGTGAACAGGCACAGAGAAGGTGCTAGCAGGGAATTCTCTGCCTGCCTTTCCCCAGTGCTCTGCAAGCTCTCCAGGACAACATAAAATCTGGGGCTCTGTGCTTTCTTTCGTTCTGAACAAGTGTTACTGTTTTCTGCACAAAAGCGATTCTGCGAAGCAATGTGAACACTTCTGCTTCCCAGGCACAGAGAAGGTGCTAGCAGGGAATTCTCTGCCTGCTTTTCCCCAGTGCTCTGCAAGCTCTCCAGGACAACATAAAATCTGGGGCTCTGTGCTTTCTTTCGTTCTGAACAAGTGTTAGTGTTTTCTGCACAAAAGCGATTCTGCGAAGCAATGTGAACACTTGTGCTTCCCAGGCACAGAGAAGGTGCTAGCAGGGAATTCTCTGCCTGCCTTTCCCCAGTGCTCTGCAAGCTCTCCAGGACAACATAAAATCTGGGGCTCTGTGCTTTCTTTCATTCTGAACAAGTGCTACTGTTTTCTGCACAAAAGCGATTCTGCGAAGCAATGTGAAGACTTCTGCTTCCCAGGCACAGAGAAGGTGCTAGCAGGGAATTCTCTGCCTGCTTTTTGCCAGTGCTCTGCAAGCTCTCCAGGACAACATAGAATCTGGGGCTCTGTGCTTTCTTTCGTTCTGAACAAGTGTTACTGTTTTCTGCACAAAAGTGATTCTGCGAAGCAATGTGAACACTTCTGCTTCCCAGGCACAGAGAAGGTGCTAGCAGGGAATTCTCTGCCTGCCTTTCCCCAGTGCTCTGCAAGCTCTCCAGGACAACATAAAATCTGCGGCTCTGTGCTTTCTTTCGTCTGAACAAGTGTTACTGTTTTCTGCACAAAAGCGATTCTGCGAAACAATGTGAACAGGCACAGAGAAGGTGCTAGCAGGGAATTCTCTGCCTGCCTTTCCCCAGTGCTCTGCAAGCTCTCCAGGACAACAACAAATCTGGGGCTCTGTGCTTTCTTTCGTCTGAACAAGTGTTACTGTTTTCTGCACAAAAGCGATTCTGCGAAGCAATGTGAACAGGCACAGAGAAGGTGCTAGCAGGGAATTCTCTGCCTGCCTTTCCCCAGTGCTCTGCAAGCTCTCCAGGACAACATAAAATCTGGGGCTCTGTGCTTTCTTTCGTTCTGAACAAGTGTTACTGTTTTCTGCACAAAAGTGATTCTGCGAAGCAATGTGAACACTTCTGCTTCCCAGGCACAGAGAAGGTGCTAGCAGGGAATTCTCTGCCTGCCTTTCCCCAGTGCTCTGCAAGCTCTCCAGGACAACATAAAATCTGCGGCTCTGTGCTTTCTTTCGTCTGAACAAGTGTTACTGTTTTCTGCACAAAAGCGATTCTGCGAAATAATGTGAACAGGCACAGAGAAGGTGCTAGCAGGGAATTCTCTGCCTGCCTTTCCCCAGTGCTCTGCAAGCTCTCCAGGACAACATAAAATCTGGGGCTCTGTGCTTTCTTTCGTTCTGAACAAGTGTTATTGTTTTCTGCACAAAAGCGATTCTGCGAAGCAATGTGAAGATTTCTGCTTCCCAGGCACAGAGAAGGTGCTAGCAGGGAATTCTCTGCCTGCCTTTCCCCAGTGCTCTGCAAGCTCTCCAGGACAACATAAAATCTGGGGCTCTGTGCTTTCTTTCGTTCTGAACAAGTGTTACTGTTTTCTGCACAAAAGCGATTCTGCCAAGCAATGTGAACACTTGTGCTTCCCAGGCACAGAGAAGGTGCTAGCAGGGAATTCTCTGCCTGCCTTTCCCCAGTGCTCTGCAAGCTCTCCAGGACAACATAAAATCTGGGGCTCTGTGCTTTCTTTCGTTCTGAACAAGTGTTACTGTTTTCTGCACAAAAGCGATTCTGCGAAGCAATGTGAACACTTGTGCTTCCCAGGCACAGAGAAGGTGCTAGCAGGGAATTCTCTGCCTGCCTTTCCCCAGTGCTCTGCAAGCTCTCCAGGACAACATAAAATCTGGGGCTCTGTGCTTTCTTTCGTTCTGAACAAGTGTTACTGTTTTCTGCACAAAAGCGATTCTGCGAAGCAATGTGAACACTTCTGCTTCCCAGGCACAGAGAAGGTGCTAGCAGGGAATTCTCTGCCTGCCTTTCCCCAGTGCTCTGCAAGCTCTCCAGGACAACATAAAATCTGGGGCTCTGTGCTTTCTTTCGTTCTGAACAAGTGTTACTGTTTTCTGCACAAAAGCGATTCTGCGAAGCAATGTGAACACTTGTGCTTCCCAGGCACAGAGAAGGTGCTAGCAGGGAATTCTCTGCCTGCCTTTCCCCAGTGCTCTGCAAGCTCTCCAGGACAACATAAAATCTGGGGCTCTGTGCTTTCTTTCGTTCTGAACAAGTGTTACTGTTTTCTGCACAAAAGCGATTCTGCGAAGCAATGTGAACAGGCACAGAGAAGGTGCTAGCAGGGAATTCTCTGCCTGCCTTTCCCCAGTGCTCTGCAAGCTCTCCAGGACAACATAAAATCTGGGGCTCTGTGCTTTCTTTCGTTCTGAACAAGTGTTACTGTTTTCTGCACAAAAGCGATTCTGCGAAGCAATATGAACACTTGTGCTTCCCAGGCACAGAGAAGGTGCTAGCAGGGAATTGTCTGCCTGCCTTTCCCCAGTGCTCTGCAAGCTCTCCAGGACAACATAAAATCTGGGGCTCTGTGCTTTCTTTCGTTCTGAACAAGTGTTACTGTTTTCTGCACAAAAGCGATTCTGCGAAGCAATGTGAACACTTCTGCTTCCCAGGCACAGAGAAGGTGCTAGCAGGGAATTCTCTGCCTGCCTTTCCCCAGTGCTCTGCAAGCTCTCCAGGACAACATAAAATCTGGGGCTCTGTGCTTTCTTTCGTTCTGAACAACTGTTACTGTTTTCTGCACAAAAGCGATTCTGCCAAGCAATGTGAACAGGCACAGAGAAGGTGCTAGCAGGGAATTCTCTGCCTGCCTTTCCCCAGTGCTCTGCAAGCTCTCCAGGACAACATAAAATCTGGGGCTCTGTGCTTTCTTTCGTTCTGAACAAGTGTTACTGTTTTCTGCACAAAAGCGATTCTGCGAAGCAATGTGAACACTTGTGCTTCCCAGGCACAGAGAAGGTGCTAGCAGGGAATTCTCTGCCTGCCTTTCCCCAGTGCTCTGCAAGCTCTCCAGGACAACATAAAATCTGGGGCTCTGTGCTTTCTTTCGTTCTGAACAAGTGTTACTGTTTTCTGCACAAAAGCGATTCTGCCAAGCAATGTGAACACTTCTGCTTCCCAGGCACAGAGAAGGTGCTAGCAGGGAATTCTCTGCCTGCCTTTCCCCAGTGCTCTGCAAGCTCTCCAGGACAACATAAAATCTGGGGCTCTGTTCTTTCTTTCGTTCTGAACAACTGTTACTGTTTTCTGCACAAAAGCGATTCTGCGAAGCAATGTGAACACTTCTGCTTCCCAGGCACAGAGAAGGTGCTAGCAGGGAATTCTCTGCCTGCCTTTCCCCAGTGCTCTGCAAGCTCTCCAGGACAACATAAAATCTGGGGCTCTGTGCTTTCTTTCGTTCTGAACAAGTGTTACTGTTTTCTGCACAAAAGCGATTCTGCCAAGCAATGTGAACACTTCTGCTTCCCAGGCACAGAGAAGGTGCTAGCAGGGAATTCTCTGCCTGCCTTTCCCCAGTGCTCTGCAAGCTCTCCAGGACAACATAAAATCTGGGGCTCTGTGCTTTCTTTCGTTCTGAACAAGTGTTACTGTTTTCTGCACAAAAGCGATTCTGCGAAGCAATGTGAAGACTTCTGCTTCCCAGGCACAGAGAAGGTGCTAGCAGGGAATTCTCTGCCTGCCTTTCCCCAGTGCTCTGCAAGCTCTCCAGGACAACATAAAATCTGGGGCTCTGTGCTTTCTTTCGTTCTGAACAAGTGTTACTGTTTTCTGCACAAAAGCGATTCTGCGAAGCAATGTGAACACTTCTGCTTCCCAGGCACAGAGAAGGTGCTAGCAGGGAATTCTCTGCCTGCCTTTCCCCAGTGCTCTGCAAGCTCTCCAGGACAACATAAAATCTGGGGCTCTGTGCTTTCTTTCGTTCTGAACAAGTGTTACTGTTTTCTGCACAAAAGCGATTCTGCGAAGCAATGTGAACACTTGTGCTTCCCAGGCACAGAGAAGGTGCTAGCAGGGAATTCTCTGCCTGCCTTTCCCCAGTGCTCTGCAAGCTCTCCAGGACAACATAAAATCTGGGGCTCTGTGCTTTCTTTCGTTCTGAACAAGTGTTACTGTTTTCTGCACAAAAGCGATTCTGCGAAGCAATGTGAACACTTGTGCTTCCCAGGCACAGAGAAGGTGCTAGCAGGGAATTCTCTGCCTGCCTTTCCCCAGTGCTCTGCAAGCTCTCCAGGACAACATAAAATCTGGGGCTCTGTGCTTTCTTTCGTTCTGAACAAGTGTTACTGTTTTCTGCACAAAAGCGATTCTGCGAAGCAATGTGAACAGGCACAGAGAAGGTGCTAGCAGGGAATTGTCTGCCTGCCTTTCCCCAGTGCTCTGCAAGCTCTCCAGGACAACATAAAATCTGGGGCTCTGTGCTTTCTTTCGTTCTGAACAAGTGTTACTGTTTTCTGCACAAAAGCGATTCTGCGAAGCAATGTGAACACTTGTGCTTCCCAGGCACAGAGAAGGTGCTAGCAGGGAATTCTGTGCCTGCCTTTCCCCAGTGCTCTGCAAGCTCTCCAGGACAACATAAAATCTGGGGCTCTGTGCTTTCTTTCGTTCTGAACAAGTGTTACTGTTTTCTGCACAAAAGCGATTCTGCGAAGCAATGTGAACAGGCACAGAGAAGGTGCTAGCAGGGAATTCTCTGCCTGCCTTTCCCCAGTGCTCTGCAAGCTCTCCAGGACAACATAAAATCTGGGGCTCTGTGCTTTCTTTCGTTCTGAACAAGTGTTACTGTTTTCTGCACAAAAGCGATTCTGCGAAGCAATGTGAACACTTGTGCTTCCCAGGCACAGAGAAGGTGCTAGCAGGGAATTCTGTGCCTGCCTTTCCCCAGTGCTCTGCAAGCTCTCCAGGACAACATAAAATCTGGGGCTCTGTGCTTTCTTTCGTTCTGAACAAGTGTTACTGTTTTCTGCACAAAAGCGATTCTGCGAAGCAATGTGAACACTTCTGCTTCCCAGGCACAGAGAAGGTGCTAGCAGGGAATTCTCTGCCTGCCTTTCCCCAGTGCTCTGCAAGCTCTCCAGGACAACATAAAATCTGGGGCTCTGTGCTTTCTTTCGTTCTGAACAAGTGTTACTGTTTTCTGCACAAAAGCGATTCTGCAAAGCAATGTGAACACTTGTGCTTCCCAGGCACAGAGAAGGTGCTAGCAGGGAATTCTCTGCCTGCCTTTCCCCAGTGCTCTGCAAGCTCTCCAGGACAACATAAAATCTGGGGCTCTGTGCTTTCTTTCGTTCTGAACAAGTGTTACTGTTTTCTGCACAAAAGCGATTCTGCGAAGCAATGTGAACAGGCACAGAGAAGGTGCTAGCAGGGAATTCTCTGCCTGCCTTTCCCCAGTGCTCTGCAAGCTCTCCAGGACAACAGCAAATCTGGGGCTCTGTGCTTTCTTTCGTTCTGAACAAGTGTTACTGTTTTCTGCACAAAAGCGATTTTGCGAAGCAATGTGAACACTTCTGCTTCCCAGGCACAGAGAAGGTGCTAGCAGGGAATTCTCTGCCTGCCTTTCCCCAGTGCTCTGCAAGCTCTCCAGGACAACATAAAATCTGGGGCTCTGTGCTTTCTTTCGTTCTGAACAAGTGTTACTGTTTTCTGCACAAAAGCGATTCTGCAAAGCAATGTGAACACTTGTGCTTCCCAGGCACAGAGAAGGTGCTAGCAGGGAATTCTCTGCCTGCCTTTCCCCAGTGCTCTGCAAGCTCTCCAGGACAACATAAAATCTGGGGCTCTGTGCTTTCTTTCGTTCTGAACAAGTGTTACTGTTTTCTGCACAAAAGCGATTCTGCGAAGCAATGTGAACACTTGTGCTTCCCAGGCACAGAGAAGGTGCTAGCAGGGAATTCTCTGCCTGCCTTTCCCCAGTGCTCTGCAAGCTCTCCAGGACAACATAAAATCTGGGGTTCTGTGCTTTCTTTCGTTCTGAACAAGTGTTACGGTTTTCTGCACAAAAGCGATTCTGCGAAGCAATGTGAACACTTGTGCTTCCCAGGCACAGAGAAGGTGCTAGCAGGGAATTCTCTGCCTGCCTTTCCCCAGTGCTCTGCAAGCTCTCCAGGACAACATAAAATCTGGGGCTCTGTGCTTTCTTTCGTTCTGAACAAGTGTTACTGTTTTCTGCACAAAAGCGATTCTGCGAAGCAATGTGAACACTTGTGCTTCCCAGGCACAGAGAAGGTGCTAGCAGGGAATTCTCTGCCTGCCTTTCCCCAGTGCTCTGCAAGCTCTCCAGGACAACATAAAATCTGGGGCTCTGTGCTTTCTTTCGTTCTGAACAAGTGTTACTGTTTTCTGCACAAAAGCGATTCTGCGAAGAAAAGTGAACAGGCACAGAGAAGGTGCTAGCAGGGAATTGTCTGCCTGCCTTTCCCCAGTGCTCTGCAAGCTCTCCAGGACAACATAAAATCTGGGGCTCTGTGCTTTCTTTCGTTCTGAACAAGTGTTACTGTTTTCTGCACAAAAGCGATTCTGCCAAGCAATGTGAACACTTGTGCTTCCCAGGCACAGAGAAGGTGCTAGCAGGGAATTCTCTGCCTGCCTTTCCCCAGTGCTCTGCAAGCTCTCCAGGACAACATAAAATCTGGGGTTTTGTGCTTTCTTTCGTTCTGAACAAGTGTTATTGTTTTCTGCACAAAAGCGATTCTGCGAAGCAATGTGAACACTTGTGCTTCCCAGGCACAGAGAAGGTGCTAGCAGGGAATTCTCTGCCTGCCTTTCCCCAGTGCTCTGCAAGCTCTCCAGGACAACATAAAATCTGGGGCTCTGTGCTTTCTTTCATTCTGAACAAGTGTTACTGTTTTCTGCACAAAAGCGATTCTGCGAAGCAATGTGAACACTTGTGCTTCCCAGGCACAGAGAAGGTGCTAGCAGGGAATTCTCTGCCTGCCTTTCCCCAGTGCTCTGCAAGCTCTCCAGGACAACATAAAATCTGGGGCTCTGTGCTTTCTTTCGTTCTGAACAAGTGTTACTGTTTTCTGCACAAAAGCGATTCTGCGAAGCAATGTGAACACTTCTGCTTCCCAGGCACAGAGAAGGTGCTAGCAGGGAATTCTCTGCCTGCCTTTCCCCAGTGCTCTGCAAGCTCTCCAGGACAACATAAAATCTGGGGCTCTGTGCTTTCTTTCGTTCTGAACAAGTGTTACTGTTTTCTGCACAAAAGCGATTCTGCGAAGCAATGTGAACACTTCTGCTTCCCAGGCACAGAGAAGGTGCTAGCAGGGAATTCTCTGCCTGCCTTTCCCCAGTGCTCTGCAAGCTCTCCAGGACAACATAAAATCTGGGGCTCTGTGCTTTCTTTCGTTCTGAACAAGTGTTACTGTTTTCTGCACAAAAGCGATTCTGCCAAGCAATGTGAACACTTCTGCTTCCCAGGCACAGAGAAGGTGCTAGCAGGGAATTCTCTGCCTGCCTTTCCCCAGTGCTCTGCAAGCTCTCCAGGACAACATAAAATCTGCGGCTCTGTGCTTTCTTTCGTTCTGAACAAGTGTTACTGTTTTCTGCACAAAAGCGATTCTGCGAAGCAATGTGAAGACTTCTGCTTCCCAGGCACAGAGAAGGTGCTAGCAGGGAATTCTCTGCCTGCCTTTCCCCAGTGCTCTGCAAGCTCTCCAGGACAACATAAAATCTGGGGCTCTGTGCTTTCTTTCGTTCTGAACAACTGTTACTGTTTTCTGCACAAAAGCGATTCTGCGAAGCAATGTGAACACTTCTGCTTCCCAGGCACAGAGAAGGTGCTAGCAGGGAATTCTCTGCCTGCCTTTCCCCAGTGCTCTGCAAGCTCTCCAGGACAACATAAAATCTGGGGCTCTGTGCTTTCTTTCGTTCTGAACAAGTGTTACTGTTTTCTGCACAAAAGCGATTCTGCGAAGCAATGTGAACACTTCTGCTTCCCAGGCACAGAGAAGGTGCTAGCAGGGAATTCTCTGCCTGCCTTTCCCCAGTGCTCTGCAAGCTCTCCAGGACAACATAAAATCTGGGGCTCTGTGCTTTCTTTCGTTCTGAACAACTGTTACTGTTTTCTGCACAAAAGCGATTCTGCGAAGCAATGTGAACACTTGTGCTTCCCAGGCACAGAGAAGGTGCTAGCAGGGAATTCTCTGCCTGCCTTTCCCCAGTGCTCTGCAAGCTCTCCAGGACAACATAAAATCTGGGGCTCTGTGCTTTCTTTCGTTCTGAACAAGTGTTACTGTTTTCTGCACAAAAGCGATTCTGCGAAGCAATGTGAACACTTCTGCTTCCCAGGCACAGAGAAGGTGCTAGCAGGGAATTCTCTGCCTGCCTTTCCCCAGTGCTCTGCAAGCTCTCCAGGACAACATAAAATCTGGGGCTCTGTGCTTTCTTTCGTTCTGAACAAGTGTTACTGTTTTCTGCACAAAAGCGATTCTGCGAAGCAATGTGAACACTTGTGCTTCCCAGGCACAGAGAAGGTGCTAGCAGGGAATTCTCTGCCTGCCTTTCCCCAGTGCTCTGCAAGCTCTCCAGGACAACATAAAATCTGGGGTTCTGTGCTTTCTTTCGTTCTGAACAAGTGTTACTGTTTTCTGCACAAAAGCGATTCTGCGAAGCAATGTGAACACTTGTGCTTCCCAGGCACAGAGAAGGTGCTAGCAGGGAATTCTCTGCCTGCCTTTCCCCAGTGCTCTGCAAGCTCTCCAGGACAACATAAAATCTGGGGCTCTGTGCTTTCTTTCGTTCTGAACAAGTGTTACTGTTTTCTGCACAAAAGCGATTCTGCGAAGCAATGTGAACACTTGTGCTTCCCAGGCACAGAGAAGGTGCTAGCAGGGAATTCTCTGCCTGCCTTTCCCCAGTGCTCTGCAAGCTCTCCAGGACAACATAAAATCTGGGGCTCTGTGCTTTCTTTCGTTCTGAACAAGTGTTACTGTTTTCTGCACAAAAGCGATTCTGCGAAGAAAAGTGAACAGGCACAGAGAAGGTGCTAGCAGGGAATTCTCTGCCTGCCTTTCCCCAGTGCTCTGCAAGCTCTCCAGGACAACATAAAATCTGGGGCTCTGTGCTTTCTTTCGTTCTGAACAAGTGTTACTGTTTTCTGCACAAAAGCGATTCTGCGAAGCAATGTGAACACTTGTGCTTCCCAGGCACAGAGAAGGTGCTAGCAGGGAATTGTCTGCCTGCCTTTCCCCAGTGCTCTGCAAGCTCTCCAGGACAACATAAAATCTGGGGCTCTGTGCTTTCTTTCGTTCTGAACAAGTGTTACTGTTTTCTGCACAAAAGCGATTCTGCCAAGCAATGTGAACACTTGTGCTTCCCAGGCACAGAGAAGGTGCTAGCAGGGAATTCTCTGCCTGCCTTTCCCCAGTGCTCTGCAAGCTCTCCAGGACAACATAAAATCTGGGGTTTTGTGCTTTCTTTCGTTCTGAACAAGTGTTATTGTTTTCTGCACAAAAGCGATTCTGCGAAGCAATGTGAACACTTGTGCTTCCCAGGCACAGAGAAGGTGCTAGCAGGGAATTCTCTGCCTGCCTTTCCCCAGTGCTCTGCAAGCTCTCCAGGACAACATAAAATCTGGGGCTCTGTGCTTTCTTTCATTCTGAACAAGTGTTACTGTTTTCTGCACAAAAGCGATTCTGCGAAGCAATGTGAACACTTGTGCTTCCCAGGCACAGAGAAGGTGCTAGCAGGGAATTCTCTGCCTGCCTTTCCCCAGTGCTCTGCAAGCTCTCCAGGACAACATAAAATCTGGGCCTCTGTGCTTTCTTTCGTTCTGAACAAGTGTTACTGTTTTCTGCACAAAAGCGATTCTGCGAAGAAAAGTGAACAGGCACAGAGAAGGTGCTAGCAGGGAATTCTCTGCCTGCCTTTCCTCAGTGCTCTGCAAGCTCTCCAGGACAACAGCAAATCTGGGGCTCTGTGCTTTCTTTCGTTCTGAACAAGTGTTACTGTTTTCTGCACAAAAGCGATTCTGCGAAGCAATGTGAACACTTGTGCTTCCCAGGCACAGAGAAGGTGCTAGCAGGGAATTCTCTGCCTGCCTTTCCCCAGTGCTCTGCAAGCTCTCCAGGACAACATAAAATCTGGGGCTCTGTGTTTTCTTTCGTTCTGAACAAGTGTTACTGTTTTCTGCACAAAAGCGATTCTGCGAAGCAATGTGAACAGGCACAGAGGAGGTGCTAGCAGGGAATTCTCTGCCTGCCTTTCCCCAGTGCTCTGCAAGCTCTCCAGGACAACATAAAATCTGGGGCTCTGTGCTTTCTTTCGTTCTGAACAAGTGTTACTGTTTTCTGCACAAAAGCGATTCTGCGAAGCAATGTGAACACTTCTGCTTCCCAGGCACAGAGAAGGTGCTAGCAGGGAATTCTCTGCCTGCCTTTCCTCAGTGCTCTGCAAGCTCTCCAGGACAACATAAAATCTGGGGTTCTGTGCTTTCTTTCATTCTGAACAAGTGTTACTGTTTTCTGCACAAAAGCGATTCTGCGAAGCAATGTGAACACTTCTGCTTCCCAGGCACAGAGAAGGTGCTAGCAGGGAATTCTCTGCCTGCCTTTCCCCAGTGCTCTGCAAGCTCTCCAGGACAACATAAAATCTGGGGCTCTGTGCTTTCTTTCGTTCTGAACAAGTGTTACTGTTTTCTGCACAAAAGCGATTCTGCGAAGCAATGTGAACACTTGTGCTTCCCAGGCACAGAGAAGGTGCTAGCAGGGAATTCTCTGCCTGCCTTTCCCCAGTGCTCTGCAAGCTCTCCAGGACAACATAAAATCTGGGGCTCTGTGCTTTCTTTCGTTCTGAACAAGTGTTACTGTTTTCTGCACAAAAGCGATTCTGCGAAGCAATGTGAACACTTGTGCTTCCCAGGCACAGAGAAGGTGCTAGCAGGGAATTCTCTGCCTGCCTTTCCCCAGTGCTCTGCAAGCTCTCCAGGACAACATAAAATCTGGGGCTCTGTGCTTTCTTTCGTTCTGAACAAGTGTTACTGTTTTCTGCACAAAAGCGATTCTGCGAAGCAATGTGAACACTTGTGCTTCCCAGGCACAGAGAAGGTGCTAGCAGGGAATTCTCTGCCTGCCTTTCCCCAGTGCTCTGCAAGCTCTCCAGGACAACATAAAATCTGGGGCTCTGTGCTTTCTTTCGTTCTGAACAAGTGTTACTGTTTTCTGCACAAAAGCGATTCTGCGAAGCAATGTGAACACTTCTGCTTCCCAGGCACAGAGAAGGTGCTAGCAGGGAATTCTCTGCCTGCCTTTCCCCAGTGCTCTGCAAGCTCTCCAGGACAACATAAAATCTGGGGCTCTGTGCTTTCTTTCGTTCTGAACAAGTGTTACTGTTTTCTGCACAAAAGCGATTCTGCGAAGCAATGTGAACACTTGTGCTTCCCAGGCACAGAGAAGGTGCTAGCAGGGAATTCTCTGCCTGCCTTTCCCCAGTGCTCTGCAAGCTCTCCAGGACAACATAAAATCTGGGGCTCTGTGCTTTCTTTCGTTCTGAACAACTGTTACTGTTTTCTGCACAAAAGCGATTCTGCGAAGCAATGTGAACACTTGTGCTTCCCAGGCACAGAGAAGGTGCTAGCAGGGAATTCTCTGCCTGCCTTTCCCCAGTGCTCTGCAAGCTCTCCAGGACAACATAAAATCTGGGGCTCTGTGCTTTCTTTCGTTCTGAACAAGTGTTACTGTTTTCTGCACAAAAGCGATTCTGCGAAGCAATGTGAACACTTCTGCTTCCCAGGCACAGAGAAGGTGCTAGCAGGGAATTCTCTGCCTGCCTTTCCCCAGTGCTCTGCAAGCTCTCCAGGACAACATAAAATCTGGGGCTCTGTGCTTTCTTTCGTTCTGAACAAGTGTTACTGTTTTCTGCACAAAAGCGATTCTGCGAAGCAATGTGAACACTTCTGCTTCCCAGGCACAGAGAAGGTGCTAGCAGGGAATTCTCTGCCTGCCTTTCCCCAGTGCTCTGCAAGCTCTCCAGGACAACATAAAATCTGGGGCTCTGTGCTTTCTTTCGTTCTGAACAAGTGTTACTGTTTTCTGCACAAAAGCGATTCTGCGAAGCAATGTGAACAGGCACAGAGAAGGTGCTAGCAGGGAATTCTCTGCCTGCCTTTCCCCAGTGCTCTGCAAGCTCTCCAGGACAACAACAAATCTGGGGCTCTGTGCTTTCTTTCGTCTGAACAAGTGTTACTGTTTTCTGCACAAAAGCGATTCTGCGAAGCAATGTGAACAGGCACAGAGAAGGTGCTAGCAGGGAATTCTCTGCCTGCCTTTCCCCAGTGCTCTGCAAGCTCTCCAGGACAACATAAAATCTGCGGCTCTGTGCTTTCTTTCGTCTGAACAAGTGTTACTGTTTTCTGCACAAAAGCGATTCTGCGAAATAATGTGAACAGGCACAGAGAAGGTGCTAGCAGGGAATTCTCTGCCTGCCTTTCCCCAGTGCTCTGCAAGCTCTCCAGGACAACATAAAATCTGGGGCTCTGTGCTTTCTTTCGTTCTGAACAAGTGTTATTGTTTTCTGCACAAAAGCGATTCTGCGAAGCAATGTGAAGATTTCTGCTTCCCAGGCACAGAGAAGGTGCTAGCAGGGAATTCTCTGCCTGCCTTTCCCCAGTGCTCTGCAAGCTCTCCAGGACAACATAAAATCTGGGGCTCTGTGCTTTCTTTCATTCTGAACAAGTGCTACTGTTTTCTGCACAAAAGCGATTCTGCGAAGCAATGTGAAGACTTCTGCTTCCCAGGCACAGAGAAGGTGCTAGCAGGGAATTCTCTGCCTGCTTTTTGCCAGTGCTCTGCAAGCTCTCCAGGAGAACATAGAATCTGGGGCTCTGTGCTTTCTTTCGTTCTGAACAAGTGTTACTGTTTTCTGCACAAAAGTGATTCTGCGAAGCAATGTGAACACTTGTGCTTCCCAGGCACAGAGAAGGTGCTAGCAGGGAATTCTCTGCCTGCCTTTCCCCAGTGCTCTGCAAGCTCTCCAGGACAACATAAAATCTGGGGCTCTGTGCTTTCTTTCGTTCTGAACAACTGTTACTGTTTTCTGCACAAAAGCGATTCTGCGAAGCAATGTGAACACTTCTGCTTCCCAGGCACAGAGAAGGTGCTAGCAGGGAATTCTCTGCCTGCCTTTCCCCAGTGCTCTGCAAGCTCTCCAGGACAACATAAAATCTGGGGCTCTGTGCTTTCTTTCGTTCTGAACAAGTGTTACTGTTTTCTGCACAAAAGCGATTCTGCGAAGCAATGTGAACACTTCTGCTTCCCAGGCACAGAGAAGGTGCTAGCAGTGAATTCTCTGCCTGCCTTTCCCCAGTGCTCTGCAAGCTCTCCAGGACAACATAAAATCTGGGGCTCTGTGCTTTCTTTCGTTCTGAACAAGTGTTACTGTTTTCTGCACAAAAGCGATTCTGCGAAGCAATGTGAACACTTCTGCTTCCCAGGCACAGAGAAGGTGCTAGCAGGGAATTCTCTGCCTGCCTTTCCCCAGTGCTCTGCAAGCTCTCCAGGACAACATAAAATCTGGGGCTCTGTGCTTTCTTTCGTTCTGAACAAGTGTTACTGTTTTCTGCACAAAAGCGATTCTGCGAAGCAATGTGAACACTTCTGCTTCCCAGGCACAGAGAAGGTGCTAGCAGGGAATTCTCTGCCTGCCTTTCCCCAGTGCTCTGCAAGCTCTCCAGGACAACATAAAATCTGGGGCTCTGTGCTTTCTTTCGTTCTGAACAAGTGTTACTGTTTTCTGCACAAAAGCGATTCTGCGAAGCAATGTGAACACTTGTGCTTCCCAGGCACAGAGAAGGTGCTAGCAGGGAATTCTCTGCCTGCCTTTCCCCAGTGCTCTGCAAGCTCTCCAGGACAACATAAAATCTGGGGCTCTGTGCTTTCTTTCGTTCTGAACAAGTGTTACTGTTTTCTGCACAAAAGCGATTCTGCGAAGCAATGTGAACACTTGTGCTTCCCAGGCACAGAGAAGGTGCTAGCAGGGAATTCTCTGCCTGCCTTTCCCCAGTGCTCTGCAAGCTCTCCAGGACAACATAAAATCTGGGGCTCTGTGCTTTCTTTCGTTCTGAACAAGTGTTACTGTTTTCTGCACAAAAGCGATTCTGCGAAGCAATGTGAACAGGCACAGAGAAGGTGCTAGCAGGGAATTCTCTGCCTGCCTTTCCCCAGTGCTCTGCAAGCTCTCCAGGACAACATAAAATCTGGGGCTCTGTGCTTTCTTTCGTTCTGAACAAGTGTTACTGTTTTCTGCACAAAAGCGATTCTGCGAAGCAATATGAACACTTGTGCTTCCCAGGCACAGAGAAGGTGCTAGCAGGGAATTGTCTGCCTGCCTTTCCCCAGTGCTCTGCAAGCTCTCCAGGACAACATAAAATCTGGGGCTCTGTGCTTTCTTTCGTTCTGAACAAGTGTTACTGTTTTCTGCACAAAAGCGATTCTGCGAAGCAATGTGAACACTTCTGCTTCCCAGGCACAGAGAAGGTGCTAGCAGGGAATTCTCTGCCTGCCTTTCCCCAGTGCTCTGCAAGCTCTCCAGGACAACATAAAATCTGGGGCTCTGTGCTTTCTTTCGTTCTGAACAAGTGTTACTGTTTTCTGCACAAAAGCGATTCTGCCAAGCAATGTGAACAGGCACAGAGAAGGTGCTAGCAGGGAATTCTCTGCCTGCCTTTCCCCAGTGCTCTGCAAGCTCTCCAGGACAACATAAAATCTGGGGCTCTGTGCTTTCTTTCGTTCTGAACAAGTGTTACTGTTTTCTGCACAAAAGCGATTCTGCCAAGCAATGTGAACACTTGTGCTTCCCAGGCACAGAGAAGGTGCTAGCAGGGAATTCTCTGCCTGCCTTTCCCCAGTGCTCTGCAAGCTCTCCAGGACAACATAAAATCTGGGGCTCTGTGCTTTCTTTCGTTCTGAACAAGTGTTACTGTTTTCTGCACAAAAGCGATTCTGCCAAGCAATGTGAACACTTCTGCTTCCCAGGCACAGAGAAGGTGCTAGCAGGGAATTCTCTGCCTGCCTTTCCCCAGTGCTCTGCAAGCTCTCCAGGACAACATAAAATCTGGGGCTCTGTTCTTTCTTTCGTTCTGAACAACTGTTATTGTTTTCTGCACAAAAGCGATTCTGCGAAGCAATGTGAACACTTCTGCTTCCCAGGCACAGAGAAGGTGCTAGCAGGGAATTCTCTGCCTGCCTTTCCCCAGTGCTCTGCAATCTCTCCAGGACAACATAAAATCTGGGGCTCTGTGCTTTCTTTCGTTCTGAACAAGTGTTACTGTTTTCTGCACAAAAGCGATTCTGCGAAGCAATGTGAACACTTGTGCTTCCCAGGCACAGAGAAGGTGCTAGCAGGGAATTCTCTGCCTGCCTTTCCCCAGTGCTCTGCAAGCTCTCCAGGACAACATAAAATCTGGGGCTCTGTGCTTTCTTTCGTTCTGAACAAGTGTTACTGTTTTCTGCACAAAAGCGATTCTGCGAAGCAATGTGAACAGGCACAGAGAAGGTGCTAGCAGGGAATTGTCTGCCTGCCTTTCCCCAGTGCTCTGCAAGCTCTCCAGGACAACATAAAATCTGGGGCTCTGTGCTTTCTTTCGTTCTGAACAAGTGTTACTGTTTTCTGCACAAAAGCGATTCTGCGAAGCAATATGAACACTTGTGCTTCCCAGGCACAGAGAAGGTGCTAGCAGGGAATTGTCTGCCTGCCTTTCCCCAGTGCTCTGCAAGCTCTCCAGGACAACATAAAATCTGGGGCTCTGTGCTTTCTTTCGTTCTGAACAAGTGTTACTGTTTTCTGCACAAAAGCGATTCTGCGAAGCAATGTGAACACTTCTGCTTCCCAGGCACAGAGAAGGTGCTAGCAGGGAATTCTCTGCCTGCCTTTCCCCAGTGCTCTGCAAGCTCTCCAGGACAACATAAAATCTGGGGCTCTGTGCTTTCTTTCGTTCTGAACAAGTGTTACTGTTTTCTGCACAAAAGCGATTCTGCGAAGCAATGTGAACAGGCACAGAGAAGGTGCTAGCAGGGAATTCTCTGCCTGCCTTTCCCCAGTGCTCTGCAAGCTCTCCAGGACAACATAAAATCTGGGGCTCTGTGCTTTCTTTCGTTCTGAACAAGTGTTACTGTTTTCTGCACAAAAGCGATTCTGCGAAGCAATGTGAACACTTGTGCTTCCCAGGCACAGAGAAGGTGCTAGCAGGGAATTCTCTGCCTGCCTTTCCCCAGTGCTCTGCAAGCTCTCCAGGACAACATAAAATCTGGGGCTCTGTGCTTTCTTTCGTTCTGAACAAGTGTTACTGTTTTCTGCACAAAAGCGATTCTGCGAAGCAATGTGAACAGGCACAGAGAAGGTGCTAGCAGGGAATTCTCTGCCTGCCTTTCCCCAGTGCTCTGCAAGCTCTCCAGGACAACAGCAAATCTGGGGCTCTGTGCTTTCTTTCGTTCTGAACAAGTGTTACTGTTTTCTGCACAAAAGCGATTTTGCGAAGCAATGTGAACACTTCTGCTTCCCAGGCACAGAGAAGGTGCTAGCAGGGAATTCTCTGCCTGCCTTTCCCCAGTGCTCTGCAAGCTCTCCAGGACAACATAAAATCTGGGGCTCTGTGCTTTCTTTCGTTCTGAACAAGTGTTACTGTTTTCTGCACAAAAGCGATTCTGCAAAGCAATGTGAACACTTGTGCTTCCCAGGCACAGAGAAGGTGCTAGCAGGGAATTCTCTGCCTGCCTTTCCCCAGTGCTCTGCAAGCTCTCCAGGACAACATAAAATCTGGGGCTCTGTGCTTTCTTTCGTTCTGAACAAGTGTTACTGTTTTCTGCACAAAAGCGATTCTGCGAAGCAATGTGAACACTTGTGCTTCCCAGGCACAGAGAAGGTGCTAGCAGGGAATTCTCTGCCTGCCTTTCCCCAGTGCTCTGCAAGCTCTCCAGGACAACATAAAATCTGGGGTTCTGTGCTTTCTTTCGTTCTGAACAAGTGTTACTGTTTTCTGCACAAAAGCGATTCTGCGAAGCAATGTGAACACTTGTGCTTCCCAGGCACAGAGAAGGTGCTAGCAGGGAATTCTCTGCCTGCCTTTCCCCAGTGCTCTGCAAGCTCTCCAGGACAACATAAAATCTGGGGCTCTGTGCTTTCTTTCGTTCTGAACAAGTGTTACTGTTTTCTGCACAAAAGCGATTCTGCGAAGCAATGTGAACACTTCTGCTTCCCAGGCACAGAGAAGGTGCTAGCAGGGAATTCTCTGCCTGCCTTTCCCCAGTGCTCTGCAAGCTCTCCAGGACAACATAAAATCTGGGGCTCTGTGCTTTCTTTCGTTCTGAACAAGTGTTACTGTTTTCTGCACAAAAGCGATTCTGCGAAGAAAAGTGAACAGGCACAGAGAAGGTGCTAGCAGGGAATTGTCTGCCTGCCTTTCCCCAGTGCTCTGCAAGCTCTCCAGGACAACATAAAATCTGGGGCTCTGTGCTTTCTTTCGTTCTGAACAAGTGTTACTGTTTTCTGCACAAAAGCGATTCTGCCAAGCAATGTGAACACTTGTGCTTCCCAGGCACAGAGAAGGTGCTAGCAGGGAATTCTCTGCCTGCCTTTCCCCAGTGCTCTGCAAGCTCTCCAGGACAACATAAAATCTGGGGCTCTGTGCTTTCTTTCATTCTGAACAAGTGTTACTGTTTTCTGCACAAAAGCGATTCTGCGAAGCAATGTGAACACTTGTGCTTCCCAGGCACAGAGAAGGTGCTAGCAGGGAATTCTCTGCCTGCCTTTCCCCAGTGCTCTGCAAGCTCTCCAGGACAACATAAAATCTGGGGCTCTGTGCTTTCTTTCGTTCTGAACAAGTGTTACTGTTTTCTGCACAAAAGCGATTCTGCGAAGCAATGTGAACACTTGTGCTTCCCAGGCACAGAGAAGGTGCTAGCAGGGAATTCTCTGCCTGCCTTTCCCCAGTGCTCTGCAAGCTCTCCAGGACAACATAAAATCTGGGGCTCTGTGCTTTCTTTCGTTCTGAACAAGTGTTACTGTTTTCTGCACAAAAGCGATTCTGCGAAGCAATGTGAACACTTCTGCTTCCCAGGCACAGAGAAGGTGCTAGCAGGGAATTCTCTGCCTGCCTTTCCCCAGTGCTCTGCAAGCTCTCCAGGACAACATAAAATCTGGGGCTCTGTGCTTTCTTTCGTTCTGAACAAGTGTTACTGTTTTCTGCACAAAAGCGATTCTGCCAAGCAATGTGAACACTTGTGCTTCCCAGGCACAGAGAAGGTGCTAGCAGGGAATTCTCTGCCTGCCTTTCCCCAGTGCTCTGCAAGCTCTCCAGGACAACATAAAATCTGGGGCTCTGTGCTTTCTTTCGTTCTGAACAAGTGTTACTGTTTTCTGCACAAAAGCGATTCTGCGAAGCAATGTGAAGACTTCTGCTTCCCAGGCACAGAGAAGGTGCTAGCAGGGAATTCTCTGCCTGCCTTTCCCCAGTGCTCTGCAAGCTCTCCAGGACAACATAAAATCTGGGGCTCTGTGCTTTCTTTCGTTCTGAACAACTGTTACTGTTTTCTGCACAAAAGCGATTCTGCGAAGCAATGTGAACACTTCTGCTTCCCAGGCACAGAGAAGGTGCTAGCAGGGAATTCTCTGCCTGCCTTTCCCCAGTGCTCTGCAAGCTCTCCAGGACAACATAAAATCTGGGGCTCTGTGCTTTCTTTCGTTCTGAACAAGTGTTACTGTTTTCTGCACAAAAGCGATTCTGCGAAGCAATGTGAACACTTCTGCTTCCCAGGCACAGAGAAGGTGCTAGCAGGGAATTCTCTGCCTGCCTTTCCCCAGTGCTCTGCAAGCTCTCCAGGACAACATAAAATCTGGGGCTCTGTGCTTTCTTTCGTTCTGAACAACTGTTACTGTTTTCTGCACAAAAGCGATTCTGCGAAGCAATGTGAACACTTGTGCTTCCCAGGCACAGAGAAGGTGCTAGCAGGGAATTCTCTGCCTGCCTTTCCCCAGTGCTCTGCAAGCTCTCCAGGACAACATAAAATCTGGGGCTCTGTGCTTTCTTTCGTTCTGAACAAGTGTTACTGTTTTCTGCACAAAAGCGATTCTGCGAAGCAATGTGAACACTTCTGCTTCCCAGGCACAGAGAAGGTGCTAGCAGGGAATTCTCTGCCTGCCTTTCCCCAGTGCTCTGCAAGCTCTCCAGGACAACATAAAATCTGGGGCTCTGTGCTTTCTTTCGTTCTGAACAAGTGTTACTGTTTTCTGCACAAAAGCGATTCTGCGAAGCAATGTGAACACTTGTGCTTCCCAGGCACAGAGAAGGTGCTAGCAGGGAATTCTCTGCCTGCCTTTCCCCAGTGCTCTGCAAGCTCTCCAGGACAACATAAAATCTGGGGTTCTGTGCTTTCTTTCGTTCTGAACAAGTGTTACTGTTTTCTGCACAAAAGCGATTCTGCGAAGCAATGTGAACACTTGTGCTTCCCAGGCACAGAGAAGGTGCTAGCAGGGAATTCTCTGCCTGCCTTTCCCCAGTGCTCTGCAAGCTCTCCAGGACAACATAAAATCTGGGGCTCTGTGCTTTCTTTCGTTCTGAACAAGTGTTACTGTTTTCTGCACAAAAGCGATTCTGCGAAGCAATGTGAACACTTGTGCTTCCCAGGCACAGAGAAGGTGCTAGCAGGGAATTCTCTGCCTGCCTTTCCCCAGTGCTCTGCAAGCTCTCCAGGACAACATAAAATCTGGGGCTCTGTGCTTTCTTTCGTTCTGAACAAGTGTTACTGTTTTCTGCACAAAAGCGATTCTGCGAAGAAAAGTGAACAGGCACAGAGAAGGTGCTAGCAGGGAATTCTCTGCCTGCCTTTCCCCAGTGCTCTGCAAGCTCTCCAGGACAACATAAAATCTGGGGCTCTGTGCTTTCTTTCGTTCTGAACAAGTGTTACTGTTTTCTGCACAAAAGCGATTCTGCGAAGCAATGTGAACACTTGTGCTTCCCAGGCACAGAGAAGGTGCTAGCAGGGAATTGTCTGCCTGCCTTTCCCCAGTGCTCTGCAAGCTCTCCAGGACAACATAAAATCTGGGGCTCTGTGCTTTCTTTCGTTCTGAACAAGTGTTACTGTTTTCTGCACAAAAGCGATTCTGCCAAGCAATGTGAACACTTGTGCTTCCCAGGCACAGAGAAGGTGCTAGCAGGGAATTCTCTGCCTGCCTTTCCCCAGTGCTCTGCAAGCTCTCCAGGACAACATAAAATCTGGGGTTTTGTGCTTTCTTTCGTTCTGAACAAGTGTTATTGTTTTCTGCACAAAAGCGATTCTGCGAAGCAATGTGAACACTTGTGCTTCCCAGGCACAGAGAAGGTGCTAGCAGGGAATTCTCTGCCTGCCTTTCCCCAGTGCTCTGCAAGCTCTCCAGGACAACATAAAATCTGGGGCTCTGTGCTTTCTTTCATTCTGAACAAGTGTTACTGTTTTCTGCACAAAAGCGATTCTGCGAAGCAATGTGAACACTTGTGCTTCCCAGGCACAGAGAAGGTGCTAGCAGGGAATTCTCTGCCTGCCTTTCCCCAGTGCTCTGCAAGCTCTCCAGGACAACATAAAATCTGGGCCTCTGTGCTTTCTTTCGTTCTGAACAAGTGTTACTGTTTTCTGCACAAAAGCGATTCTGCGAAGAAAAGTGAACAGGCACAGAGAAGGTGCTAGCAGGGAATTCTCTGCCTGCCTTTCCTCAGTGCTCTGCAAGCTCTCCAGGACAACAGCAAATCTGGGGCTCTGTGCTTTCTTTCGTTCTGAACAAGTGTTACTGTTTTCTGCACAAAAGCGATTCTGCGAAGCAATGTGAACACTTGTGCTTCCCAGGCACAGAGAAGGTGCTAGCAGGGAATTCTCTGCCTGCCTTTCCCCAGTGCTCTGCAAGCTCTCCAGGACAACATAAAATCTGGGGCTCTGTGTTTTCTTTCGTTCTGAACAAGTGTTACTGTTTTCTGCACAAAAGCGATTCTGCGAAGCAATGTGAACAGGCACAGAGGAGGTGCTAGCAGGGAATTCTCTGCCTGCCTTTCCCCAGTGCTCTGCAAGCTCTCCAGGACAACATAAAATCTGGGGCTCTGTGCTTTCTTTCGTTCTGAACAAGTGTTACTGTTTTCTGCACAAAAGCGATTCTGCGAAGCAATGTGAACACTTCTGCTTCCCAGGCACAGAGAAGGTGCTAGCAGGGAATTCTCTGCCTGCCTTTCCTCAGTGCTCTGCAAGCTCTCCAGGACAACAACAAAAAATCTGGGGTTCTGTGCTTTCTTTCATTCTGAACAAGTGTTACTGTTTTCTGCACAAAAGCGATTCTGCGAAGCAATGTGAACACTTGTGCTTCCCAGGCACAGAGAAGGTGCTAGCAGGGAATTCTCTGCCTGCCTTTCCCCAGTGCTCTGCAAGCTCTCCAGGACAACATAAAATCTGGGGCTCTGTGCTTTCTTTCGTTCTGAACAAGTGTTACTGTTTTCTGCACAAAAGCGATTCTGCGAAGCAATGTGAACACTTCTGCTTCCCAGGCACAGAGAAGGTGCTAGCAGGGAATTCTCTGCCTGCCTTTCCCCAGTGCTCTGCAAGCTCTCCAGGACAACATAAAATCTGGGGCTCTGTGCTTTCTTTCGTTCTGAACAAGTGTTACTGTTTTCTGCACAAAAGCGATTCTGCGAAGCAATGTGAACACTTCTGCTTCCCAGGCACAGAGAAGGTGCTAGCAGGGAATTCTCTGCCTGCCTTTCCCCAGTGCTCTGCAAGCTCTCCAGGACAACATAAAATCTGGGGCTCTGTGCTTTCTTTCGTTCTGAACAAGTGTTACTGTTTTCTGCACAAAAGCGATTCTGCCAAGCAATGTGAACACTTCTGCTTCCCAGGCACAGAGAAAGTGCTAGCAGGGAATTCTCTGCCTGCCTTTCCCCAGTGCTCTGCAAGCTCTCCAGGACAACATAAAATCTGGGGCTCTGTGCTTTCTTTCGTTCTGAACAAGTGTTACTGTTTTCTGCACAAAAGCGATTCTGCGAAGCAATGTGAAGACTTCTGCTTCCCAGGCACAGAGAAGGTGCTAGCAGGGAATTCTCTGCCTGCCTTTCCCCAGTGCTCTGCAAGCTCTCCAGGACAACATAAAATCTGGGGCTCTGTGCTTTCTTTCGTTCTGAACAACTGTTACTGTTTTCTGCACAAAAGCGATTCTGCGAAGCAATGTGAACACTTCTGCTTCCCAGGCACAGAGAAGGTGCTAGCAGGGAATTCTCTGCCTGCCTTTCCCCAGTGCTCTGCAAGCTCTCCAGGACAACATAAAATCTGGGGCTCTGTGCTTTCTTTCGTTCTGAACAAGTGTTACTGTTTTCTGCACAAAAGCGATTCTGCGAAGCAATGTGAACACTTCTGCTTCCCAGGCACAGAGAAGGTGCTAGCAGGGAATTCTCTGCCTGCCTTTCCCCAGTGCTCTGCAAGCTCTCCAGGACAACATAAAATCTGGGGCTCTGTGCTTTCTTTCGTTCTGAACAACTGTTACTGTTTTCTGCACAAAAGCGATTCTGCGAAGCAATGTGAACACTTGTGCTTCCCAGGCACAGAGAAGGTGCTAGCAGGGAATTCTCTGCCTGCCTTTCCCCAGTGCTCTGCAAGCTCTCCAGGACAACATAAAATCTGGGGCTCTGTGCTTTCTTTCGTTCTGAACAAGTGTTACTGTTTTCTGCACAAAAGCGATTCTGCGAAGCAATGTGAACACTTCTGCTTCCCAGGCACAGAGAAGGTGCTAGCAGGGAATTCTCTGCCTGCCTTTCCCCAGTGCTCTGCAAGCTCTCCAGGACAACATAAAATCTGGGGCTCTGTGCTTTCTTTCGTTCTGAACAAGTGTTACTGTTTTCTGCACAAAAGCGATTCTGCGAAGCAATGTGAACACTTGTGCTTCCCAGGCACAGAGAAGGTGCTAGCAGGGAATTCTCTGCCTGCCTTTCCCCAGTGCTCTGCAAGCTCTCCAGGACAACATAAAATCTGGGGCTCTGTGCTTTCTTTCGTTCTGAACAAGTGTTACTGTTTTCTGCACAAAAGCGATTCTGCGAAGAAAAGTGAACAGGCACAGAGAAGGTGCTAGCAGGGAATTCTCTGCCTGCCTTTCCCCAGTGCTCTGCAAGCTCTCCAGGACAACATAAAATCTGGGGCTCTGTGCTTTCTTTCGTTCTGAACAAGTGTTACTGTTTTCTGCACAAAAGCGATTCTGCGAAGCAATGTGAACACTTGTGCTTCCCAGGCACAGAGAAGGTGCTAGCAGGGAATTGTCTGCCTGCCTTTCCCCAGTGCTCTGCAAGCTCTCCAGGACAACATAAAATCTGGGGCTCTGTGCTTTCTTTCGTTCTGAACAAGTGTTACTGTTTTCTGCACAAAAGCGATTCTGCCAAGCAATGTGAACACTTGTGCTTCCCAGGCACAGAGAAGGTGCTAGCAGGGAATTCTCTGCCTGCCTTTCCCCAGTGCTCTGCAAGCTCTCCAGGACAACATAAAATCTGGGGTTTTGTGCTTTCTTTCGTTCTGAACAAGTGTTATTGTTTTCTGCACAAAAGCGATTCTGCGAAGCAATGTGAACACTTGTGCTTCCCAGGCACAGAGAAGGTGCTAGCAGGGAATTCTCTGCCTGCCTTTCCCCAGTGCTCTGCAAGCTCTCCAGGACAACATAAAATCTGGGGCTCTGTGCTTTCTTTCATTCTGAACAAGTGTTACTGTTTTCTGCACAAAAGCGATTCTGCGAAGCAATGTGAACACTTGTGCTTCCCAGGCACAGAGAAGGTGCTAGCAGGGAATTCTCTGCCTGCCTTTCCCCAGTGCTCTGCAAGCTCTCCAGGACAACATAAAATCTGGGCCTCTGTGCTTTCTTTCGTTCTGAACAAGTGTTACTGTTTTCTGCACAAAAGCGATTCTGCGAAGAAAAGTGAACAGGCACAGAGAAGGTGCTAGCAGGGAATTCTCTGCCTGCCTTTCCTCAGTGCTCTGCAAGCTCTCCAGGACAACAGCAAATCTGGGGCTCTGTGCTTTCTTTCGTTCTGAACAAGTGTTACTGTTTTCTGCACAAAAGCGATTCTGCGAAGCAATGTGAACACTTGTGCTTCCCAGGCACAGAGAAGGTGCTAGCAGGGAATTCTCTGCCTGCCTTTCCCCAGTGCTCTGCAAGCTCTCCAGGACAACATAAAATCTGGGGCTCTGTGTTTTCTTTCGTTCTGAACAAGTGTTACTGTTTTCTGCACAAAAGCGATTCTGCGAAGCAATGTGAACAGGCACAGAGGAGGTGCTAGCAGGGAATTCTCTGCCTGCCTTTCCCCAGTGCTCTGCAAGCTCTCCAGGACAACATAAAATCTGGGGCTCTGTGCTTTCTTTCGTTCTGAACAAGTGTTACTGTTTTCTGCACAAAAGCGATTCTGCGAAGCAATGTGAACACTTCTGCTTCCCAGGCACAGAGAAGGTGCTAGCAGGGAATTCTCTGCCTGCCTTTCCTCAGTGCTCTGCAAGCTCTCCAGGACAACATAAAATCTGGGGTTCTGTGCTTTCTTTCATTCTGAACAAGTGTTACTGTTTTCTGCACAAAAGCGATTCTGCGAAGCAATGTGAACACTTCTGCTTCCCAGGCACAGAGAAGGTGCTAGCAGGGAATTCTCTGCCTGCCTTTCCCCAGTGCTCTGCAAGCTCTCCAGGACAACATAAAATCTGGGGCTCTGTGCTTTCTTTCGTTCTGAACAAGTGTTACTGTTTTCTGCACAAAAGCGATTCTGCGAAGCAATGTGAACACTTGTGCTTCCCAGGCACAGAGAAGGTGCTAGCAGGGAATTCTCTGCCTGCCTTTCCCCAGTGCTCTGCAAGCTCTCCAGGACAACATAAAATCTGGGGCTCTGTGCTTTCTTTCGTTCTGAACAAGTGTTACTGTTTTCTGCACAAAAGCGATTCTGCGAAGCAATGTGAACACTTGTGCTTCCCAGGCACAGAGAAGGTGCTAGCAGGGAATTCTCTGCCTGCCTTTCCCCAGTGCTCTGCAAGCTCTCCAGGACAACATAAAATCTGGGGCTCTGTGCTTTCTTTCGTTCTGAACAAGTGTTACTGTTTTCTGCACAAAAGCGATTCTGCGAAGCAATGTGAACACTTCTGCTTCCCAGGCACAGAGAAGGTGCTAGCAGGGAATTCTCTGCCTGCCTTTCCTCAGTGCTCTGCAAGCTCTCCAGGACAACATAAAATCTGGGGTTCTGTGCTTTCTTTCATTCTGAACAAGTGTTACTGTTTTCTGCACAAAAGCGATTCTGCGAAGCAATGTGAACACTTCTGCTTCCCAGGCACAGAGAAGGTGCTAGCAGGGAATTCTCTGCCTGCCTTTCCCCAGTGCTCTGCAAGCTCTCCAGGACAACATAAAATCTGGGGCTCTGTGTTTTCTTTCGTTCTGAACAAGTGTTACTGTTTTCTGCACAAAAGCGATTCTGCGAAGCAATGTGAACAGGCACAGAGGAGGTGCTAGCAGGGAATTCTCTGCCTGCCTTTCCCCAGTGCTCTGCAAGCTCTCCAGGACAACATAAAATCTGGGGCTCTGTGCTTTCTTTCGTTCTGAACAAGTGTTACTGTTTTCTGCACAAAAGCGATTCTGCGAAGCAATGTGAACACTTGTGCTTCCCAGGCACAGAGAAGGTGCTAGCAGGGAATTCTCTGCCTGCCTTTCCCCAGTGCTCTGCAAGCTCTCCAGGACAACATAAAATCTGGGGCTCTGTGCTTTCTTTCGTTCTGAACAACTGTTACTGTTTTCTGCACAAAAGCGATTCTGCGAAGCAATGTGAACACTTGTGCTTCCCAGGCACAGAGAAGGTGCTAGCAGGGAATTCTCTGCCTGCCTTTCCCCAGTGCTCTGCAAGCTCTCCAGGACAACATAAAATCTGGGGCTCTGTGCTTTCTTTCGTTCTGAACAAGTGTTACTGTTTTCTGCACAAAAGCGATTCTGCGAAGCAATGTGAACACTTCTGCTTCCCAGGCACAGAGAAGGTGCTAGCAGGGAATTCTCTGCCTGCCTTTCCCCAGTGCTCTGCAAGCTCTCCAGGACAACATAAAATCTGGGGCTCTGTGCTTTCTTTCGTTCTGAACAAGTGTTACTGTTTTCTGCACAAAAGCGATTCTGCGAAGCAATGTGAACACTTGTGCTTCCCAGGCACAGAGAAGGTGCTAGCAGGGAATTCTCTGCCTGCCTTTCCCCAGTGCTCTGCAAGCTCTCCAGGACAACATAAAATCTGGGGCTCTGTGCTTTCTTTCGTTCTGAACAAGTGTTACTGTTTTCTGCACAAAAGCGATTCTGCGAAGCAATGTGAACACTTGTGCTTCCCAGGCACAGAGAAGGTGCTAGCAGGGAATTCTCTGCCTGCCTTTCCCCAGTGCTCTGCAAGCTCTCCAGGACAACATAAAATCTGGGGCTCTGTGCTTTCTTTCGTTCTGAACAAGTGTTACTGTTTTCTGCACAAAAGCGATTCTGCGAAGCAATGTGAACACTTCTGCTTCCCAGGCACAGAGAAGGTGCTAGCAGGGAATTCTCTGCCTGCCTTTCCCCAGTGCTCTGCAAGCTCTCCAGGACAACATAAAATCTGGGGCTCTGTGCTTTCTTTCGTTCTGAACAAGTGTTACTGTTTTCTGCACAAAAGCGATTCTGCGAAGCAATGTGAAGACTTCTGCTTCCCAGGCACAGAGAAGGTGCTAGCAGGGAATTGTCTGCCTGCCTTTCCCCAGTGCTCTGCAAGCTCTCCAGGACAACATAAAATCTGGGGCTCTGTGCTTTCTTTCGTTCTGAGCAAGTGTTACTGTTTTCTGCACAAAAGCGATTCTGCAAAGCAATGTGAACACTTGTGCTTCCCAGGCACAGAGAAGGTGCTAGCAGGGAATTCTCTGCCTGCCTTTCCCCAGTGCTCTGCAAGCTCTCCAGGACAACATAAAATCTGGGGCTCTGTGCTTTCTTTCGTTCTGAACAAGTGTTACTGTTTTCTGCACAAAAGCGATTCTGCGAAGCAATGTGAACAGGCACAGAGAAGGTGCTAGCAGGGAATTCTCTGCCTGCCTTTCCCCAGTGCTCTGCAAGCTCTCCAGGACAACAGCAAATCTGGGGCTCTGTGCTTTCTTTCGTTCTGAACAAGTGTTACTGTTTTCTGCACAAAAGCGATTTTGCGAAGCAATGTGAACACTTCTGCTTCCCAGGCACAGAGAAGGTGCTAGCAGGGAATTCTCTGCCTGCCTTTCCCCAGTGCTCTGCAAGCTCTCCAGGACAACATAAAATCTGGGGCTCTGTGCTTTCTTTCGTTCTGAACAAGTGTTACTGTTTTCTGCACAAAAGCGATTCTGCAAAGCAATGTGAACACTTGTGCTTCCCAGGCACAGAGAAGGTGCTAGCAGGGAATTCTCTGCCTGCCTTTCCCCAGTGCTCTGCAAGCTCTCCAGGACAACATAAAATCTGGGGCTCTGTGCTTTCTTTCGTTCTGAACAAGTGTTACTGTTTTCTGCACAAAAGCGATTCTGCGAAGCAATGTGAACACTTGTGCTTCCCAGGCACAGAGAAGGTGCTAGCAGGGAATTCTCTGCCTGCCTTTCCCCAGTGCTCTGCAAGCTCTCCAGGACAACATAAAATCTGGGGCTCTGTGCTTTCTTTCGTTCTGAACAAGTGTTACTGTTTTCTGCACAAAAGCGATTCTGCGAAGCAATGTGAACACTTCTGCTTCCCAGGCACAGAGAAGGTGCTAGCAGGGAATTCTCTGCCTGCCTTTCCCCAGTGCTCTGCAAGCTCTCCAGGACAACATAAAATCTGGGGCTCTGTGCTTTCTTTCGTTCTGAACAAGTGTTACTGTTTTCTGCACAAAAGCGATTCTGCGAAGCAATGTGAAGACTTCTGCTTCCCAGGCACAGAGAAGGTGCTAGCAGGGAATTCTCTGCCTGCCTTTCCCCAGTGCTCTGCAAGCTCTCCAGGACAACATAAAATCTGGGGCTCTGTGCTTTCTTTCGTTCTGAACAAGTGTTACTGTTTTCTGCACAAAAGCGATTCTGCGAAGCAATGTGAACACTTGTGCTTCCCAGGCACAGAGAAGGTGCTAGCAGGGAATTCTCTGCCTGCCTTTCCCCAGTGCTCTGCAAGCTCTCCAGGACAACATAAAATCTGGGGCTCTGTGCTTTCTTTCGTTCTGAACAAGTGTTACTGTTTTCTGCACAAAAGCGATTCTGCGAAGCAATGTGAACACTTCTGCTTCCCAGGCACAGAGAAGGTGCTAGCAGGGAATTCTCTGCCTGCCTTTCCCCAGTGCTCTGCAAGCTCTCCAGGACAACATAAAATCTGGGGCTCTGTGCTTTCTTTCGTTCTGAACAAGTGTTACTGTTTTCTGCACAAAAGCGATTCTGCGAAGCAATGTGAACACTTGTGCTTCCCAGGCACAGAGAAGGTGCTAGCAGGGAATTCTCTGCCTGCCTTTCCCCAGTGCTCTGCAAGCTCTCCAGGACAACATAAAATCTGGGGCTCTGTGCTTTCTTTCGTTCTGAACAAGTGTTACTGTTTTCTGCACAAAAGCGATTCTGCGAAGCAATGTGAACACTTGTGCTTCCCAGGCACAGAGAAGGTGCTAGCAGGGAATTCTCTGCCTGCCTTTCCCCAGTGCTCTGCAAGCTCTCCAGGACAACATAAAATCTGGGGCTCTGTGCTTTCTTTCGTTCTGAACAAGTGTTACTGTTTTCTGCACAAAAGCGATTCTGCGAAGCAATGTGAACACTTCTGCTTCCCAGGCACAGAGAAGGTGCTAGCAGGGAATTCTCTGCCTGCCTTTCCCCAGTGCTCTGCAAGCTCTCCAGGACAACATAAAATCTGGGGCTCTGTGCTTTCTTTCGTTCTGAACAAGTGTTACTGTTTTCTGCACAAAAGCGATTCTGCGAAGCAATGTGAAGACTTCTGCTTCCCAGGCACAGAGAAGGTGCTAGCAGGGAATTGTCTGCCTGCCTTTCCCCAGTGCTCTGCAAGCTCTCCAGGACAACATAAAATCTGGGGCTCTGTGCTTTCTTTCGTTCTGAGCAAGTGTTACTGTTTTCTGCACAAAAGCGATTCTGCAAAGCAATGTGAACACTTGTGCTTCCCAGGCACAGAGAAGGTGCTAGCAGGGAATTCTCTGCCTGCCTTTCCCCAGTGCTCTGCAAGCTCTCCAGGACAACATAAAATCTGGGGCTCTGTGCTTTCTTTCGTTCTGAACAAGTGTTACTGTTTTCTGCACAAAAGCGATTCTGCGAAGCAATGTGAACAGGCACAGAGAAGGTGCTAGCAGGGAATTCTCTGCCTGCCTTTCCCCAGTGCTCTGCAAGCTCTCCAGGACAACATAAAATCTGGGGTTCTGTGCTTTCTTTCGTTCTGAACAAGTGTTACTGTTTTCTGCACAAAAGCGATTCTGCGAAGCAATGTGAACACTTGTGCTTCCCAGGCACAGAGAAGGTGCTAGCAGGGAATTCTCTGCCTGCCTTTCCCCAGTGCTCTGCAAGCTCTCCAGGACAACATAAAATCTGGGGCTCTGTGCTTTCTTTCGTTCTGAACAAGTGTTACTGTTTTCTGCACAAAAGCGATTCTGCGAAGCAATGTGAACACTTGTGCTTCCCAGGCACAGAGAAGGTGCTAGCAGGGAATTCTCTGCCTGCCTTTCCCCAGTGCTCTGCAAGCTCTCCAGGACAACATAAAATCTGGGGCTCTGTGCTTTCTTTCGTTCTGAACAAGTGTTACTGTTTTCTGCACAAAAGCGATTCTGCGAAGAAAAGTGAACAGGCACAGAGAAGGTGCTAGCAGGGAATTCTCTGCCTGCCTTTCCCCAGTGCTCTGCAAGCTCTCCAGGACAACATAAAATCTGGGGCTCTGTGCTTTCTTTCGTTCTGAACAAGTGTTACTGTTTTCTGCACAAAAGCGATTCTGCCAAGCAATGTGAACACTTGTGCTTCCCAGGCACAGAGAAGGTGCTAGCAGGGAATTCTCTGCCTGCCTTTCCCCAGTGCTCTGCAAGCTCTCCAGGACAACATAAAATCTGGGGTTTTGTGCTTTCTTTCGTTCTGAACAAGTGTTATTGTTTTCTGCACAAAAGCGATTCTGCGAAGCAATGTGAACACTTGTGCTTCCCAGGCACAGAGAAGGTGCTAGCAGGGAATTCTCTGCCTGCCTTTCCCCAGTGCTCTGCAAGCTCTCCAGGACAACATAAAATCTGGGGCTCTGTGCTTTCTTTCATTCTGAACAAGTGTTACTGTTTTCTGCACAAAAGCGATTCTGCGAAGCAATGTGAACACTTGTGCTTCCCAGGCACAGAGAAGGTGCTAGCAGGGAATTCTCTGCCTGCCTTTCCCCAGTGCTCTGCAAGCTCTCCAGGACAACATAAAATCTGGGGCTCTGTGCTTTCTTTCGTTCTGAACAAGTGTTACTGTTTTCTGCACAAAAGCGATTCTGCGAAGCAATGTGAACACTTGTGCTTCCCAGGCACAGAGAAGGTGCTAGCAGGGAATTCTCTGCCTGCCTTTCCCCAGTGCTCTGCAAGCTCTCCAGGACAACATAAAATCTGGGGCTCTGTGCTTTCTTTCGTTCTGAACAAGTGTTACTGTTTTCTGCACAAAAGCGATTCTGCGAAGCAATGTGAACACTTCTGCTTCCCAGGCACAGAGAAGGTGCTAGCAGGGAATTCTCTGCCTGCCTTTCCCCAGTGCTCTGCAAGCTCTCCAGGACAACATAAAATCTGGGGCTCTGTGCTTTCTTTCGTTCTGAACAAGTGTTACTGTTTTCTGCACAAAAGCGATTCTGCCAAGCAATGTGAACACTTGTGCTTCCCAGGCACAGAGAAGGTGCTAGCAGGGAATTCTCTGCCTGCCTTTCCCCAGTGCTCTGCAAGCTCTCCAGGACAACATAAAATCTGGGGTTTTGTGCTTTCTTTCGTTCTGAACAAGTGTTATTGTTTTCTGCACAAAAGCGATTCTGCGAAGCAATGTGAACACTTGTGCTTCCCAGGCACAGAGAAGGTGCTAGCAGGGAATTCTCTGCCTGCCTTTCCCCAGTGCTCTGCAAGCTCTCCAGGACAACATAAAATCTGGGGCTCTGTGCTTTCTTTCGTTCTGAACAACTGTTACTGTTTTCTGCACAAAAGCGATTCTGCGAAGCAATGTGAACACTTCTGCTTCCCAGGCACAGAGAAGGTGCTAGCAGGGAATTCTCTGCCTGCCTTTCCCCAGTGCTCTGCAAGCTCTCCAGGACAACATAAAATCTGGGGCTCTGTGCTTTCTTTCGTTCTGAACAAGTGTTACTGTTTTCTGCACAAAAGCGATTCTGCGAAGCAATGTGAACACTTCTGCTTCCCAGGCACAGAGAAGGTGCTAGCAGGGAATTCTCTGCCTGCCTTTCCCCAGTGCTCTGCAAGCTCTCCAGGACAACATAAAATCTGGGGCTCTGTGCTTTCTTTCGTTCTGAACAAGTGTTACTGTTTTCTGCACAAAAGCGATTCTGCGAAGCAATGTGAACACTTGTGCTTCCCAGGCACAGAGAAGGTGCTAGCAGAGAATTCTCTGCCTGCCTTTCCCCAGTGCTCTGCAAGCTCTCCAGGACAACATAAAATCTGGGGTTCTGTGCTTTCTTTCGTTCTGAACAAGTGTTACTGTTTTCTGCACAAAAGCGATTCTGCGAAGCAATGTGAACACTTGTGCTTCCCAGGCACAGAGAAGGTGCTAGCAGGGAATTCTCTGCCTGCCTTTCCCCAGTGCTCTGCAAGCTCTCCAGGACAACATAAAATCTGGGGCTCTGTGCTTTCTTTCGTTCTGAACAAGTGTTACTGTTTTCTGCACAAAAGCGATTCTGCGAAGCAATGTGAACACTTGTGCTTCCCAGGCACAGAGAAGGTGCTAGCAGGGAATTCTCTGCCTGCCTTTCCCCAGTGCTCTGCAAGCTCTCCAGGACAACATAAAATCTGGGGCTCTGTGCTTTCTTTCGTTCTGAACAAGTGTTACTGTTTTCTGCACAAAAGCGATTCTGCGAAGAAAAGTGAACAGGCACAGAGAAGGTGCTAGCAGGGAATTCTCTGCCTGCCTTTCCCCAGTGCTCTGCAAGCTCTCCAGGACAACATAAAATCTGGGGCTCTGTGCTTTCTTTCGTTCTGAACAAGTGTTACTGTTTTCTGCACAAAAGCGATTCTGCGAAGCAATGTGAACACTTGTGCTTCCCAGGCACAGAGAAGGTGCTAGCAGGGAATTCTCTGCCTGCCTTTCCCCAGTGCTCTGCAAGCTCTCCAGGACAACATAAAATCTGGGGCTCTGTGCTTTCTTTCGTTCTGAACAAGTGTTACTGTTTTCTGCACAAAAGCGATTCTGCCAAGCAATGTGAACACTTGTGCTTCCCAGGCACAGAGAAGGTGCTAGCAGGGAATTCTCTGCCTGCCTTTCCCCAGTGCTCTGCAAGCTCTCCAGGACAACATAAAATCTGGGGTTTTGTGCTTTCTTTCGTTCTGAACAAGTGTTATTGTTTTCTGCACAAAAGCGATTCTGCGAAGCAATGTGAACACTTGTGCTTCCCAGGCACAGAGAAGGTGCTAGCAGGGAATTCTCTGCCTGCCTTTCCCCAGTGCTCTGCAAGCTCTCCAGGACAACATAAAATCTGGGGCTCTGTGCTTTCTTTCATTCTGAACAAGTGTTACTGTTTTCTGCACAAAAGCGATTCTGCGAAGCAATGTGAACACTTGTGCTTCCCAGGCACAGAGAAGGTGCTAGCAGGGAATTCTCTGCCTGCCTTTCCCCAGTGCTCTGCAAGCTCTCCAGGACAACATAAAATCTGGGCCTCTGTGCTTTCTTTCGTTCTGAACAAGTGTTACTGTTTTCTGCACAAAAGCGATTCTGCGAAGAAAAGTGAACAGGCACAGAGAAGGTGCTAGCAGGGAATTCTCTGCCTGCCTTTCCTCAGTGCTCTGCAAGCTCTCCAGGACAACAGCAAATCTGGGGCTCTGTGCTTTCTTTCGTTCTGAACAAGTGTTACTGTTTTCTGCACAAAAGCGATTCTGCGAAGCAATGTGAACACTTGTGCTTCCCAGGCACAGAGAAGGTGCTAGCAGGGAATTCTCTGCCTGCCTTTCCCCAGTGCTCTGCAAGCTCTCCAGGACAACATAAAATCTGGGGCTCTGTGTTTTCTTTCGTTCTGAACAAGTGTTACTGTTTTCTGCACAAAAGCGATTCTGCGAAGCAATGTGAACAGGCACAGAGGAGGTGCTAGCAGGGAATTCTCTGCCTGCCTTTCCCCAGTGCTCTGCAAGCTCTCCAGGACAACATAAAATCTGGGGCTCTGTGCTTTCTTTCGTTCTGAACAAGTGTTACTGTTTTCTGCACAAAAGCGATTCTGCGAAGCAATGTGAACACTTCTGCTTCCCAGGCACAGAGAAGGTGCTAGCAGGGAATTCTCTGCCTGCCTTTCCTCAGTGCTCTGCAAGCTCTCCAGGACAACATAAAATCTGGGGTTCTGTGCTTTCTTTCATTCTGAACAAGTGTTACTGTTTTCTGCACAAAAGCGATTCTGCGAAGCAATGTGAACACTTCTGCTTCCCAGGCACAGAGAAGGTGCTAGCAGGGAATTCTCTGCCTGCCTTTCCCCAGTGCTCTGCAAGCTCTCCAGGACAACATAAAATCTGGGGCTCTGTGCTTTCTTTCGTTCTGAACAAGTGTTACTGTTTTCTGCACAAAAGCGATTCTGCGAAGCAATGTGAACACTTGTGCTTCCCAGGCACAGAGAAGGTGCTAGCAGGGAATTCTCTGCCTGCCTTTCCCCAGTGCTCTGCAAGCTCTCCAGGACAACATAAAATCTGGGGCTCTGTGCTTTCTTTCGTTCTGAACAAGTGTTACTGTTTTCTGCACAAAAGCGATTCTGCGAAGCAATGTGAACACTTCTGCTTCCCAGGCACAGAGAAGGTGCTAGCAGGGAATTCTCTGCCTGCCTTTCCCCAGTGCTCTGCAAGCTCTCCAGGACAACATAAAATCTGGGGCTCTGTGCTTTCTTTCGTTCTGAACAAGTGTTACTGTTTTCTGCACAAAAGCGATTCTGCGAAGCAATGTGAACACTTGTGCTTCCCAGGCACAGAGAAGGTGCTAGCAGGGAATTCTCTGCCTGCCTTTCCCCAGTGCTCTGCAAGCTCTCCAGGACAACATAAAATCTGGGGCTCTGTGCTTTCTTTCGTTCTGAACAAGTGTTACTGTTTTCTGCACAAAAGCGATTCTGCGAAGCAATGTGAACACTTCTGCTTCCCAGGCACAGAGAAGGTGCTAGCAGGGAATTCTCTGCCTGCCTTTCCCCAGTGCTCTGCAAGCTCTCCAGGACAACATAAAATCTGGGGCTCTGTGCTTTCTTTCGTTCTGAACAAGTGTTACTGTTTTCTGCACAAAAGCGATTCTGCGAAGCAATGTGAACACTTGTGCTTCCCAGGCACAGAGAAGGTGCTAGCAGGGAATTCTCTGCCTGCCTTTCCCCAGTGCTCTGCAAGCTCTCCAGGACAACATAAAATCTGGGGCTCTGTGCTTTCTTTCGTTCTGAACAACTGTTACTGTTTTCTGCACAAAAGCGATTCTGCGAAGCAATGTGAACACTTGTGCTTCCCAGGCACAGAGAAGGTGCTAGCAGGGAATTCTCTGCCTGCCTTTCCCCAGTGCTCTGCAAGCTCTCCAGGACAACATAAAATCTGGGGCTCTGTGCTTTCTTTCGTTCTGAACAACTGTTACTGTTTTCTGCACAAAAGCGATTCTGCGAAGCAATGTGAACACTTCTGCTTCCCAGGCACAGAGAAGGTGCTAGCAGGGAATTCTCTGCCTGCCTTTCCCCAGTGCTCTGCAAGCTCTCCAGGACAACATAAAATCTGGGGCTCTGTGCTTTCTTTCGTTCTGAACAACTGTTACTGTTTTCTGCACAAAAGCGATTCTGCGAAGTAATGTGAACACTTCTGCTTCCCAGGCACAGAGAAGGTGCTAGCAGGGAATTCTCTGCCTGCCTTTCCCCAGTGCTCTGCAAGCTCTCCAGGACAACATAAAATCTGGGGCTCTGTGCTTTCTTTCGTTCTGAACAAGTGTTACTGTTTTCTGCACAAAAGCGATTCTGCGAAGCAATGTGAACACTTCTGCTTCCCAGGCACAGAGAAGGTGCTAGCAGGGAATTCTCTGCCTGCCTTTCCCCAGTGCTCTGCAAGCTCTCCAGGACAACATAAAATCTGGGGCTCTGTGCTTTCTTTCGTTCTGAACAAGTGTTACTGTTTTCTGCACAAAAGCGATTCTGCGAAGCAATGTGAACACTTCTGCTTCCCAGGCACAGAGAAGGTGCTAGCAGGGAATTCTCTGCCTGCCTTTCCCCAGTGCTCTGCAAGCTCTCCAGGACAACATAAAATCTGGGGCTCTGTGCTTTCTTTCGTTCTGAACAAGTGTTACTGTTTTCTGCACAAAAGCGATTCTGCGAAGCAATGTGAAGACTTCTGCTTCCCAGGCACAGAGAAGGTGCTAGCAGGGAATTCTCTGCCTGCCTTTCCCCAGTGCTCTGCAAGCTCTCCAGGACAACATAAAATCTGGGGCTCTGTGCTTTCTTTCGTTCTGAACAACTGTTACTGTTTTCTGCACAAAAGCGATTCTGCGAAGCAATGTGAACACTTCTGCTTCCCAGGCACAGAGAAGGTGCTAGCAGGGAATTCTCTGCCTGCCTTTCCCCAGTGCTCTGCAAGCTCTCCAGGACAACATAAAATCTGGGGCTCTGTGCTTTCTTTCGTTCTGAACAAGTGTTACTGTTTTCTGCACAAAAGCGATTCTGCGAAGCAATGTGAACACTTGTGCTTCCCAGGCACAGAGAAGGTGCTAGCAGGGAATTCTCTGCCTGCCTTTCCCCAGTGCTCTGCAAGCTCTCCAGGACAACATAAAATCTGGGGCTCTGTGCTTTCTTTCGTTCTGAACAAGTGTTACTGTTTTCTGCACAAAAGCGATTCTGCGAAGTAATGTGAACACTTCTGCTTCCCAGGCACAGAGAAGGTGCTAGCAGGGAATTCTCTGCCTGCCTTTCCCCAGTGCTCTGCAAGCTCTCCAGGACAACATAAAATCTGGGGCTCTGTGCTTTCTTTCGTTCTGAACAACTGTTACTGTTTTCTGCACAAAAGCGATTCTGCGAAGCAATGTGAACACTTCTGCTTCCCAGGCACAGAGAAGGTGCTAGCAGGGAATTCTCTGCCTGCCTTTCCCCAGTGCTCTGCAAGCTCTCCAGGACAACATAAAATCTGGGGCTCTGTGCTTTCTTTCGTTCTGAACAAGTGTTACTGTTTTCTGCACAAAAGCGATTCTGCGAAGCAATGTGAACACTTCTGCTTCCCAGGCACAGAGAAGGTGCTAGCAGGGAATTCTCTGCCTGCCTTTCCCCAGTGCTCTGCAAGCTCTCCAGGACAACATAAAATCTGGGGCTCTGTGCTTTCTTTCGTTCTGAACAAGTGTTACTGTTTTCTGCACAAAAGCGATTCTGCGAAGCAATGTGAAGACTTCTGCTTCCCAGGCACAGAGAAGGTGCTAGCAGGGAATTCTCTGCCTGCCTTTCCCCAGTGCTCTGCAAGCTCTCCAGGACAACATAAAATCTGGGGCTCTGTGCTTTCTTTCGTTCTGAACAACTGTTACTGTTTTCTGCACAAAAGCGATTCTGCGAAGCAATGTGAACACTTCTGCTTCCCAGGCACAGAGAAGGTGCTAGCAGGGAATTCTCTGCCTGCCTTTCCCCAGTGCTCTGCAAGCTCTCCAGGACAACATAAAATCTGGGGCTCTGTGCTTTCTTTCGTTCTGAACAAGTGTTACTGTTTTCTGCACAAAAGCGATTCTGCGAAGCAATGTGAACACTTCTGCTTCCCAGGCACAGAGAAGGTGCTAGCAGGGAATTCTCTGCCTGCCTTTCCCCAGTGCTCTGCAAGCTCTCCAGGACAACATAAAATCTGGGGCTCTGTGCTTTCTTTCGTTCTGAACAAGTGTTACTGTTTTCTGCACAAAAGCGATTCTGCGAAGCAATGTGAACACTTCTGCTTCCCAGGCACAGAGAAGGTGCTAGCAGGGAATTCTCTGCCTGCCTTTCCCCAGTGCTCTGCAAGCTCTCCAGGACAACATAAAATCTGGGGCTCTGTGCTTTCTTTCGTTCTGAACAAGTGTTACTGTTTTCTGCACAAAAGCGATTCTGCGAAGCAATGTGAACAGGCACAGAGAAGGTGCTAGCAGGGAATTCTCTGCCTGCCTTTCCCCAGTGCTCTGCAAGCTCTCCAGGACAACATAAAATCTGGGGCTCTGTGCTTTCTTTCGTTCTGAACAAGTGTTACTGTTTTCTGCACAAAAGCGATTCTGCGAAGCAATATGAACACTTGTGCTTCCCAGGCACAGAGAAGGTGCTAGCAGGGAATTCTCTGCCTGCCTTTCCCCAGTGCTCTGCAAGCTCTCCAGGACAACATAAAATCTGGGGCTCTGTGCTTTCTTTCGTTCTGAACAAGTGTTACTGTTTTCTGCACAAAAGCGATTCTGCGAAGCAATGTGAACAGGCACAGAGAAGGTGCTAGCAGGGAATTCTCTGCCTGCCTTCCTCAGGGCTCTGCAAGCTCTCCAGGACAACATAAAATCTGGGGTTCTGTGCTTTCTTTCGTTCTGAACAAGTGTTACTGTTTTCTGCACAAAAGCGATTCTGCGAAGCAATGTGAACACTTGTGCTTCCCAGGCACAGAGAAGGTGCTAGCAGGGAATTCTCTGCCTGCCTTTCCCCAGTGCTCTGCAAGCTCTCCAGGACAACATAAAGTCTGGGGCTCTGTGCTTTCTTTCGTTCTGAACAAATGTTACTGTTTTCTGCACAAAAGCGATTCTGCCAAGCAATGTGAACACTTGTGCTTCCCAGGCACAGAGAAGGTGCTAGCAGGGAATTCTCTGCCTGCCTTTCCCCAGTGCTCTGCAAGCTCTCCAGGACAACATAAAATCTGGGGTTTTGTGCTTTCTTTCGTTCTGAACAAGTGTTATTGTTTTCTGCACAAAAGCGATTCTGCGAAGCAATGTGAACACTTGTGCTTCCCAGGCACAGAGAAGGTGCTAGCAGGGAATTCTCTGCCTGCCTTTCCCCAGTGCTCTGCAAGCTCTCCAGGACAACATAAAATCTGGGGCTCTGTGCTTTCTTTCATTCTGAACATGTGTTACTGTTTTCTGCACAAAAGCGATTCTGCGAAGCAATGTGAACACTTGTGCTTCCCAGGCACAGAGAAGGTGCTAGCAGGGAATTCTCTGCCTGCCTTTCCCCAGTGCTCTGCAAGCTCTCCAGGACAACATAAAATCTGGGGCTCTGTGCTTTCTTTCGTTCTGAACAAGTGTTACTGTTTTCTGCACAAAAGCGATTCTGCGAAGAAAAGTGAACAGGCACAGAGAAGGTGCTAGCAGGGAATTCTCTGCCTGCCTTTCCTCAGTGCTCTGCAAGCTCTCCAGGACAACATAAAATCTGGGGCTCTGTGCTTTCTTTCGTTCTGAACAAGTGTTACTGTTTTCTGCACAAAAGCGATTCTGCGAAGCAATGTGAACACTTGTGCTTCCCAGGCACAGAGAAGGTGCTAGCAGGGAATTCTCTGCCTGCCTTTCCCCAGTGCTCTGCAAGCTCTCCAGGACAACATAAAATCTGGGGCTCTGTGCTTTATTTCGTTCTGAACAAGTGTTACTGTTTTCTGCACAAAAGCGATTCTGCGAAGTAATGTAAACACTTGTGCTTCCCAGGCACAGAGAAGATGCTAGCAGGGAATTCTCTGCCTGCCTTTCCCCAGTGCTCTGCAAGCTCTCCAGGACAACATAAAATCTGGGGCTCTGTGCTTTCTTTCGTTCTGAACAAGTGTTACTGTTTTCTGCACAAAAGCGATTCTGCGAAGCAATGTGAACACGCACAGAGAAGGTGCTAGCAGGGAATTGTCTGCCTGCCTTTCCCCAGTGCTCTGCAAGCTCTCCAGGACAACATAAAATCTGGGGCTCTGTGCTTTCTTTCGTTCTGAACAAGTGTTACTGTTTTCTGCACAAAAGCGATTCTGCGAAGCAATGTGAACACTTCTGCTTCCCAGGCACAGAGAAGGTGCTAGCAGGGAATTCTCTGCCTGCCTTTCCCCAGTGCTCTGCAAGCTCTCCAGGACAACATAAAATCTGGGGTTCTGTGCTTTCTTTCATTCTGAACAAGTGTTACTGTTTTCTGCACAAAAGCGATTCTGCGAAGCAATGTGAACACTTCTGCTTCCCAGGCACAGAGAAGGTGCTAGCAGGGAATTCTCTGCCTGCCTTTCCCCAGTGCTCTGCAAGCTCTCCAGGACAACATAAAATCTGGGCTCTGTGCTTTCTTTCGTTCTGAACAAGTGTTACTGTTTTCTGCACAAAAGCGATTCTGCAAAGCAATGTGAACACTTGTGCTTCCCAGGCACAGAGAAGGTGCTAGCAGGGAATTCTCTGCCTGCCTTTCCCCAGTGCTCTGCAAGCTCTCCAGGACAACATAAAATCTGGGGCTCTGTGCTTTCTTTCGTTCTGAACAACTGTTACTGTTTTCTGCACAAAAGCGATTCTGCGAAGCAATGTGAACACTTGTGCTTCCAGGCACAGAGAAGGTGCTAGCAGGGAATTCTCTGCCTGCCTTTCCCCAGTGCTCTGCAAGCTCTCCAGGACAACATAAAATCTGGGGCTCTGTGCTTTCTTTCGTTCTGAACAAGTGTTACTGTTTTCTGCACAAAAGCGATTCTGCGAAGAAAAGTGAACAGGCACAGAGAAGGTGCTAGCAGGGAATTCTCTGCCTGCCTTTCCTCAGTGCTCTGCAAGCTCTCCAGGACAACATAAAATCTGGGGCTCTGTGCTTTCTTTCGTTCTGAACAAGTGTTACTGTTTTCTGCACAAAAGCGATTCTGCGAAGCAATGTGAACACTTGTGCTTCCCAGGCACAGAGAAGGTGCTAGCAGGGAATTGTCTGCCTGCCTTTCCCCAGTGCTCTGCAAGCTCTCCAGGACAACATAAAATCTGGGGCTCTGTGCTTTCTTTCGTTCTGAACAAGTGTTACTGTTTTCTGCACAAAAGCGATTCTGCGAAGTAATGTGAACACTTGTGCTTCCCAGGCACAGAGAAGATGCTAGCAGGGAATTCTCTGCCTGCCTTTCCCCAGTGCTCTGCAAGCTCTCCAGGACAACATAAAATCTGGGGCTCTGTGCTTTCTTTCGTTCTGAACAAGTGTTACTGTTTTCTGCACAAAAGCGATTCTGCGAAGCAATGTGAACAGGCACAGAGAAGGTGCTAGCAGGGAATTCTCTGCCTGCCTTTCCCCAGTGCTCTGCAAGCTCTCCAGGACAACATAAAATCTGGGGCTCTGTGCTTTCTTTCGTTCTGAACAAGTGTTACTGTTTTCTGCACAAAAGCGATTCTGCGAAGCAATGTGAACACTTCTGCTTCCCAGGCACAGAGAAGGTGCTAGCAGGGAATTCTCTGCCTGCCTTTCCCCAGTGCTCTGCAAGCTCTCCAGGACAACATAAAATCTGGGGTTCTGTGCTTTCTTTCATTCTGAACAAGTGTTACTGTTTTCTGCACAAAAGCGATTCTGCGAAGCAATGTGAACACTTCTGCTTCCCAGGCACAGAGAAGGTGCTAGCAGGGAATTCTCTGCCTGCCTTTCCCCAGTGCTCTGCAAGCTCTCCAGGACAACATAAAATCTGGGGCTCTGTGCTTTCTTTCGTTCTGAACAAGTGTTACTGTTTTCTGCACAAAAGCGATTCTGCAAAGCAATGTGAACACTTGTGCTTCCCAGGCACAGAGAAGGTGCTAGCAGGGAATTCTCTGCCTGCCTTTCCCCAGTGCTCTGCAAGCTCTCCAGGACAACATAAAATCTGGGGCTCTGTGCTTTCTTTCGTTCTGAACAACTGTTACTGTTTTCTGCACAAAAGCGATTCTGCGAAGCAATGTGAACACTTGTGCTTCCCAGGCACAGAGAAGGTGCTAGCAGGGAATTCTCTGCCTGCCTTTCCCCAGTGCTCTGCAAGCTCTCCAGGACAACATAAAATCTGGGGCTCTGTGCTTTCTTTCGTTCTGAACAAGTGTTACTGTTTTCTGCACAAAAGCGATTCTGCGAAGCAATGTGAACACTTGTGCTTCCCAGGCACAGAGAAGGTGCTAGCAGGGAATTCTCTGCCTGCCTTTCCCCAGTGCTCTGCAAGCTCTCCAGGACAACATAAAATCTGGGGCTCTGTGCTTTCTTTCGTTCTGAACAAGTGTTACTGTTTTCTGCACAAAAGCGATTCTGCGAAGCAATGTGAACACTTGTGCTTCCCAGGCACAGAGAAGGCGCTAGCAGGGAATTCTCTGCCTGCCTTTCCCCAGTGCTCTGCAAGCTCTCCAGGACAACATAAAATCTGGGGCTCTGTGCTTTCTTTCGTTCTGAACAAGTGTTACTGTTTTCTGCACAAAAGCGATTCTGCGAAGCAATGTGAACACTTCTGCTTCCCAGGCACAGAGAAGGTGCTAGCAGGGAATTCTCTGCCTGCCTTTCCCCAGTGCTCTGCAAGCTCTCCAGGACAACATAAAATCTGGGGCTCTGTGCTTTCTTTCGTTCTGAACAACTGTTACTGTTTTCTGCACAAAAGCGATTCTGCGAAGCAATGTGAACACTTGTGCTTCCCAGGCACAGAGAAGGTGCTAGCAGGGAATTCTCTGCCTGCCTTTCCCCAGTGCTCTGCAAGCTCTCCAGGACAACATAAAATCTGGGGCTCTGTGCTTTCTTTCGTTCTGAACAAGTGTTACTGTTTTCTGCACAAAAGCGATTCTGCGAAGTAATGTGAACACTTGTGCTTCCCAGGCACAGAGAAGGTGCTAGCAGGGAATTCTCTGCCTGCCTTTCCCCAGTGCTCTGCAAGCTCTCCAGGACAACATAAAATCTGGGGCTCTGTGCTTTCTTTCGTTCTGAACAAGTGTTACTGTTTTCTGCACAAAAGCGATTCTGCGAAGCAATGTGAACACTTCTGCTTCCCAGGCACAGAGAAGGTGCTAGCAGGGAATTCTCTGCCTGCCTTTCCCCAGTGCTCTGCAAGCTCTCCAGGACAACATAAAATCTGGGGTTCTGTGCTTTCTTTCATTCTGAACAAGTGTTACTGTTTTCTGCACAAAAGCGATTCTGCGAAGCAATGTGAACACTTCTGCTTCCCAGGCACAGAGAAGGTGCTAGCAGGGAATTCTCTGCCTGCCTTTCCCCAGTGCTCTGCAAGCTCTCCAGGACAACATAAAATCTGGGGCTCTGTGCTTTCTTTCGTTCTGAACAAGTGTTACTGTTTTCTGCACAAAAGCGATTCTGCAAAGCAATGTGAACACTTGTGCTTCCCAGGCACAGAGAAGGTGCTAGCAGGGAATTCTCTGCCTGCCTTTCCCCAGTGCTCTGCAAGCTCTCCAGGACAACATAAAATCTGGGGCTCTGTGCTTTCTTTCGTTCTGAACAACTGTTACTGTTTTCTGCACAAAAGCGATTCTGCGAAGCAATGTGAACACTTGTGCTTCCCAGGCACAGAGAAGGTGCTAGCAGGGAATTCTCTGCCTGCCTTTCCCCAGTGCTCTGCAAGCTCTCCAGGACAACATAAAATCTGGGGCTCTGTGCTTTCTTTCGTTCTGAACAAGTGTTACTGTTTTCTGCACAAAAGCGATTCTGCGAAGCAATGTGAACACTTGTGCTTCCCAGGCACAGAGAAGGTGCTAGCAGGGAATTCTCTGCCTGCCTTTCCCCAGTGCTCTGCAAGCTCTCCAGGACAACATAAAATCTGGGGCTCTGTGCTTTCTTTCGTTCTGAACAAGTGTTACTGTTTTCTGCACAAAAGCGATTCTGCGAAGCAATGTGAACACTTGTGCTTCCCAGGCACAGAGAAGGTGCTAGCAGGGAATTCTCTGCCTGCCTTTCCCCAGTGCTCTGCAAGCTCTCCAGGACAACATAAAATCTGGGGCTCTGTGCTTTCTTTCGTTCTGAACAAGTGTTACTGTTTTCTGCACAAAAGCGATTCTGCGAAGCAATGTGAACACTTGTGCTTCCCAGGCACAGAGAAGGTGCTAGCAGGGAATTCTCTGCCTGCCTTTCCCCAGTGCTCTGCAAGCTCTCCAGGACAACATAAAATCTGGGGCTCTGTGCTTTCTTTCGTTCTGAACAACTGTTACTGTTTTCTGCACAAAAGCGATTCTGCGAAGCAATGTGAACACTTGTGCTTCCCAGGCACAGAGAAGGTGCTAGCAGGGAATTCTCTGCCTGCCTTTCCCCAGTGCTCTGCAAGCTCTCCAGGACAACATAAAATCTGGGGCTCTGTGCTTTCTTTCGTTCTGAACAAGTGTTACTGTTTTCTGCACAAAAGCGATTCTGCGAAGTAATGTGAACACTTGTGCTTCCCAGGCACAGAGAAGGTGCTAGCAGGGAATTCTCTGCCTGCCTTTCCCCAGTGCTCTGCAAGCTCTCCAGGACAACATAAAATCTGGGGCTCTGTGCTTTCTTTCGTTCTGAACAAGTGTTACTGTTTTCTGCACAAAAGCGATTCTGCGAAGCAATGTGAACACTTCTGCTTCCCAGGCACAGAGAAGGTGCTAGCAGGGAATTCTCTGCCTGCCTTTCCCCAGTGCTCTGCAAGCTCTCCAGGACAACATAAAATCTGGGGCTCTGTGCTTTCTTTCGTTCTGAACAAGTGTTACTGTTTTCTGCACAAAAGCGATTCTGCGAAGCAATGTGAACACTTCTGCTTCCCAGGCACAGAGAAGGTGCTAGCAGGGAATTCTCTGCCTGCCTTTCCCCAGTGCTCTGCAAGCTCTCCAGGACAACATAAAATCTGGGGCTCTGTGCTTTCTTTCGTTCTGAACAAGTGTTACTGTTTTCTGCACAAAAGCGATTCTGCGAAGCAATGTGAACACTTCTGCTTCCCAGGCACAGAGAAGGTGCTAGCAGGGAATTCTCTGCCTGCCTTTCCCCAGTGCTCTGCAAGCTCTCCAGGACAACATAAAATCTGGGGCTCTGTGCTTTCTTTCGTTCTGAACAAGTGTTACTGTTTTCTGCACAAAAGCGATTCTGCGAAGCAATGTGAAGACTTCTGCTTCCCAGGCACAGAGAAGGTGCTAGCAGGGAATTCTCTGCCTGCCTTTCCCCAGTGCTCTGCAAGCTCTCCAGGACAACATAAAATCTGGGGCTCTGTGCTTTCTTTCGTTCTGAACAAGTGTTACTGTTTTCTGCACAAAAGCGATTCTGCGAAGCAATGTGAACAGGAACAGAGAAGGTGCTAGCAGGGAATTGTCTGCCTGCCTTTCCCCAGTGCTCTGCAAGCTCTCCAGGACAACATAAAATCTGCGGCTCTGTGCTTTCTTTCGTTCTGAACAAGTGTTACTGTTTTCTGCACAAAAGCGATTCTGCGAAGCAATATGAACACTTGTGCTTCCCAGGCACAGAGAAGGTGCTAGCAGGGAATTCTCTGCCTGCCTTTCCCCAGTGCTCTGCAAGCTCTCCAGGACAACATAAAATCTGGGGCTCTGTGCTTTCTTTCGTTCTGAACAAGTGTTACTGTTTTCTGCACAAAAGCGATTCTGCGAAGCAATGTGAACACTTCTGCTTCCCAGGCACAGAGAAGGTGCTAGCAGGGAATTCTCTGCCTGCCTTTCCCCAGTGCTCTGCAAGCTCTCCAGGACAACATAAAATCTGGGGCTCTGTGCTTTCTTTCGTTCTGAACAAGTGTTACTGTTTTCTGCACAAAAGCGATTCTGCGAAGCAATGTGAACAGGCACAGAGAAGGTGCTAGCAGGGAATTCTCTGCCTGCCTTTCCCCAGTGCTCTGCAAGCTCTCCAGGACAACATAAAATCTGGGGCTCTGTGCTTTCTTTCGTTCTGAACAAGTGTTACTGTTTTCTGCACAAAAGCGATTCTGCGAAGCAATGTGAACACTTGTGCTTCCCAGGCACAGAGAAGGTGCTAGCAGGGAATTCTCTGCCTGCCTTTCCCCAGTGCTCTGCAAGCTCTCCAGGACAACATAAAATCTGGGGCTCTGTGCTTTCTTTCGTTCTGAACAAGTGTTACTGTTTTCTGCACAAAAGCGATTCTGCGAAGAAAAGTGAACAGGCACAGAGAAGGTGCTAGCAGGGAATTCTCTGCCTGCCTTCCTCAGTGCTCTGCAAGCTCTCCAGGACAACATAAAATCTGGGGTTCTGTGCTTTCTTTCATTCTGAACAAGTGTTATTGTTTTCTGCACAAAAGCGATTCTGCCAAGCAATGTGAACACTTGTGCTTCCCAGGCACAGAGAAGGTGCTAGCAGGGAATTCTCTGCCTGCCTTTCCCCAGTGCTCTGCAAGCTCTCCAGGACAACATAAAATCTGGGGCTCTGTGCTTTCTTTCGTTCTGAACAAGTGTTACTGTTTTCTGCACAAAAGCGATTCTGCGAAGAAAAGTGAACAGGCACAGAGAAGGTGCTAGCAGGGAATTCTCTGCCTGCCTTTCCTCAGTGCTCTGCAAGCTCTCCAGGACAACATAAAATCTGGGGCTCTGTGCTTTCTTTCGTTCTGAACAAGTGTTACTGTTTTCTGCACAAAAGCGATTCTGCGAAGCAATGTGAACACTTGTGCTTCCCAGGCACAGAGAAGGTGCTAGCAGGGAATTCTCTGCCTGCCTTTCCCCAGTGCTCTGCAAGCTCTCCAGGACAACATAAAATCTGGGGCTCTGTGCTTTCTTTCGTTCTGAACAAGTGTTACTGTTTTCTGCACAAAAGCGATTCTGCGAAGTAATGTGAACACTTGTGCTTCCCAGGCACAGAGAAGGTGCTAGCAGGGAATTCTCTGCCTGCCTTTCCCCAGTGCTCTGCAAGCTCTCCAGGACAACATAAAATCTGGGGCTCTGTGCTTTCTTTCGTTCTGAACAAGTGTTACTGTTTTCTGCACAAAAGCGATTCTGCGAAGCAATGTGAACAGGCACAGAGAAGGTGCTAGCAGGGAATTCTCTGCCTGCCTTTCCCCAGTGCTCTGCAAGCTCTCCAGGACAACATAAAATCTGGGGCTCTGTGCTTTCTTTCGTTCTGAACAAGTGTTACTGTTTTCTGCACAAAAGCGATTCTGCGAAGCAATGTGAACACTTCTGCTTCCCAGGCACAGAGAAGGTGCTAGCAGGGAATTCTCTGCCTGCCTTTCCCCAGTGCTCTGCAAGCTCTCCAGGACAACATAAAATCTGGGGCTCTGTGCTTTCTTTCGTTCTGAACAACTGTTACTGTTTTCTGCACAAAAGCGATTCTGCGAAGCAATGTGAACACTTCTGCTTCCCAGGCACAGAGAAGGTGCTAGCAGGGAATTCTCTGCCTGCCTTTCCCCAGTGCTCTGCAAGCTCTCCAGGACAACATAAAATCTGGGGCTCTGTGCTTTCTTTCGTTCTGAACAAGTGTTACTGTTTTCTGCACAAAAGCGATTCTGCGAAGCAATGTGAACACTTCTGCTTCCCAGGCACAGAGAAGGTGCTAGCAGGGAATTCTCTGCCTGCCTTTCCCCAGTGCTCTGCAAGCTCTCCAGGACAACATAAAATCTGGGGCTCTGTGCTTTCTTTCGTTCTGAACAAGTGTTACTGGTTTTCTGCACAAAAGCGATTCTGCGAAGCAATGTGAACACTTCTGCTTCCCAGGCACAGAGAAGGTGCTAGCAGGGAATTCTCTGCCTGCCTTTCCCCAGTGCTCTGCAAGCTCTCCAGGAAAACATAAAATCTGGGACTCTGTGCTTTCTTTCGTTCTGAACAACTGTTACTGTTTTTCTGCACAAAAGCGATTCTGCGAAGCAATGTGAACACTTCTGCTTCCCAGGCACAGAGAAGGTGCTAGCAGGGAATTCTCTGCCTGCCTTTCCCCAGTGCTCTGCAAGCTCTCCAGGACAACATAAAATCTGGGGCTCTGTGCTTTCTTTCGTTCTGAACAACTGTTACTGTTTTCTGCACAAAAGCGATTCTGCGAAGCAATGTGAACAGGCACAGAGAAGGTGCTAGCAGGGAATTCTCTGCCTGCCTTTCCCCAGTGCTCTGCAAGCTCTCCAGGACAACATAAAATCTGGGGCTCTGTGCTTTCTTTCGTTCTGAACAAGTGTTACTGTTTTCTGCACAAAAGCGATTCTGCGAAGAAAAGTGAACACTTGTGCTTCCCAGGCACAGAGAAGGTGCTAGCAGGGAATTCTCTGCCTGCCTTTCCCCAGTGCTCTGCAAGCTCTCCAGGACAACATAAAATCTGGGGCTCTGTGCTTTCTTTCGTTCTGAACAACTGTTACTGTTTTCTGCACAAAAGCGATTCTGCGAAGCAATGTGAACACTTGTGCTTCCCAGGCACAGAGAAGGTGCTAGCAGGGAATTCTCTGCCTGCCTTTCCCCAGTGCTCTGCAAGCTCTCCAGGACAACATAAAATCTGGGGCTCTGTGCTTTCTTTCGTTCTGAACAAGTGTTACTGTTTTCTGCACAAAAGCGATTCTGCGAAGCAATGTGAACACTTGTGCTTCCCAGGCACAGAGAAGGTGCTAGCAGGGAATTCTCTGCCTGCCTTTCCCCAGTGCTCTGCAAGCTCTCCAGGACAACATAAAATCTGGGGCTCTGTGCTTTCTTTCGTTCTGAACAAGTGTTACTGTTTTCTGCACAAAAGCGATTCTGCGAAGCAATGTGAACACTTCTGCTTCCCAGGCACAGAGAAGGTGCTAGCAGGGGAATTCTCTGCCTGCCTTTCCTCAGTGCTCTGCAAGCTCTCCAGGACAACATAAAATCTGGGGTTCTGTGCTTTCTTTCGTTCTGAACAAGTGTTACTGTTTTCTGCACAAAAGCGATTCTGCGAAGCAATGTGAACACTTGTGCTTCCCAGGCACAGAGAAGGTGCTAGCAGGGAATTCTCTTGCCTGCCTTTCCCCAGTGCTCTGCAAGCTCTCCAGGACAACATAAAATCTGGGGCTCTGTGCTTTCTTTCGTTCTGAACAAGTGTTACTGTTTTCTGCACAAAAGCGATTCTGCGAAGCAATGTGAACACTTGTGCTTCCCAGGCACAGAGAAGGTGCTAGCAGGGAATTCTCTGCCTGCCTTTCCTCAGTGCTCTGCAAGCTCTCCAGGACAACATAAAATCTGGGGCTCTGTGCTTTCTTTTCGTTCTGAACAAGTGTTACTGTTTTCTGCACAAAAGCGATTCTGCGAAGCATTGTGAACACTTCTGCTTCCCAGGCACAGAGAAGGTGCTAGCAGGGAATTCTCTGCCTGCCTTTCCCCAGTGCTCTGCAAGCTCTCCAGGACAACATAAAATCTGGGGCTCTGTGCTTTCTTTCGTTCTGAACAACTGTTACTGTTTTCTGCACAAAAGCGATTCTGCGAAGCAATGTGAACACTTCTGCTTCCCAGGCACAGAGAAGGTGCTAGCAGGGAATTCTCTGCCTGCCTTTCCCAGTGCTCTGCAAGCTCTCCAGGACAACATAAATCTGGGGCTCTGTGCTTTCTTTCGTTCTGAACAAGTGTTACTGTTTTCTGCACAAAAGCGATTCTGCGACAGCAATGTGAACACTTGTGCTTCCCAGGCACAGAGAAGGTGCTAGCAGGGAATTCTCTGCCTGCCTTTCCCCAGTGCTCTGCAAGCTCTCCAGGACAACATAAAATCTGGGGCTCTGTGCTTTCTTTCGTTCTGAACAAGTGTTACTGTTTTCTGCATAAAAGCGATTCTGCGAAGCAATGTGAACACTTCTGCTTCCCAGGCACAGAGAAGGTGCTAGCAGGGAATTCTCTGCCTGCCTTTCCCCAGTGCTCTGCAAGCTCTCCAGGACAACATAAAATCTGGGCTCTGTGCTTTCTTTCGTTCTGAACAAGTGTTACTGTTTTCTGCACAAAAGCGATTCTGCGAAGCAATGTGAACACTTGTGCTTCCCAGGCAAGAGAAGGTGCTAGCAGGGAATTCTCTGCCTGCCTTTCCCCAGTGCTCTGCAAGCTCTCCAGGACAACATAAAATCTGGGGCTCTGTGCTTTCTTTCGTTCTGAACAAGTGTTACTGTTTTCTGCACAAAAGCGATTCTGCGAAGCAATGTGAACACTTCTGCTTCCCAGGCACAGAGAAGGTGCTAGCAGGGTATTCTCTGCCTGCCTTTCCCCAGTGCTCTGCAAGCTCTCCAGGACAAACATAAAATCTGGGGTTCTGTGCTTTCTTTCATTCTGAACAAGTGTTACTGTTTTCTGCACAAAAGCGATTCTGCGAAGCAATGTGAACACTTCTGCTTCCCAGGCACAGAGAAGGTGCTAGCAGGGATTCTCTGCCTGCCTTTCCCCAGTGCTCTGCAAGCTCTCCAGGACAACATAAAATCTGGGGCTCTGTGCTTTCTTTCGTTCTGAACAAGTGTTACTGTTTTCTGCACAAAAGCGATTCTGCGAAGAAAAGTGAACAGGCACAGAGAAGGTGCTAGCAGGGAATTCTCTGCCTGCCTTCCTCAGTGCTCTGCAAGCTCTCCAGGACAACATAAATCTGGGGTTCTGTGCTTTTCTTTCGTTCTGAACAAGTGTTACTGTTTTCTGCACAAAGCGATTCTGCGAAGCAATGTGAACACTTGTGCTTCCCAGGCACAGAGAAGGTGCTAGCAGGGAATTCTCTGCCTGCTTTCCCAGTGCTCTGCAAGCTCTCCAGGACAACATAAAATCTGGGGCTCTGTGCTTTCTTTCGTTCTGAACAACTGTTACTGTTTTCTGCACAAAAGCGATTCTGCGAAGCAATGTGAACACTTCTGCTTCCCAGGCACAGAGAAGGTGCTAGCAGGGAATTCTCTGCCTGCCTTTCCCCAGTGCTCTGCAAGCTCTCCAGGACAACATAAAATCTGGGGCTCTGTGCTTTCTTTCGTTCTGAACAAGTGTTACTGTTTTCTGCACAAAAGCGATTCTGCGAAGCAATGTGAACACTTCTGCTTCCCAGGCACAGAGAAGGTGCTAGCAGGGAATTCTCTGCCTGCCTTTCCCCAGTGCTCTGCAAGCTCTCCAGGACAACATAAAATCTGGGGCTCTGTGCTTTCTTTCATTCTGAACAAGTGTTACTGTTTTCTGCACAAAAGCGATTCTGCGAAGCAATGTGAACACTTCTGCTTCCCAGGCACAGAGAAGGTGCTAGCAGGGAATTCTCTGCCTGCCTTTCCCCAGTGCTCTGCAAGCTCTCCAGGACAACATAAAATCTGGGGCTCTGTGCTTTCTTTCGTTCTGAACAAGTGTTACTGTTTTCTGCACAAAAGCGATTCTGCAAAGCAATGTGAACACTTGTGCTTCCCAGGCACAGAGAAGGTGCTAGCAGGGAATTCTCTGCCTGCCTTTCCCCAGTGCTCTGCAAGCTCTCCAGGACAACATAAAATCTGGGGCTCTGTGCTTTCTTTCGTTCTGAACAACTGTTACTGTTTTCTGCACAAAAGCGATTCTGCGAAGCAATGTGAACACTTGTGCTTCCCAGGCACAGAGAAGGTGCTAGCAGGGAATTCTCTGCCTGCCTTTCCCCAGTGCTCTGCAAGCTCTCCAGGACAACATAAAATCTGGGGCTCTGTGCTTTCTTTCGTTCTGAACAAGTGTTACTGTTTTCTGCACAAAAGCGATTCTGCGAAGTAATGTGAACACTTGTGCTTCCCAGGCACAGAGAAGGTGCTAGCAGGGAATTCTCTGCCTGCCTTTCCCCAGTGCTCTGCAAGCTCTCCAGGACAACATAAAATCTGGGGCTCTGTGCTTTCTTTCGTTCTGAACAAGTGTTACTGTTTTCTGCACAAAAGCGATTCTGCGAAGCAATGTGAACACTTGTGCTTCCCAGGCACAGAGAAGGTGCTAGCAGGGAATTCTCTGCCTGCCTTTCCCCAGTGCTCTGCAAGCTCTCCAGGACAACATAAAATCTGGGGCTCTGTGCTTTCTTTCGTTCTGAACAACTGTTACTGTTTTCTGCACAAAAGCGATTCTGCGAAGCAATGTGAACACTTCTGCTTCCCAGGCACAGAGAAGGTGCTAGCAGGGAATTCTCTGCCTGCCTTTCCCCAGTGCTCTGCAAGCTCTCCAGGACAACATAAAATCTGGGGCTCTGTGCTTTCTTTCGTTCTGAACAAGTGTTACTGTTTTCTGCACAAAAGCGATTCTGCGAAGCAATGTGAACACTTCTGCTTCCCAGGCACAGAGAAGGTGCTAGCAGGGTATTCTCTGCCTGCCTTTCCCAGTGCTCTGCAAGCTCTCCAGGACAACATAAAATCTGGGGTTCTGTGCTTTCTTTCATTCTGAACAAGTGTTACTGTTTTCTGCACAAAAGCGATTCTGCGAAGCAATGTGAACACTTGTGCTTCCCAGGCACAGAGAAGGTGCTAGCAGGGAATTCTCTGCCTGCCTTTCCCCAGTGCTCTGCAAGCTCTCCAGGACAACATAAAATCTGGGGCTCTGTGCTTTCTTTCGTTCTGAACAAGTGTTACTGTTTTCTGCACAAAGCGATTCTGCGAAGCAATGTGAACACTTCTGCTTCCCAGGCACAGAGAAGGTGCTAGCAGGGAATTCTCTGCCTGCCTTTCCCAGTGCTCTGCAAGCTCTCCAGGACACATAAAATCTGGGGCTCTGTGCTTTCTTTCGTTCTGAACAAGTGTTACTGTTTTCTGCACAAAAGCGATTCTGCGAAGCAATGTGAACACTTCTGCTTCCCAGGCACAGAGAGGTGCTAGCAGGGAATTAGGGAATTCTCTGCCTGCCTTTCCCCAGTGCTCTGCAAGCTCTCCAGGACAACATAAAATCTGGGGCTCTGTGCTTTCTTTCGTTCTGAACAAGTGTTACTGTTTTCTGCACAAAAGCGATTCTGCGAAGCAATGTGAACACTTCTGCTTCCCAGGCACAGAGAAGGTGCTAGCAGGGAATTCTCTGCCTGCCTTTCCCCAGTGCTCTGCAAGCTCTCCAGGACAACATAAAATCTGGGGCTCTGTGCTTTCTTTCGTTCTGAACAAGTGTTACTGTTTTCTGCACAAAAGCGATTCTGCGAAGCAATGTGAACACTTCTGCTTCCCAGGCACAGAGAAGGTGCTAGCAGGGAATTCTCTGCCTGCCTTTCCCCAGTGCTCTGCAAGCTCTCCAGGACAACATAAAATCTGGGGCTCTGTGCTTTCTTTCGTTCTGAACAAGTGTTACTTTTTTCTGCACAAAAGCGATTCTGCGAAGTAATGTGAACACTTGTGCTTCCCAGGCACAGAGAAGGTGCTAGCAGGGAATTCTCTGCCTGCCTTTCCCCAGTGCTCTGCAAGCTCTCCAGGACAACATAAAATCTGGGGCTCTGTGCTTTCTTTCGTTCTGAACAAGTGTTACTGTTTTCTGCACAAAAGCGATTCTGCGAAGCAATGTGAACACTTCTGCTTCCCAGGCACAGAGAAGGTGCTAGCAGGGAATTCTCTGCCTGCCTTTCCCCAGTGCTCTGCAAGCTCTCCAGGACAACATAAAATCTGGGGCTCTGTGCTTTCTTTCGTTCTGAACAAGTGTTACTGTTTTCTGCACAAAAGCGATTCTGCGAAGCAATGTGAACACTTCTGCTTCCCAGGCACAGAGAAGGTGCTAGCAGGGAATTCTCTGCCTGCCTTTCCCCAGTGCTCTGCAAGCTCTCCAGGACAACATAAAATCTGGGGCTCTGTGCTTTCTTTCGTTCTGAACAAGTGTTACTGTTTTCTGCACAAAAGCGATTCTGCGAAGCAATGTGAACACTTCTGCTTCCCAGGCACAGAGAAGGTGCTAGCAGGGAATTCTCTGCCTGCCTTTCCCCAGTGCTCTGCAAGCTCTCCAGGACAACATAAAATCTGGGGCTCTGTGCTTTCTTTCGTTCTGAACAAGTGTTACTGTTTTCTGCACAAAAGCGATTCTGCGAAGCAATGTGAACACTTCTGCTTCCCAGGCACAGAGAAGGTGCTAGCAGGGAATTCTCTGCCTGCCTTTCCCCAGTGCTCTGCAAGCTCTCCAGGACAACATAAAATCTGGGGCTCTGTGCTTTCTTTCGTTCTGAACAAGTGTTACTGTTTTCTGCACAAAAGCGATTCTGCGAAGCAATGTGAACAGGAACAGAGAAGGTGCTAGCAGGGAATTGTCTGCCTGCCTTTCCCCAGTGCTCTGCAAGCTCTCCAGGACAACATAAAATCTGCGGCTCTGTGCTTTCTTTCGTTCTGAACAAGTGTTACTGTTTTCTGCACAAAAGCGATTCTGCGAAGCAATATGAACACTTGTGCTTCCCAGGCACAGAGAAGGTGCTAGCAGGGAATTCTCTGCCTGCCTTTCCCCAGTGCTCTGCAAGCTCTCCAGGACAACATAAAATCTGGGGCTCTGTGCTTTCTTTCGTTCTGAACAAGTGTTACTGTTTTCTGCACAAAAGCGATTCTGCGAAGCAATGTGAACACTTCTGCTTCCCAGGCACAGAGAAGGTGCTAGCAGGGAATTCTCTGCCTGCCTTTCCCCAGTGCTCTGCAAGCTCTCCAGGACAACATAAAATCTGGGGCTCTGTGCTTTCTTTCGTTCTGAACAAGTGTTACTGTTTTCTGCACAAAAGCGATTCTGCGAAGCAATGTGAACAGGCACAGAGAAGGTGCTAGCAGGGAATTCTCTGCCTGCCTTTCCCCAGTGCTCTGCAAGCTCTCCAGGACAACATAAAATCTGGGGCTCTGTGCTTTCTTTCGTTCTGAACAAGTGTTACTGTTTTCTGCACAAAAGCGATTCTGCGAAGCAATGTGAACACTTGTGCTTCCCAGGCACAGAGAAGGTGCTAGCAGGGAATTCTCTGCCTGCCTTTCCCCAGTGCTCTGCAAGCTCTCCAGGACAACATAAAATCTGGGGCTCTGTGCTTTCTTTCGTTCTGAACAAGTGTTACTGTTTTCTGCACAAAAGCGATTCTGCGAAGAAAAGTGAACAGGCACAGAGAAGGTGCTAGCAGGGAATTCTCTGCCTGCCTTCCTCAGTGCTCTGCAAGCTCTCCAGGACAACATAAAATCTGGGGTTCTGTGCTTTCTTTCATTCTGAACAAGTGTTATTGTTTTCTGCACAAAAGCGATTCTGCCAAGCAATGTGAACACTTGTGCTTCCCAGGCACAGAGAAGGTGCTAGCAGGGAATTCTCTGCCTGCCTTTCCCCAGTGCTCTGCAAGCTCTCCAGGACAACATAAAATCTGGGGCTCTGTGCTTTCTTTCGTTCTGAACAAGTGTTACTGTTTTCTGCACAAAAGCGATTCTGCGAAGAAAAGTGAACAGGCACAGAGAAGGTGCTAGCAGGGAATTCTCTGCCTGCCTTTCCTCAGTGCTCTGCAAGCTCTCCAGGACAACAGCAAATCTGGGGCTCTGTGCTTTCTTTCGTTCTGAACAAGTGTTACTGTTTTCTGCACAAAAGCGATTCTGCGAAGCAATGTGAACACTTGTGCTTCCCAGGCACAGAGAAGGTGCTAGCAGGGAATTCTCTGCCTGCCTTTCCCCAGTGCTCTGCAAGCTCTCCAGGACAACATAAAATCTGGGGCTCTGTGCTTTCTTTCGTTCTGAACAAGTGTTACTGTTTTCTGCACAAAAGCGATTCTGCGAAGTAATGTGAACACTTGTGCTTCCCAGGCACAGAGAAGGTGCTAGCAGGGAATTCTCTGCCTGCCTTTCCCCAGTGCTCTGCAAGCTCTCCAGGACAACATAAAATCTGGGGCTCTGTGCTTTCTTTCGTTCTGAACAAGTGTTACTGTTTTCTGCACAAAAGCGATTCTGCGAAGCAATGTGAACAGGCACAGAGAAGGTGCTAGCAGGGAATTCTCTGCCTGCCTTTCCCCAGTGCTCTGCAAGCTCTCCAGGACAACATAAAATCTGGGGCTCTGTGCTTTCTTTCGTTCTGAACAAGTGTTACTGTTTTCTGCACAAAAGCGATTCTGCGAAGCAATGTGAACACTTCTGCTTCCCAGGCACAGAGAAGGTGCTAGCAGGGAATTCTCTGCCTGCCTTTCCTCAGTGCTCTGCAAGCTCTCCAGGACAACATAAAATCTGGGGTTCTGTGCTTTCTTTCATTCTGAACAAGTGTTACTGTTTTCTGCACAAAAGCGATTCTGCGAAGCAATGTGAACACTTCTGCTTCCCAGGCACAGAGAAGGTGCTAGCAGGGAATTCTCTGCCTGCCTTTCCCCAGTGCTCTGCAAGCTCTCCAGGACAACATAAAATCTGGGGCTCTGTGCTTTCTTTCGTTCTGAACAACTGTTACTGTTTTCTGCACAAAAGCGATTCTGCGAAGCAATGTGAACACTTCTGCTTCCCAGGCACAGAGAAGGTGCTAGCAGGGAATTCTCTGCCTGCCTTTCCCCAGTGCTCTGCAAGCTCTCCAGGACAACATAAAATCTGGGGCTCTGTGCTTTCTTTCGTTCTGAACAAGTGTTACTGTTTTCTGCACAAAAGCGATTCTGCGAAGCAATGTGAACACTTTTGCTTCCCAGGCACAGAGAAGGTGCTAGCAGGGAATTCTCTGCCTGCCTTTCCCCAGTGCTCTGCAAGCTCTCCAGGACAACATAAAATCTGGGGCTCTGTGCTTTCTTTCGTTCTGAACAAGTGTTACTGTTTTCTGCACAAAAGCGATTCTGCGAAGCAATGTGAACACTTCTGCTTCCCAGGCACAGAGAAGGTGCTAGCAGGGAATTCTCTGCCTGCCTTTCCCCAGTGCTCTGCAAGCTCTCCAGGACAACATAAAATCTGGGGCTCTGTGCTTTCTTTCGTTCTGAACAACTGTTACTGTTTTCTGCACAAAAGCGATTCTGCGAAGCAATGTGAACAGGCACAGAGAAGGTGCTAGCAGGGAATTCTCTGCCTGCCTTTCCCCAGTGCTCTGCAAGCTCTCCAGGACAACATAAAATCTGGGGCTCTGTGCTTTCTTTCGTTCTGAACAAGTGTTACTGTTTTCTGCACAAAAGCGATTCTGCGAAGAAAAGTGAACACTTGTGCTTCCCAGGCACAGAGAAGGTGCTAGCAGGGAATTGTCTGCCTGCCTTTCCCCAGTGCTCTGCAAGCTCTCCAGGACAACATAAAATCTGGGGCTCTGTGCTTTCTTTCGTTCTGAACAACTGTTACTGTTTTCTGCACAAAAGCGATTCTGCGAAGCAATGTGAACACTTCTGCTTCCCAGGCACAGAGAAGGTGCTAGCAGGGAATTCTCTGCCTGCCTTTCCCCAGTGCTCTGCAAGCTCTCCAGGACAACATAAAATCTGGGGCTCTGTGCTTTCTTTCGTTCTGAACAAGTGTTACTGTTTTCTGCACAAAAGCGATTCTGCGAAGCAATGTGAACACTTCTGCTTCCCAGGCACAGAGAAGGTGCTAGCAGGGAATTCTCTGCCTGCCTTTCCCCAGTGCTCTGCAAGCTCTCCAGGACAACATAAAATCTGGGGCTCTGTGCTTTCTTTCGTTCTGAACAAGTGTTACTGTTTTCTGCACAAAAGCGATTCTGCGAAGCAATGTGAACACTTCTGCTTCCCAGGCACAGAGAAGGTGCTAGCAGGGAATTCTCTGCCTGCCTTTCCCCAGTGCTCTGCAAGCTCTCCAGGACAACATAAAATCTGGGGCTCTGTGCTTTCTTTCGTTCTGAACAAGTGTTACTGTTTTCTGCACAAAAGCGATTCTGCGAAGCAATGTGAACACTTCTGCTTCCCAGGCACAGAGAAGGTGCTAGCAGGGAATTCTCTGCCTGCCTTTCCCCAGTGCTCTGCAAGCTCTCCAGGACAACATAAAATCTGGGGCTCTGTGCTTTCTTTCGTTCTGAACAAGTGTTACTGTTTTCTGCACAAAAGCGATTCTGCGAAGCAATGTGAACACTTGTGCTTCCCAGGCACAGAGAAGGTGCTAGCAGGGAATTCTCTGCCTGCCTTTCCCCAGTGCTCTGCAAGCTCTCCAGGACAACATAAAATCTGGGGCTCTGTGCTTTCTTTCGTTCTGAACAAGTGTTACTGTTTTCTGCATAAAAGCGATTCTGCGAAGCAATGTGAACACTTCTGCTTCCCAGGCACAGAGAAGGTGCTAGCAGGGAATTCTCTGCCTGCCTTTCCCCAGTGCTCTGCAAGCTCTCCAGGACAACATAAAATCTGGGGCTCTGTGCTTTCTTTCGTTCTGAACAACTGTTACTGTTTTCTGCACAAAAGCGATTCTGCGAAGCAATGTGAACACTTCTGCTTCCCAGGCACAGAGAAGGTGCTAGCAGGGAATTCTCTGCCTGCCTTTCCCCAGTGCTCTGCAAGCTCTCCAGGACAACATAAAATCTGGGGCTCTGTGCTTTCTTTCGTTCTGAACAAGTGTTACTGTTTTCTGCACAAAAGCGATTCTGCGAAGCAATGTGAACACTTGTGCTTCCCAGGCACAGAGAAGGTGCTAGCAGGGAATTCTCTGCCTGCCTTTCCCCAGTGCTCTGCAAGCTCTCCAGGACAACATAAAATCTGGGGCTCTGTGCTTTCTTTCGTTCTGAACAAGTGTTACTGTTTTCTGCACAAAAGCGATTCTGCGAAGCAATGTGAACACTTCTGCTTCCCAGGCACAGAGAAGGTGCTAGCAGGGTATTCTCTGCCTGCCTTTCCCCAGTGCTCTGCAAGCTCTCCAGGACAACATAAAATCTGGGGTTCTGTGCTTTCTTTCATTCTGAACAAGTGTTACTGTTTTCTGCACAAAAGCGATTCTGCGAAGCAATGTGAACACTTGTGCTTCCCAGGCACAGAGAAGGTGCTAGCAGGGAATTCTCTGCCTGCCTTTCCCCAGTGCTCTGCAAGCTCTCCAGGACAACATAAAATCTGGGGCTCTGTGCTTTCTTTCGTTCTGAACAAGTGTTACTGTTTTCTGCACAAAAGCGATTCTGCGAAGCAATGTGAACACTTCTGCTTCCCAGGCACAGAGAAGGTGCTAGCAGGGAATTCTCTGCCTGCCTTTCCCCAGTGCTCTGCAAGCTCTCCAGGACAACATAAAATCTGGGGTTCTGTGCTTTCTTTCATTCTGAACAAGTGTTACTGTTTTCTGCACAAAAGCGATTCTGCGAAGCAATGTGAACACTTGTGCTTCCCAGGCACAGAGAAGGTGCTAGCAGGGAATTCTCTGCCTGCCTTTCCCCAGTGCTCTGCAAGCTCTCCAGGACAACATAAAATCTGGGGCTCTGTGCTTTCTTTCGTTCTGAACAAGTGTTACTGTTTTCTGCACAAAAGCGATTCTGCGAAGCAATGTGAACACTTGTGCTTCCCAGGCACAGAGAAGGTGCTAGCAGGGAATTCTCTGCCTGCCTTTCCCCAGTGCTCTGCAAGCTCTCCAGGACAACATAAAATCTGGGGCTCTGTGCTTTCTTTCGTTCTGAACAAGTGTTACTGTTTTCTGCACAAAAGCGATTCTGCGAAGCAATGTGAACACTTCTGCTTCCCAGGCACAGAGAAGGTGCTAGCAGGGTATTCTCTGCCTGCCTTTCCCCAGTGCTCTGCAAGCTCTCCAGGACAACATAAAATCTGGGGTTCTGTGCTTTCTTTCATTCTGAACAAGTGTTACTGTTTTCTGCACAAAAGCGATTCTGCGAAGCAATGTGAACACTTCTGCTTCCCAGGCACAGAGAAGGTGCTAGCAGGGAATTCTCTGCCTGCCTTTCCCCAGTGCTCTGCAAGCTCTCCAGGACAACATAAAATCTGGGGCTCTGTGCTTTCTTTCGTTCTGAACAAGTGTTACTGTTTTCTGCACAAAAGCGATTCTGCGAAGAAAACTGAACAGGCACAGAGAAGGTGCTAGCAGGGAATTCTCTGCCTGCCTTTCCCCAGTGCTCTGCAAGCTCTCCAGGACAACATAAAATCTGGGGCTCTGTGCTTTCTTTCGTTCTGAACAACTGTTACTGTTTTCTGCACAAAAGCGATTCTGCGAAGCAATGTGAACACTTCTGCTTCCCAGGCACAGAGAAGGTGCTAGCAGGGAATTCTCTGCCTGCCTTTCCCCAGTGCTCTGCAAGCTCTCCAGGACAACATAAAATCTGGGGCTCTGTGCTTTCTTTCGTTCTGAACAAGTGTTACTGTTTTCTGCACAAAAGCGATTCTGCGAAGCAATGTGAACACTTCTGCTTCCCAGGCACAGAGAAGGTGCTAGCAGGGAATTCTCTGCCTGCCTTTCCCCAGTGCTCTGCAAGCTCTCCAGGACAACATAAAATCTGGGGCTCTGTGCTTTCTTTCGTTCTGAACAAGTGTTACTGTTTTCTGCACAAAAGCGATTCTGCGAAGCAATGTGAACACTTGTGCTTCCCAGGCACAGAGAAGGTGCTAGCAGGGAATTCTCTGCCTGCCTTTCCCCAGTGCTCTGCAAGCTCTCCAGGACAACATAAAATCTGGGGCTCTGTGCTTTCTTTCGTTCTGAACAACTGTTACTGTTTTCTGCACAAAAGCGATTCTGCGAAGCAATGTGAACACTTCTGCTTCCCAGGCACAGAGAAGGTGCTAGCAGGGAATTCTCTGCCTGCCTTTCCCCAGTGCTCTGCAAGCTCTCCAGGACAACATAAAATCTGGGGCTCTGTGCTTTCTTTCGTTCTGAACAAGTGTTACTGTTTTCTGCACAAAAGCGATTCTGCGAAGCAATGTGAACACTTGTGCTTCCCAGGCACAGAGAAGGTGCTAGCAGGGAATTCTCTGCCTGCCTTTCCCCAGTGCTCTGCAAGCTCTCCAGGACAACATAAAATCTGGGGCTCTGTGCTTTCTTTCGTTCTGAACAAGTGTTACTGTTTTCTGCACAAAAGCGATTCTGCGAAGCAATGTGAACACTTCTGCTTCCCAGGCACAGAGAAGGTGCTAGCAGGGTATTCTCTGCCTGCCTTTCCCCAGTGCTCTGCAAGCTCTCCAGGACAACATAAAATCTGGGGTTCTGTGCTTTCTTTCATTCTGAACAAGTGTTACTGTTTTCTGCACAAAAGCGATTCTGCGAAGCAATGTGAACACTTCTGCTTCCCAGGCACAGAGAAGGTGCTAGCAGGGAATTCTCTGCCTGCCTTTCCCCAGTGCTCTGCAAGCTCTCCAGGACAACATAAAATCTGGGGCTCTGTGCTTTCTTTCGTTCTGAACAAGTGTTACTGTTTTCTGCACAAAAGCGATTCTGCGAAGCAATGTGAACACTTCTGCTTCCCAGGCACAGAGAAGGTGCTAGCAGGGAATTCTCTGCCTGCCTTTCCCCAGTGCTCTGCAAGCTCTCCAGGACAACATAAAATCTGGGGTTCTGTGCTTTCTTTCATTCTGAACAAGTGTTACTGTTTTCTGCACAAAAGCGATTCTGCGAAGCAATGTGAACACTTGTGCTTCCCAGGCACAGAGAAGGTGCTAGCAGGGAATTCTCTGCCTGCCTTTCCCCAGTGCTCTGCAAGCTCTCCAGGACAACATAAAATCTGGGGCTCTGTGCTTTCTTTCGTTCTGAACAAGTGTTACTGTTTTCTGCACAAAAGCGATTCTGCGAAGCAATGTGAACACTTGTGCTTCCCAGGCACAGAGAAGGTGCTAGCAGGGAATTCTCTGCCTGCCTTTCCCCAGTGCTCTGCAAGCTCTCCAGGACAACATAAAATCTGGGGCTCTGTGCTTTCTTTCGTTCTGAACAAGTGTTACTGTTTTCTGCACAAAAGCGATTCTGCGAAGCAAAGTGAACACTTGTGCTTCCCAGGCACAGAGAAGGTGCTAGCAGGGAATTCTCTGCCTGCCTTTCCCCAGTGCTCTGCAAGCTCTCCAGGACAACATAAAATCTGGGGCTCTGTGCTTTCTTTCGTTCTGAACAAGTGTTACTGTTTTCTGCACAAAAGCGATTCTGCGAAGCAATGTGAACACTTCTGCTTCCCAGGCACAGAGAAGGTGCTAGCAGGGAATTCTCTGCCTGCCTTTCCCCAGTGCTCTGCAAGCTCTCCAGGACAACATAAAATCTGGGGCTCTGTGCTTTCTTTCGTTCTGAACAAGTGTTACTGTTTTCTGCACAAAAGCGATTCTGCGAAGCAATGTGAACACTTCTGCTTCCCAGGCACAGAGAAGGTGCTAGCAGGGAATTCTCTGCCTGCCTTTCCCCAGTGCTCTGCAAGCTCTCCAGGACAACATAAAATCTGGGGCTCTGTGCTTTCTTTCGTTCTGAACAAGTGTTACTGTTTTCTGCACAAAAGCGATTCTGCGAAGCAATGTGAACACTTCTGCTTCCCAGGCACAGAGAAGGTGCTAGCAGGGAATTCTCTGCCTGCCTTTCCCCAGTGCTCTGCAAGCTCTCCAGGACAACATAAAATCTGGGGCTCTGTGCTTTCTTTCGTTCTGAACAAGTGTTACTGTTTTCTGCACAAAAGCGATTCTGCGAAGCAATGTGAACACTTGTGCTTCCCAGGCACAGAGAAGGTGCTAGCAGGGAATTCTCTGCCTGCCTTTCCCCAGTGCTCTGCAAGCTCTCCAGGACAACATAAAATCTGGGGCTCTGTGCTTTCTTTCGTTCTGAACAAGTGTTACTGTTTTCTGCACAAAAGCGATTCTGCGAAGCAATGTGAACACTTGTGCTTCCCAGGCACAGAGAAGGTGCTAGCAGGGAATTCTCTGCCTGCCTTTCCCCAGTGCTCTGCAAGCTCTCCAGGACAACATAAAATCTGGGGCTCTGTGCTTTCTTTCGTTCTGAACAACTGTTACTGTTTTCTGCACAAAAGCGATTCTGCGAAGCAATGTGAACACTTCTGCTTCCCAGGCACAGAGAAGGTGCTAGCAGGGAATTCTCTGCCTGCCTTTCCCCAGTGCTCTGCAAGCTCTCCAGGACAACATAAAATCTGGGGCTCTGTGCTTTCTTTCATTCTGAACAAGTGTTACTGTTTTCTGCACAAAAGCGATTCTGCGAAGCAATGTGAACACTTGTGCTTCCCAGGCACAGAGAAGGTGCTAGCAGGGAATTCTCTGCCTGCCTTTCCCCAGTGCTCTGCAAGCTCTCCAGGACAACATAAAATCTGGGGCTCTGTGCTTTCTTTCGTTCTGAACAAGTGTTACTGTTTTCTGCACAAAAGCGATTCTGCGAAGCAATGTGAACACTTCTGCTTCCCAGGCACAGAGAAGGTGCTAGCAGGGTATTCTCTGCCTGCCTTTCCCCAGTGCTCTGCAAGCTCTCCAGGACAACATAAAATCTGGGGTTCTGTGCTTTCTTTCATTCTGAACAAGTGTTACTGTTTTCTGCACAAAAGCGATTCTGCGAAGCAATGTGAACACTTCTGCTTCCCAGGCACAGAGAAGGTGCTAGCAGGGAATTCTCTGCCTGCCTTTCCCCAGTGCTCTGCAAGCTCTCCAGGACAACATAAAATCTGGGGCTCTGTGCTTTCTTTCGTTCTGAACAACTGTTACTGTTTTCTGCACAAAAGCGATTCTGCGAAGCAATGTGAACAGGCACAGAGAAGGTGCTAGCAGGGAATTCTCTGCCTGCCTTTCCCCAGTGCTCTGCAAGCTCTCCAGGACAACATAAAATCTGGGGCTCTGTGCTTTCTTTCGTTCTGAACAAGTGTTACTGTTTTCTGCACAAAAGCGATTCTGCGAAGCAATGTGAACACTTGTGCTTCCCAGGCACAGAGAAGGTGCTAGCAGGGAATTCTCTGCCTGCCTTTCCCCAGTGCTCTGCAAGCTCTCCAGGACAACATAAAATCTGGGGCTCTGTGCTTTCTTTCGTTCTGAACAAGTGTTACTGTTTTCTGCACAAAAGCGATTCTGCGAAGCAATGTGAACACTTCTGCTTCCCAGGCACAGAGAAGGTGCTAGCAGGGAATTCTCTGCCTGCCTTTCCCCAGTGCTCTGCAAGCTCTCCAGGACAACATAAAATCTGGGGCTCTGTGCTTTCTTTCGTTCTGAACAAGTGTTACTGTTTTCTGCACAAAAGCGATTCTGCGAAGAAAAGTGAACAGGCACAGAGAAGGTGCTAGCAGGGAATTCTCTGCCTGCCTTCCTCAGTGCTCTGCAAGCTCTCCAGGACAACATAAAATCTGGGGTTCTGTGCTTTCTTTCGTTCTGAACAAGTGTTACTGTTTTCTGCACAAAAGCGATTCTGCGAAGCAATGTGAACACTTGTGCTTCCCAGGCACAGAGAAGGTGCTAGCAGGGAATTCTCTGCCTGCCTTTCCCCAGTGCTCTGCAAGCTCTCCAGGACAACATAAAATCTGGGGCTCTGTGCTTTCTTTCGTTCTGAACAAGTGTTACTGTTTTCTGCACAAAAGCGATTCTGCGAAGCAATGTGAACACTTCTGCTTCCCAGGCACAGAGAAGGTGCTAGCAGGGAATTCTCTGCCTGCCTTTCCCCAGTGCTCTGCAAGCTCTCCAGGACAACATAAAATCTGGGGCTCTGTGCTTTCTTTCGTTCTGAACAACTGTTACTGTTTTCTGCACAAAAGCGATTCTGCGAAGCAATGTGAACACTTGTGCTTCCCAGGCACAGAGAAGGTGCTAGCAGGGAATTCTCTGCCTGCCTTTCCCCAGTGCTCTGCAAGCTCTCCAGGACAACATAAAATCTGGGGCTCTGTGCTTTCTTTCGTTCTGAACAAGTGTTACTGTTTTCTGCACAAAAGCGATTCTGCGAAGCAATGTGAACACTTCTGCTTCCCAGGCACAGAGAAGGTGCTAGCAGGGTATTCTCTGCCTGCCTTTCCCCAGTGCTCTGCAAGCTCTCCAGGACAACATAAAATCTGGGGTTCTGTGCTTTCTTTCATTCTGAACAAGTGTTACTGTTTTCTGCACAAAAGCGATTCTGCGAAGCAATGTGAACACTTCTGCTTCCCAGGCACAGAGAAGGTGCTAGCAGGGAATTCTCTGCCTGCCTTTCCCCAGTGCTCTGCAAGCTCTCCAGGACAACATAAAATCTGGGGCTCTGTGCTTTCTTTCGTTCTGAACAACTGTTACTGTTTTCTGCACAAAAGCGATTCTGCGAAGCAATGTGAACAGGCACAGAGAAGGTGCTAGCAGGGAATTCTCTGCCTGCCTTTCCCCAGTGCTCTGCAAGCTCTCCAGGACAACATAAAATCTGGGGCTCTGTGCTTTCTTTCGTTCTGAACAAGTGTTACTGTTTTCTGCACAAAAGCGATTCTGCGAAGCAATGTGAACACTTGTGCTTCCCAGGCACAGAGAAGGTGCTAGCAGGGAATTCTCTGCCTGCCTTTCCCCAGTGCTCTGCAAGCTCTCCAGGACAACATAAAATCTGGGGCTCTGTGCTTTCTTTCGTTCTGAACAAGTGTTACTGTTTTCTGCACAAAAGCGATTCTGCGAAGCAATGTGAACACTTGTGCTTCCCAGGCACAGAGAAGGTGCTAGCAGGGAATTCTCTGCCTGCCTTTCCCCAGTGCTCTGCAAGCTCTCCAGGACAACATAAAATCTGGGGCTCTGTGCTTTCTTTCGTTCTGAACAAGTGTTACTGTTTTCTGCACAAAAGCGATTCTGCAAAGCAATGTGAACACTTCTGCTTCCCAGGCACAGAGAAGGTGCTAGCAGGGAATTCTCTGCCTGCCTTTCCCCAGTGCTCTGCAAGCTCTCCAGGACAACATAAAATCTGGGGCTCTGTGCTTTCTTTCGTTCTGAACAAGTGTTACTGTTTTCTGCACAAAAGCGATTCTGCGAAGCAATGTGAACACTTCTGCTTCCCAGGCACAGAGAAGGTGCTAGCAGGGAATTCTCTGCCTGCCTTTCCCCAGTGCTCTGCAAGCTCTCCAGGACAACAGCAAATCTGGGGCTCTGTGCTTTCTTTCGTTCTGAACAAGTGTTACTGTTTTCTGCACAAAAGCGATTCTGCGAAGCAATGTGAACACTTCTGCTTCCCAGGCACAGAGAAGGTGCTAGCAGGGAATTCTCTGCCTGCCTTTCCTCAGTGCTCTGCAAGCTCTCCAGGACAACATAAAATCTGGGGCTCTGTGCTTTCTTTTGTTCTGAACAAGTGTTACTGTTTTCTGCACAAAAGCGATTCTGCGAAGCAATGTGAACACTTCTGCTTCCCAGGCACAGAGAAGGTGCTAGCAGGGAATTCTCTGCCTGCCTTTCCCCAGTGCTCTGCAAGCTCTCCAGGACAACATAAAATCTGGGGCTCTGTGCTTTCTTTCGTTCTGAACAAGTGTTACTGTTTTCTGCACAAAAGCGATTCTGCGAAGCAATGTGAACACTTGTGCTTCCCAGGCACAGAGAAGGTGCTAGCAGGGAATTCTCTGCCTGCCTTTCCCCAGTGCTCTGCAAGCTCTCCAGGACAACATAAAATCTGGGGCTCTGTGCTTTCTTTCGTTCTGAACAAGTGTTACTGTTTTCTGCACAAAAGCGATTCTGCGAAGCAATGTGAACACTTGTGCTTCCCAGGCACAGAGAAGGTGCTAGCAGGGAATTCTCTGCCTGCCTTTCCCCAGTGCTCTGCAAGCTCTCCAGGACAACATAAAATCTGGGGCTCTGTGCTTTCTTTCGTTCTGAACAACTGTTACTGTTTTCTGCACAAAAGCGATTCTGCGAAGCAATGTGAACACTTGTGCTTCCCAGGCACAGAGAAGGTGCTAGCAGGGAATTCTCTGCCTGCCTTTCCCCAGTGCTCTGCAAGCTCTCCAGGACAACATAAAATCTGGGGCTCTGTGCTTTCTTTCGTTCTGAACAAGTGTTACTGTTTTCTGCACAAAAGCGATTCTGCGAAGCAATGTGAACACTTGTGCTTCCCAGGCACAGAGAAGGTGCTAGCAGGGAATTCTCTGCCTGCCTTTCCCCAGTGCTCTGCAAGCTCTCCAGGACAACATAAAATCTGGGGTTCTGTGCTTTCTTTCATTCTGAACAAGTGTTACTGTTTTCTGCACAAAAGCGATTCTGCGAAGCAATGTGAACACTTCTGCTTCCCAGGCACAGAGAAGGTGCTAGCAGGGAATTCTCTGCCTGCCTTTCCCCAGTGCTCTGCAAGCTCTCCAGGACAACATAAAATCTGGGGCTCTGTGCTTTCTTTCGTTCTGAACAAGTGTTACTGTTTTCTGCACAAAAGCGATTCTGCGAAGCAATGTGAACACTTGTGCTTCCCAGGCACAGAGAAGGTGCTAGCAGGGAATTCTCTGCCTGCCTTTCCCCAGTGCTCTGCAAGCTCTCCAGGACAACATAAAATCTGGGGCTCTGTGCTTTCTTTCGTTCTGAACAAGTGTTACTGTTTTCTGCACAAAAGCGATTCTGCGAAGCAATGTGAACACTTCTGCTTCCCAGGCACAGAGAAGGTGCTAGCAGGGAATTCTCTGCCTGCCTTTCCCCAGTGCTCTGCAAGCTCTCCAGGACAACATAAAATCTGGGGCTCTGTGCTTTCTTTCGTTCTGAACAACTGTTACTGTTTTCTGCACAAAAGCGATTCTGCGAAGCAATGTGAACACTTCTGCTTCCCAGGCACAGAGAAGGTGCTAGCAGGGAATTCTCTGCCTGCCTTTCCCCAGTGCTCTGCAAGCTCTCCAGGACAACATAAAATCTGGGGCTCTGTGCTTTCTTTCGTTCTGAACAAGTGTTACTGTTTTCTGCACAAAAGCGATTCTGCGAAGCAATGTGAACACTTCTGCTTCCCAGGCACAGAGAAGGTGCTAGCAGGGAATTCTCTGCCTGCCTTTCCCCAGTGCTCTGCAAGCTCTCCAGGACAACATAAAATCTGGGGCTCTGTGCTTTCTTTCGTTCTGAACAAGTGTTACTGTTTTCTGCACAAAAGCGATTCTGCGAAGCAATGTGAACACTTGTGCTTCCCAGGCACAGAGAAGGTGCTAGCAGGGAATTCTCTGCCTGCCTTTCCCCAGTGCTCTGCAAGCTCTCCAGGACAACATAAAATCTGGGGCTCTGTGCTTTCTTTCGTTCTGAACAAGTGTTACTGTTTTCTGCACAAAAGCGATTCTGCGAAGCAATGTGAACACTTCTGCTTCCCAGGCACAGAGAAGGTGCTAGCAGGGTATTCTCTGCCTGCCTTTCCCCAGTGCTCTGCAAGCTCTCCAGGACAACATAAAATCTGGGGTTCTGTGCTTTCTTTCATTCTGAACAAGTGTTACTGTTTTCTGCACAAAAGCGATTCTGCGAAGCAATGTGAACACTTCTGCTTCCCAGGCACAGAGAAGGTGCTAGCAGGGAATTCTCTGCCTGCCTTTCCCCAGTGCTCTGCAAGCTCTCCAGGACAACATAAAATCTGGGGCTCTGTGCTTTCTTTCGTTCTGAACAACTGTTACTGTTTTCTGCACAAAAGCGATAATGCGATGCAATGTGAACAGGCACAGAGAAGGTGCTAGCAGGGAATTCTCTGCCTGCCTTTCCCCAGTGCTCTGCAAGCTCTCCAGGACAACATAAAATCTGGGGCTCTGTGCTTTCTTTCGTTCTGAACAAGTGTTACTGTTTTCTGCACAAAAGCGATTCTGCGAAGCAATGTGAACACTTCTGCTTCCCAGGCACAGAGAAGGTGCTAGCAGGGAATTCTCTGCCTGCCTTTCCCCAGTGCTCTGCAAGCTCTCCAGGACAACATAAAATCTGGGGCTCTGTGCTTTCTTTCGTTCTGAACAAGTGTTACTGTTTTCTGCACAAAAGCGATTCTGCGAAGCAATGTGAACACTTCTGCTTCCCAGGCACAGAGAAGGTGCTAGCAGGGAATTCTCTGCCTGCCTTTCCCCAGTGCTCTGCAAGCTCTCCAGGACAACATAAAATCTGGGGCTCTGTGCTTTCTTTCGTTCTGAACAAGTGTTACTGTTTTCTGCACAAAAGCGATTCTGCGAAGCAATGTGAAGACTTCTGCTTCCCAGGCACAGAGAAGGTGCTAGCAGGGAATTCTCTGCCTGCCTTTCCCCAGTGCTCTGCAAGCTCTCCAGGACAACATAAAATCTGGGGCTCTGTGCTTTCTTTCGTTCTGAACAAGTGTTACTGTTTTCTGCACAAAAGCGATTCTGCGAAGCAATGTGAACACTTCTGCTTCCCAGGCACAGAGAAGGTGCTAGCAGGGAATTCTCTGCCTGCCTTTCCCCAGTGCTCTGCAAGCTCTCCAGGACAACATAAAATCTGGGGCTCTGTGCTTTCTTTCGTTCTGAACAAGTGTTACTGTTTTCTGCACAAAAGCGATTCTGCGAAGCAATGTGAACACTTCTGCTTCCCAGGCACAGAGAAGGTGCTAGCAGGGAATTCTCTGCCTGCCTTTCCCCAGTGCTCTGCAAGCTCTCCAGGACAACATAAAATCTGGGGCTCTGTGCTTTCTTTCGTTCTGAACAACTGTTACTGTTTTCTGCACAAAAGCGATTCTGCGAAGCAATGTGAACACTTGTGCTTCCCAGGCACAGAGAAGGTGCTAGCAGGGAATTCTCTGCCTGCCTTTCCCCAGTGCTCTGCAAGCTCTCCAGGACAACATAAAATCTGGGGCTCTGTGCTTTCTTTCGTTCTGAACAAGTGTTACTGTTTTCTGCACAAAAGCGATTCTGCGAAGCAATGTGAACACTTCTGCTTCCCAGGCACAGAGAAGGTGCTAGCAGGGAATTCTCTGCCTGCCTTTCCCCAGTGCTCTGCAAGCTCTCCAGGACAACATAAAATCTGGGGCTCTGTGCTTTCTTTCGTTCTGAACAAGTGTTACTGTTTTCTGCACAAAAGCGATTCTGCGAAGCAATGTGAACACTTGTGCTTCCCAGGCACAGAGAAGGTGCTAGCAGGGAATTCTCTGCCTGCCTTTCCCCAGTGCTCTGCAAGCTCTCCAGGACAACATAAAATCTGGGGTTCTGTGCTTTCTTTCATTCTGAACAAGTGTTACTGTTTTCTGCACAAAAGCGATTCTGCGAAGCAATGTGAACACTTCTGCTTCCCAGGCACAGAGAAGGTGCTAGCAGGGAATTCTCTGCCTGCCTTTCCCCAGTGCTCTGCAAGCTCTCCAGGACAACATAAAATCTGGGGCTCTGTGCTTTCTTTCGTTCTGAACAAGTGTTACTGTTTTCTGCACAAAAGCGATTCTGCGAAGCAATGTGAACACTTGTGCTTCCCAGGCACAGAGAAGGTGCTAGCAGGGAATTCTCTGCCTGCCTTTCCCCAGTGCTCTGCAAGCTCTCCAGGACAACATAAAATCTGGGGCTCTGTGCTTTCTTTCGTTCTGAACAAGTGTTACTGTTTTCTGCACAAAAGCGATTCTGCGAAGCAATGTGAACACTTCTGCTTCCCAGGCACAGAGAAGGTGCTAGCAGGGAATTCTCTGCCTGCCTTTCCCCAGTGCTCTGCAAGCTCTCCAGGACAACATAAAATCTGGGGCTCTGTGCTTTCTTTCGTTCTGAACAAGTGTTACTGTTTTCTGCACAAAAGCGATTCTGCGAAGCAATGTGAACACTTCTGCTTCCCAGGCACAGAGAAGGTGCTAGCAGGGAATTCTCTGCCTGCCTTTCCTCAGTGCTCTGCAAGCTCTCCAGGACAACAGCAAATCTGGGGCTCTGTGCTTTCTTTCATTCTGAACAAGTGTTACTGTTTTCTGCACAAAAGCGATTCTGCGAAGCAATGTGAAGACTTCTGCTTCCCAGGCACAGAGAAGGTGCTAGCAGGGAATTCTCTGCCTGCCTTTCCCCAGTGCTCTGCAAGCTCTCCAGGACAACATAAAATCTGGGGCTCTGTGCTTTCTTTCGTTCTGAACAAGTGTTACTGTTTTCTGCACAAAAGCGATTCTGCGAAGCAATGTGAACACTTCTGCTTCCCAGGCACAGAGAAGGTGCTAGCAGGGAATTCTCTGCCTGCCTTTCCCCAGTGCTCTGCAAGCTCTCCAGGACAACATAAAATCTGGGGCTCTGTGCTTTCTTTCGTTCTGAACAAGTGTTACTGTTTTCTGCACAAAAGCGATTCTGCGAAGCAATGTGAACACTTCTGCTTCCCAGGCACAGAGAAGGTGCTAGCAGGGAATTCTCTGCCTGCCTTTCCTCAGTGCTCTGCAAGCTCTCCAGGACAACATAAAATCTGGGGTTCTGTGCTTTCTTTCATTCTGAACAAGTGTTACTGTTTTCTGCACAAAAGCGATTCTGCGAAGCAATGTGAACACTTGTGCTTCCCAGGCACAGAGAAGGTGCTAGCAGGGAATTCTCTGCCTGCCTTTCCCCAGTGCTCTGCAAGCTCTCCAGGACAACATAAAATCTGGTACTCTGTGCTTTCTTTCGTTCTGAACAACTGTTACTGTTTTCTGCACAAAAGCGATTCTGCGAAGCAATGTGAACACTTCTGCTTCCCAGGCACAGAGAAGGTGCTAGCAGGGAATTCTCTGCCTGCCTTTCCCCAGTGCTCTGCAAGCTCTCCAGGACAACATAAAATCTGGGGCTCTGTGCTTTCTTTCGTTCTGAACAAGTGTTACTGTTTTCTGCACAAAAGCGATTCTGCGAAGCAATGTGAACACTTCTGCTTCCCAGGCACAGAGAAGGTGCTAGCAGGGAATTCTCTGCCTGCCTTTCCCCAGTGCTCTGCAAGCTCTTCAGGACAACATAAAATCTGGGGCTCTGTGCTTTCTTTCGTTCTGAACAAGTGTTACTGTTTTCTGCACAAAAGCGATTCTGCGAAGCAATGTGAACACTTGTGCTTCCCAGGCACAGAGAAGGTGCTAGCAGGGAATTCTCTGCCTGCCTTTCCCCAGTGCTCTGCAAGCTCTCCAGGACAACATAAAATCTGGGGCTCTGTGCTTTCTTTCGTTCTGAACAAGTGTTACTGTTTTCTGCACAAAAGCGATTCTGCGAAGCAATGTGAACACTTCTGCTTCCCAGGCACAGAGAAGGTGCTAGCAGGGAATTCTCTGCCTGCCTTTCCCCAGTGCTCTGCAAGCTCTCCAGGACAACATAAAATCTGGGGCTCTGTGCTTTCTTTCGTTCTGAACAAGTGTTACTGTTTTCTGCACAAAAGCGATTCTGCGAAGCAATGTGAACACTTGTGCTTCCCAGGCACAGAGAAGGTGCTAGCAGGGAATTCTCTGCCTGCCTTTCCCCAGTGCTCTGCAAGCTCTCCAGGACAACATAAAATCTGGGGCTCTGTGCTTTCTTTCGTTCTGAACAAGTGTTACTGTTTTCTGCACAAAAGCGATTCTGCGAAGCAATGTGAACACTTGTGCTTCCCAGGCACAGAGAAGGTGCTAGCAGGGAATTCTCTGCCTGCCTTTCCCCAGTGCTCTGCAAGCTCTCCAGGACAACATAAAATCTGGGGCTCTGTGCTTTCTTTCGTTCTGAACAAGTGTTACTGTTTTCTGCACAAAAGCGATTCTGCGAAGCAATGTGAACAGGCACAGAGAAGGTGCTAGCAGGGAATTCTCTGCCTGCCTTTCCCCAGTGCTCTGCAAGCTCTCCAGGACAACATAAAATCTGGGGCTCTGTGCTTTCTTTCGTTCTGAACAAGTGTTACTGTTTTCTGCACAAAAGCGATTCTGCGAAGCAATATGAACACTTGTGCTTCCCAGGCACAGAGAAGGTGCTAGCAGGGAATTCTCTGCCTGCCTTTCCCCAGTGCTCTGCAAGCTCTCCAGGACAACATAAAATCTGGGGCTCTGTGCTTTCTTTCATTCTGAACAAGTGTTACTGTTTTCTGCACAAAAGCGATTCTGCGAAGCAATGTGAACACTTGTGCTTCCCAGGCACAGAGAAGGTGCTAGCAGGGAATTCTCTGCCTGCCTTTCCCCAGTGCTCTGCAAGCTCTCCAGGACAACATAAAATCTGGGGCTCTGTGCTTTCTTTCGTTCTGAACAACTGTTACTGTTTTCTGCACAAAAGCGATTCTGCGAAGCAATGTGAACACTTCTGCTTCCCAGGCACAGAGAAGGTGCTAGCAGGGAATTCTCTGCCTGCCTTTCCCCAGTGCTCTGCAAGCTCTCCAGGACAACATAAAATCTGGGGCTCTGTGCTTTCTTTCGTTCTGAACAAGTGTTACTGTTTTCTGCACAAAAGCGATTCTGCGAAGCAATGTGAACAGGCACAGAGAAGGTGCTAGCAGGGAATTGTCTGCCTGCCTTTCCCCAGTGCTCTGCAAGCTCTCCAGGACAACATAAAATCTGGGGCTCTGTGCTTTCTTTCGTTCTGAACAAGTGTTACTGTTTTCTGCACAAAAGCGATTCTGCGAAGCAATATGAACACTTCTGCTTCCCAGGCACAGAGAAGGTGCTAGCAGGGAATTCTCTGCCTGCCTTTCCCCAGTGCTCTGCAAGCTCTCCAGGACAACATAAAATCTGGGGCTCTGTGCTTTCTTTCGTTCTGAACAACTGTTACTGTTTTCTGCACAAAAGCGATTCTGCGAAGCAATGTGAACACTTCTGCTTCCCAGGCACAGAGAAGGTGCTAGCAGGGAATTCTCTGCCTGCCTTTCCCCAGTGCTCTGCAAGCTCTTCAGGACAACATAAAATCTGGGGCTCTGTGCTTTCTTTCGTTCTGAACAAGTGTTACTGTTTTCTGCACAAAAGCGATTCTGCGAAGCAATGTGAACACTTCTGCTTCCCAGGCACAGAGAAGGTGCTAGCAGGGAATTCTCTGCCTGCCTTTCCCCAGTGCTCTGCAAGCTCTCCAGGACAACATAAAATCTGGGGCTCTGTGCTTTCTTTCGTTCTGAACAAGTGTTACTGTTTTCTGCACAAAAGCGATTCTGCGAAGCAATGTGAACACTTCTGCTTCCCAGGCACAGAGAAGGTGCTAGCAGGGAATTCTCTGCCTGCCTTTCCCCAGTGCTCTGCAAGCTCTCCAGGACAACATAAAATCTGGGGCTCTGTGCTTTCTTTCGTTCTGAACAAGTGTTACTGTTTTCTGCACAAAAGCGATTCTGCGAAGCAATGTGAACACTTGTGCTTCCCAGGCACAGAGAAGGTGCTAGCAGGGAATTCTCTGCCTGCCTTTCCCCAGTGCTCTGCAAGCTCTCCAGGACAACATAAAATCTGGGGCTCTGTGCTTTCTTTCGTTCTGAACAACTGTTACTGTTTTCTGCACAAAAGCGATTCTGCGAAGCAATGTGAACACTTCTGCTTCCCAGGCACAGAGAAGGTGCTAGCAGGGAATTCTCTGCCTGCCTTTCCCCAGTGCTCTGCAAGCTCTCCAGGACAACATAAAATCTGGGGCTCTGTGCTTTCTTTCGTTCTGAACAAGTGTTACTGTTTTCTGCACAAAAGCGATTCTGCGAAGCAATGTGAACAGGCACAGAGAAGGTGCTAGCAGGGAATTGTCTGCCTGCCTTTCCCCAGTGCTCTGCAAGCTCTCCAGGACAACATAAAATCTGGGGCTCTGTGCTTTCTTTCGTTCTGAACAAGTGTTACTGTTTTCTGCACAAAAGCGATTCTGCGAAGCAATATGAACACTTGTGCTTCCCAGGCACAGAGAAGGTGCTAGCAGGGAATTGTCTGCCTGCCTTTCCCCAGTGCTCTGCAAGCTCTCCAGGACAACATAAAATCTGGGGCTCTGTGCTTTCTTTCGTTCTGAACAAGTGTTACTGTTTTCTGCACAAAAGCGATTCTGCGAAGCAATGTGAACACTTGTGCTTCCCAGGCACAGAGAAGGTGCTAGCAGGGAATTGTCTGCCTGCCTTTCCCCAGTGCTCTGCAAGCTCTCCAGGACAACATAAAATCTGGGGCTCTGTGCTTTCTTTCGTTCTGAACAAGTGTTACTGTTTTCTGCACAAAAGCGATTCTGCGAAGCAATGTGAACACTTGTGCTTCCCAGGCACAGAGAAGGTGCTAGCAGGGAATTCTCTGCCTGCCTTTCCCCAGTGCTCTGCAAGCTCTCCAGGACAACATAAAATCTGGGGCTCTGTGCTTTCTTTCGTTCTGAACAAGTGTTACTGTTTTCTGCACAAAAGCGATTCTGCGAAGCAATGTGAACACTTCTGCTTCCCAGGCACAGAGAAGGTGCTAGCAGGGAATTCTCTGCCTGCCTTTCCCCAGTGCTCTGCAAGCTCTCCAGGACAACATAAAATCTGGGGCTCTGTGCTTTCTTTCGTTCTGAACAAGTGTTACTGTTTTCTGCACAAAAGCGATTCTGCGAAGCAATGTGAACACTTCTGCTTCCCAGGCACAGAGAAGGTGCTAGCAGGGAATTCTCTGCCTGCCTTTCCCCAGTGCTCTGCAAGCTCTCCAGGACAACATAAAATCTGGGGCTCTGTGCTTTCTTTCGTTCTGAACAAGTGTTACTGTTTTCTGCACAAAAGCGATTCTGCGAAGCAATGTGAACAGGCACAGAGAAGGTGCTAGCAGGGAATTCTCTGCCTGCCTTTCCCCAGTGCTCTGCAAGCTCTCCAGGACAACATAAAATCTGGGGCTCTGTGCTTTCTTTCGTTCTGAACAAGTGTTACTGTTTTCTGCACAAAAGCGATTCTGCGAAGCAATGTGAACACTTGTGCTTCCCAGGCACAGAGAAGGTGCTAGCAGGGAATTCTCTGCCTGCCTTTCCCCAGTGCTCTGCAAGCTCTCCAGGACAACATAAAATCTGGGGCTCTGTGCTTTCTTTCGTTCTGAACAAGTGTTACTGTTTTCTGCACAAAAGCGATTCTGCGAAGCAATGTGAACACTTGTGCTTCCCAGGCACAGAGAAGGTGCTAGCAGGGAATTCTCTGCCTGCCTTTCCCCAGTGCTCTGCAAGCTCTCCAGGACAACATAAAATCTGGGGCTCTGTGCTTTCTTTCGTTCTGAACAAGTGTTACTGTTTTCTGCACAATAGCGATTCTGCGAAGCAATGTGAACACTTGTGCTTCCCAGGCACAGAGAAGGTGCTAGCAGGGAATTCTCTGCCTGCCTTTCCCCAGTGCTCTGCAAGCTCTCCAGGACAACATAAAATCTGGGGCTCTGTGCTTTCTTTCGTTCTGAACAACTGTTACTGTTTTCTGCACAAAAGCGATTCTGCGAAGCAATGTGAACACTTCTGCTTCCCAGGCACAGAGAAGGTGCTAGCAGGGAATTCTCTGCCTGCCTTTCCCCAGTGCTCTGCAAGCTCTCCAGGACAACATAAAATCTGGGGCTCTGTGCTTTCTTTCGTTCTGAACAAGTGTTACTGTTTTCTGCACAAAAGCGATTCTGCGAAGCAATGTGAACACTTCTGCTTCCCAGGCACAGAGAAGGTGCTAGCAGGGAATTCTCTGCCTGCCTTTCCTCAGTGCTCTGCAAGCTCTCCAGGACAACATAAAATCTGGGGTTCTGTGCTTTCTTTCATTCTGAACAAGTGTTACTGTTTTCTGCACAAAAGCGATTCTGCGAAGCAATGTGAACACTTCTGCTTCCCAGGCACAGAGAAGGTGCTAGCAGGGAATTCTCTGCCTGCCTTTCCCCAGTGCTCTGCAAGCTCTCCAGGAAAACATAAAATCTGGGGCTCTGTGCTTTCTTTCGTTCTGAACAACTGTTACTGTTTTCTGCACAAAAGCGATTCTGCGAAGCAATGTGAACACTTCTGCTTCCCAGGCACAGAGAAGGTGCTAGCAGGGAATTCTCTGCCTGCCTTTCCCCAGTGCTCTGCAAGCTCTCCAGGACAACATAAAATCTGGTACTCTGTGCTTTCTTTCGTTCTGAACAACTGTTACTGTTTTCTGCACAAAAGCGATTCTGCGAAGCAATGTGAACACTTCTGCTTCCCAGGCACAGAGAAGGTGCTAGCAGGGAATTGTCTGCCTGCCTTTCCCCAGTGCTCTGCAAGCTCTCCAGGACAACATAAAATCTGGGGCTCTGTGCTTTCTTTCGTTCTGAACAAGTGTTACTGTTTTCTGCACAAAAGCGATTCTGCGAAGCAATGTGAACACTTGTGCTTCCCAGGCACAGAGAAGGTGCTAGCAGGGAATTCTCTGCCTGCCTTTCCCCAGTGCTCTGCAAGCTCTCCAGGACAACATAAAATCTGGGGCTCTGTGCTTTCTTTCGTTCTGAACAAGTGTTACTGTTTTCTGCACAAAAGCGATTCTGCGAAGCAATGTGAACACTTGTGCTTCCCAGGCACAGAGAAGGTGCTAGCAGGGAATTCTCTGCCTGCCTTTCCCCAGTGCTCTGCAAGCTCTCCAGGACAACATAAAATCTGGGGCTCTGTGCTTTCTTTCGTTCTGAACAAGTGTTACTGTTTTCTGCACAAAAGCGATTCTGCGAAGCAATGTGAACACTTCTGCTTCCCAGGCACAGAGAAGGTGCTAGCAGGGAATTCTCTGCCTGCCTTTCCCCAGTGCTCTGCAAGCTCTCCAGGACAACATAAAATCTGGGGCTCTGTGCTTTCTTTCGTTCTGAACAAGTGTTACTGTTTTCTGCACAAAAGCGATTCTGCGAAGCAATGTGAACAGGCACAGAGAAGGTGCTAGCAGGGAATTCTCTGCCTGCCTTTCCCCAGTGCTCTGCAAGCTCTCCAGGACAACATAAAATCTGGGGCTCTGTGCTTTCTTTCGTTCTGAACAAGTGTTACTGTTTTCTGCACAAAAGCGATTCTGCGAAGCAATGTGAACACTTGTGCTTCCCAGGCACAGAGAAGGTGCTAGCAGGGAATTCTCTGCCTGCCTTTCCCCAGTGCTCTGCAAGCTCTCCAGGACAACATAAAATCTGGGGCTCTGTGCTTTCTTTCGTTCTGAACAAGTGTTACTGTTTTCTGCACAAAAGCGATTCTGCGAAGCAATGTGAACACTTCTGCTTCCCAGGCACAGAGAAGGTGCTAGCAGGGAATTCTCTGCCTGCCTTTCCCCAGTGCTCTGCAAGCTCTCCAGGACAACATAAAATCTGGGGCTCTGTGCTTTCTTTCGTTCTGAACAAGTGTTACTGTTTTCTGCACAATAGCGATTCTGCGAAGCAATGTGAACACTTGTGCTTCCCAGGCACAGAGAAGGTGCTAGCAGGGAATTCTCTGCCTGCCTTTCCCCAGTGCTCTGCAAGCTCTCCAGGACAACATAAAATCTGGGGCTCTGTGCTTTCTTTCGTTCTGAACAACTGTTACTGTTTTCTGCACAAAAGCGATTCTGCGAAGCAATGTGAACACTTCTGCTTCCCAGGCACAGAGAAGGTGCTAGCAGGGAATTCTCTGCCTGCCTTTCCCCAGTGCTCTGCAAGCTCTCCAGGACAACATAAAATCTGGGGCTCTGTGCTTTCTTTCGTTCTGAACAAGTGTTACTGTTTTCTGCACAAAAGCGATTCTGCGAAGCAATGTGAACACTTCTGCTTCCCAGGCACAGAGAAGGTGCTAGCAGGGAATTCTCTGCCTGCCTTTCCTCAGTGCTCTGCAAGCTCTCCAGGACAACATAAAATCTGGGGTTCTGTGCTTTCTTTCATTCTGAACAAGTGTTACTGTTTTCTGCACAAAAGCGATTCTGCGAAGCAATGTGAACACTTCTGCTTCCCAGGCACAGAGAAGGTGCTAGCAGGGAATTCTCTGCCTGCCTTTCCCCAGTGCTCTGCAAGCTCTCCAGGACAACATAAAATCTGGGGCTCTGTGCTTTCTTTCGTTCTGAACAACTGTTACTGTTTTCTGCACAAAAGCGATTCTGCGAAGCAATGTGAACACTTCTGCTTCCCAGGCACAGAGAAGGTGCTAGCAGGGAATTCTCTGCCTGCCTTTCCCCAGTGCTCTGCAAGCTCTCCAGGACAACATAAAATCTGGGGCTCTGTGCTTTCTTTCGTTCTGAACAAGTGTTACTGTTTTCTGCACAAAAGCGATTCTGCGAAGCAATGTGAACAGGCACAGAGAAGGTGCTAGCAGGGAATTGTCTGCCTGCCTTTCCCCAGTGCTCTGCAAGCTCTCCAGGACAACATAAAATCTGGGGCTCTGTGCTTTCTTTCGTTCTGAACAAGTGTTACTGTTTTCTGCACAAAAGCGATTCTGCGAAGCAATATGAACACTTGTGCTTCCCAGGCACAGAGAAGGTGCTAGCAGGGAATTGTCTGCCTGCCTTTCCCCAGTGCTCTGCAAGCTCTCCAGGACAACATAAAATCTGGGGCTCTGTGCTTTCTTTCGTTCTGAACAAGTGTTACTGTTTTCTGCACAAAAGCGATTCTGCGAAGCAATGTGAACACTTGTGCTTCCCAGGCACAGAGAAGGTGCTAGCAGGGAATTCTCTGCCTGCCTTTCCCCAGTGCTCTGCAAGCTCTCCAGGACAACATAAAATCTGGGGCTCTGTGCTTTCTTTCGTTCTGAACAACTGTTACTGTTTTCTGCACAAAAGCGATTCTGCGAAGCAATGTGAACACTTCTGCTTCCCAGGCACAGAGAAGGTGCTAGCAGGGAATTCTCTGCCTGCCTTTCCCCAGTGCTCTGCAAGCTCTCCAGGACAACATAAAATCTGGGGCTCTGTGCTTTCTTTCGTTCTGAACAAGTGTTACTGTTTTCTGCACAAAAGCGATTCTGCGAAGCAATGTGAACAGGCACAGAGAAGGTGCTAGCAGGGAATTGTCTGCCTGCCTTTCCCCAGTGCTCTGCAAGCTCTCCAGGACAACATAAAATCTGGGGCTCTGTGCTTTCTTTCGTTCTGAACAAGTGTTACTGTTTTCTGCACAAAAGCGATTCTGCGAAGCAATATGAACACTTCTGCTTCCCAGGCACAGAGAAGGTGCTAGCAGGGAATTCTCTGCCTGCCTTTCCCCAGTGCTCTGCAAGCTCTCCAGGACAACATAAAATCTGGGGCTCTGTGCTTTCTTTCGTTCTGAACAACTGTTACTGTTTTCTGCACAAAAGCGATTCTGCGAAGCAATGTGAACACTTCTGCTTCCCAGGCACAGAGAAGGTGCTAGCAGGGAATTCTCTGCCTGCCTTTCCCCAGTGCTCTGCAAGCTCTTCAGGACAACATAAAATCTGGGGCTCTGTGCTTTCTTTCGTTCTGAACAAGTGTTACTGTTTTCTGCACAAAAGCGATTCTGCGAAGCAATGTGAACACTTCTGCTTCATAGGCACAGAGAAGGTGCTAGCAGGGAATTCTCTGCCTGCCTTTCCCCAGTGCTCTGCAAGCTCTCCAGGACAACATAAAATCTGGGGCTCTGTGCTTTCTTTCGTTCTGAACAAGTGTTACTGTTTTCTGCACAAAAGCGATTCTGCGAAGCAATGTGAACAGGCACAGAGAAGGTGCTAGCAGGGAATTGTCTGCCTGCCTTTCCCCAGTGCTCTGCAAGCTCTCCAGGACAACATAAAATCTGGGGCTCTGTGCTTTGTTTCGTTCTGAACAAGTGTTACTGTTTTCTGCACAAAAGCGATTCTGCGAAGCAATATGAACACTTGTGCTTCCCAGGCACAGAGAAGGTGCTAGCAGGGAATTGTCTGCCTGCCTTTCCCCAGTGCTCTGCAAGCTCTCCAGGACAACATAAAATCTGGGGCTCTGTGCTTTCTTTCGTTCTGAACAAGTGTTACTGTTTTCTGCACAAAAGCGATTCTGCGAAGCAATGTGAACACTTCTGCTTCCCAGGCACAGAGAAGGTGCTAGCAGGGAATTCTCTGCCTGCCTTTCCCCAGTGCTCTGCAAGCTCTCCAGGACAACATAAAATCTGGGGCTCTGTGCTTTCTTTCGTTCTGAACAAGTGTTACTGTTTTCTGCACAAAAGCGATTCTGCGAAGCAATGTGAACACTTCTGCTTCCCAGGCACAGAGAAGGTGCTAGCAGGGAATTCTCTGCCTGCCTTTCCCCAGTGCTCTGCAAGCTCTCCAGGACAACATAAAATCTGGGGCTCTGTGCTTTCTTTCGTTCTGAACAAGTGTTACTGTTTTCTGCACAAAAGCGATTCTGCGAAGCAATGTGAACAGGCACAGAGAAGGTGCTAGCAGGGAATTCTCTGCCTGCCTTACCCCAGTGCTCTGCAAGCTCTCCAGGACAACATAAAATCTGGGGCTCTGTGCTTTCTTTCGTTCTGAACAAGTGTTACTGTTTTCTGCACAAAAGCGATTCTGCGAAGCAATGTGAACACTTGTGCTTCCCAGGCACAGAGAAGGTGCTAGCAGGGAATTCTCTGCCTGCCTTTCCCCAGTGCTCTGCAAGCTCTCCAGGACAACATAAAATCTGGGGCTCTGTGCTTTCTTTCGTTCTGAACAAGTGTTACTGTTTTCTGCACAAAAGCGATTCTGCGAAGCAATGTGAACACTTGTGCTTCCCAGGCACAGAGAAGGTGCTAGCAGGGAATTCTCTGCCTGCCTTTCCCCAGTGCTCTGCAAGCTCTCCAGGACAACATAAAATCTGGGGCTCTGTGCTTTCTTTCGTTCTGAACAAGTGTTACTGTTTTCTGCACAATAGCGATTCTGCGAAGCAATGAGAACACTTGTGCTTCCCAGGCACAGAGAAGGTGCTAGCAGGGAATTCTCTGCCTGCCTTTCCCCAGTGCTCTGCAAGCTCTCCAGGACAACATAAAATCTGGGGCTCTGTGCTTTCTTTCGTTCTGAACAACTGTTACTGTTTTCTGCACAAAAGCGATTCTGCGAAGCAATGTGAACACTTCTGCTTCCCAGGCACAGAGAAGGTGCTAGCAGGGAATTCTCTGCCTGCCTTTCCCCAGTGCTCTGCAAGCTCTCCAGGACAACATAAAATCTGGGGCTCTGTGCTTTCTTTCGTTCTGAACAAGTGTTACTGTTTTCTGCACAAAAGCGATTCTGCGAAGCAATGTGAACACTTCTGCTTCCCAGGCACAGAGAAGGTGCTAGCAGGGAATTCTCTGCCTGCCTTTCCCCAGTGCTCTGCAAGCTCTCCAGGACAACATAAAATCTGGGGCTCTGTGCTTTCTTTCGTTCTGAACAAGTGTTACTGTTTTCTGCACAAAAGCGATTCTGCGAAGCAATGTGAACACTCCTGCTTCCCAGGCACAGAGAAGGTGCTAGCAGGGAATTCTCTGCCTGCCTTTCCTCAGTGCTCTGCAAGCTCTCCAGGACAACATAAAATCTGGGGTTCTGTGCTTTCTTTCATTCTGAACAAGTGTTACTGTTTTCTGCACAAAAGCGATTCTGCGAAGCAATGTGAACACTTCTGCTTCCCAGGCACAGAGAAGGTGCTAGCAGGGAATTCTCTGCCTGCCTTTCCCCAGTGCTCTGCAAGCTCTCCAGGAAAACATAAAATCTGGGGCTCTGTGCTTTCTTTCGTTCTGAACAACTGTTACTGTTTTCTGCACAAAAGCGATTCTGCGAAGCAATGTGAACACTTCTGCTTCCCAGGCACAGAGAAGGTGCTAGCAGGGAATTCTCTGCCTGCCTTTCCCCAGTGCTCTGCAAGCTCTCCGGGACAACATAAAATCTGGGGCTCTGTGCTTTCTTTCGTTCTGAACAAGTGTTACTGTTTTCTGCACAAAAGCGATTCTGCGAAGCAATGTGAACACTTCTGCTTCCCAGGCACAGAGAAGGTGCTAGCAGGGAATTCTCTGCCTGCCTTTCCCCAGTGCTCTGCAAGCTCTCCAGGACAACATAAAATCTGGGGCTCTGTGCTTTCTTTCGTTCTGAACAAGTGTTACTGTTTTCTGCACAAAAGCGATTCTGCGAAGCAATGTGAACACTTGTGCTTCCCAGGCACAGAGAAGGTGCTAGCAGGGAATTCTCTGCCTGCCTTTCCCCAGTGCTCTGCAAGCTCTCCAGGACAACATAAAATCTGGGGCTCTGTGCTTTCTTTCGTTCTGAACAAGTGTTACTGTTTTCTGCACAAAAGCGATTCTGCGAAGCAATGTGAACACTTGTGCTTCCCAGGCACAGAGAAGGTGCTAGCAGGGAATTCTCTGCCTGCCTTTCCCCAGTGCTCTGCAAGCTCTCCAGGACAACATAAAATCTGGGGCTCTGTGCTTTCTTTCGTTCTGAACAAGTGTTACTGTTTTCTGCACAAAAGCGATTCTGCGAAGCAATGTGAACACTTGTGCTTCCCAGGCACAGAGAAGGTGCTAGCAGGGAATTGTCTGCCTGCCTTTCCCCAGTGCTCTGCAAGCTCTCCAGGACAACATAAAATCTGGGGCTCTGTGCTTTCTTTCGTTCTGAACAAGTGTTACTGTTTTCTGCACAAAAGCGATTCTGCGAAGCAATGTGAACACTTGTGCTTCCCAGGCACAGAGAAGGTGCTAGCAGGGAATTCTCTGCCTGCCTTTCCCCAGTGCTCTGCAAGCTCTCCAGGACAACATAAAATCTGGGGCTCTGTGCTTTCTTTCGTTCTGAACAACTGTTACTGTTTTCTGCACAAAAGCGATTCTGCGAAGCAATGTGAACACTTCTGCTTCCCAGGCACAGAGAAGGTGCTAGCAGGGAATTCTCTGCCTGCCTTTCCCCAGTGCTCTGCAAGCTCTCCAGGACAACATAAAATCTGGGGCTCTGTGCTTTCTTTCGTTCTGAACAAGTGTTACTGTTTTCTGCACAAAAGCGATTCTGCGAAGCAATGTGAACAGGCACAGAGAAGGTGCTAGCAGGGAATTGTCTGCCTGCCTTTCCCCAGTGCTCTGCAAGCTCTCCAGGACAACATAAAATCTGGGGCTCTGTGCTTTCTTTCGTTCTGAACAAGTGTTACTGTTTTCTGCACAAAAGCGATTCTGCGAAGCAATATGAACACTTCTGCTTCCCAGGCACAGAGAAGGTGCTAGCAGGGAATTCTCTGCCTGCCTTTCCCCAGTGCTCTGCAAGCTCTCCAGGACAACATAAAATCTGGGGCTCTGTGCTTTCTTTCGTTCTGAACAACTGTTACTGTTTTCTGCACAAAAGCGATTCTGCGAAGCAATGTGAACACTTCTGCTTCCCAGGCACAGAGAAGGTGCTAGCAGGGAATTCTCTGCCTGCCTTTCCCCAGTGCTCTGCAAGCTCTTCAGGACAACATAAAATCTGGGGCTCTGTGCTTTCTTTCGTTCTGAACAAGTGTTACTGTTTTCTGCACAAAAGCGATTCTGCGAAGCAATGTGAACACTTGTGCTTCCCAGGCACAGAGAAGGTGCTAGCAGGGAATTCTCTGCCTGCCTTTCCCCAGTGCTCTGCAAGCTCTCCAGGACAACATAAAATCTGGGGCTCTGTGCTTTCTTTCGTTCTGAACAAGTGTTACTGTTTTCTGCACAAAAGCGATTCTGCGAAGCAATGTGAACACTTCTGCTTCCCAGGCACAGAGAAGGTGCTAGCAGGGAATTCTCTGCCTGCCTTTCCCCAGTGCTCTGCAAGCTCTCCAGGACAACATAAAATCTGGGGCTCTGTGCTTTCTTTCGTTCTGAACAAGTGTTACTGTTTTCTGCACAAAAGCGATTCTGCGAAGCAATGTGAACACTTGTGCTTCCCAGGCACAGAGAAGGTGCTAGCAGGGAATTCTCTGCCTGCCTTTCCCCAGTGCTCTGCAAGCTCTCCAGGACAACATAAAATCTGGGGCTCTGTGCTTTCTTTCGTTCTGAACAACTGTTACTGTTTTCTGCACAAAAGCGATTCTGCGAAGCAATGTGAACACTTCTGCTTCCCAGGCACAGAGAAGGTGCTAGCAGGGAATTCTCTGCCTGCCTTTCCCCAGTGCTCTGCAAGCTCTCCAGGACAACATAAAATCTGGGGCTCTGTGCTTTCTTTCGTTCTGAACAAGTGTTACTGTTTTCTGCACAAAAGCGATTCTGCGAAGCAATGTGAACAGGCACAGAGAAGGTGCTAGCAGGGAATTGTCTGCCTGCCTTTCCCCAGTGCTCTGCAAGCTCTCCAGGACAACATAAAATCTGGGGCTCTGTGCTTTGTTTCGTTCTGAACAAGTGTTACTGTTTTCTGCACAAAAGCGATTCTGCGAAGCAATATGAACACTTGTGCTTCCCAGGCACAGAGAAGGTGCTAGCAGGGAATTGTCTGCCTGCCTTTCCCCAGTGCTCTGCAAGCTCTCCAGGACAACATAAAATCTGGGGCTCTGTGCTTTCTTTCGTTCTGAACAAGTGTTACTGTTTTCTGCACAAAAGCGATTCTGCGAAGCAATGTGAACACTTCTGCTTCCCAGGCACAGAGAAGGTGCTAGCAGGGAATTCTCTGCCTGCCTTTCCCCAGTGCTCTGCAAGCTCTCCAGGACAACATAAAATCTGGGGCTCTGTGCTTTCTTTCGTTCTGAACAAGTGTTACTGTTTTCTGCACAAAAGCGATTCTGCGAAGCAATGTGAACACTTCTGCTTCCCAGGCACAGAGAAGGTGCTAGCAGGGAATTCTCTGCCTGCCTTTCCCCAGTGCTCTGCAAGCTCTCCAGGACAACATAAAATCTGGGGCTCTGTGCTTTCTTTCGTTCTGAACAAGTGTTACTGTTTTCTGCACAAAAGCGATTCTGCGAAGCAATGTGAACACTTCTGCTTCCCAGGCACAGAGAAGGTGCTAGCAGGGAATTCTCTGCCTGCCTTTCCCCAGTGCTCTGCAAGCTCTCCAGGACAACATAAAATCTGGGGCTCTGTGCTTTCTTTCGTTCTGAACAACTGTTACTGTTTTCTGCACAAAAGCGATTCTGCGAAGCAATGTGAACACTTCTGCTTCCCAGGCACAGAGAAGGTGCTAGCAGGGAATTCTCTGCCTGCCTTTCCCCAGTGCTCTGCAAGCTCTCCAGGACAACATAAAATCTGGGGCTCTGTGCTTTCTTTCGTTCTGAACAAGTGTTACTGTTTTCTGCACAAAAGCGATTCTGCGAAGCAATGTGAACACTTCTGCTTCCCAGGCACAGAGAAGGTGCTAGCAGGGAATTCTCTGCCTGCCTTTCCCCAGTGCTCTGCAAGCTCTCCAGGACAACATAAAATCTGGGGCTCTGTGCTTTCTTTCGTTCTGAACAAGTGTTACTGTTTTCTGCACAAAAGCGATTCTGCGAAGCAATGTGAACAGGCACAGAGAAGGTGCTAGCAGGGAATTCTCTGCCTGCCTTTCCCCAGTGCTCTGCAAGCTCTCCAGGACAACATAAAATCTGGGGCTCTGTGCTTTCTTTCGTTCTGAACAAGTGTTACTGTTTTCTGCACAAAAGCGATTCTGCGAAGCAATGTGAACACTTCTGCTTCCCAGGCACAGAGAAGGTGCTAGCAGGGAATTCTCTGCCTGCCTTTCCCCAGTGCTCTGCAAGCTCTCCAGGACAACATAAAATCTGGGGCTCTGTGCTTTCTTTCGTTCTGAACAAGTGTTACTGTTTTCTGCACAAAAGCGATTCTGCGAAGCAATGTGAACACTTGTGCTTCCCAGGCACAGAGAAGGTGCTAGCAGGGAATTCTCTGCCTGCCTTTCCCCAGTGCTCTGCAAGCTCTCCAGGACAACATAAAATCTGGGGCTCTGTGCTTTCTTTCGTTCTGAACAAGTGTTACTGTTTTCTGCACAATAGCGATTCTGCGAAGCAATGTGAACACTTGTGCTTCCCAGGCACAGAGAAGGTGCTAGCAGGGAATTCTCTGCCTGCCTTTCCCCAGTGCTCTGCAAGCTCTCCAGGACAACATAAAATCTGGGGCTCTGTGCTTTCTTTCGTTCTGAACAACTGTTACTGTTTTCTGCACAAAAGCGATTCTGCGAAGCAATGTGAACACTTCTGCTTCCCAGGCACAGAGAAGGTGCTAGCAGGGAATTCTCTGCCTGCCTTTCCCCAGTGCTCTGCAAGCTCTCCAGGACAACATAAAATCTGGGGCTCTGTGCTTTCTTTCGTTCTGAACAAGTGTTACTGTTTTCTGCACAAAAGCGATTCTGCGAAGCAATGTGAACACTTCTGCTTCCCAGGCACAGAGAAGGTGCTAGCAGGGAATTCTCTGCCTGCCTTTCCCCAGTGCTCTGCAAGCTCTCCAGGACAACATAAAATCTGGGGCTCTGTGCTTTCTTTCGTTCTGAACAAGTGTTACTGTTTTCTGCACAAAAGCGATTCTGCGAAGCAATGTGAACACTCCTGCTTCCCAGGCACAGAGAAGGTGCTAGCAGGGAATTCTCTGCCTGCCTTTCCTCAGTGCTCTGCAAGCTCTCCAGGACAACATAAAATCTGGGGTTCTGTGCTTTCTTTCATTCTGAACAAGTGTTACTGTTTTCTGCACAAAAGCGATTCTGCGAAGCAATGTGAACACTTCTGCTTCCCAGGCACAGAGAAGGTGCTAGCAGGGAATTCTCTGCCTGCCTTTCCCCAGTGCTCTGCAAGCTCTCCAGGAAAACATAAAATCTGGGGCTCTGTGCTTTCTTTCGTTCTGAACAAGTGTTACTGTTTTCTGCACAAAAGCGATTCTGCGAAGCAATGTGAACACTTCTGCTTCCCAGGCACAGAGAAGGTGCTAGCAGGGAATTCTCTGCCTGCCTTTCCCCAGTGCTCTGCAAGCTCTCCGGGACAACATAAAATCTGGGGCTCTGTGCTTTCTTTCGTTCTGAACAAGTGTTACTGTTTTCTGCACAAAAGCGATTCTGCGAAGCAATGTGAACACTTGTGCTTCCCAGGCACAGAGAAGGTGCTAGCAGGGAATTCTCTGCCTGCCTTTCCCCAGTGCTCTGCAAGCTCTCCAGGACAACATAAAATCTGGGGCTCTGTGCTTTCTTTCGTTCTGAACAAGTGTTACTGTTTTCTGCACAAAAGCGATTCTGCGAAGCAATGTGAACACTTCTGCTTCCCAGGCACAGAGAAGGTGCTAGCAGGGAATTCTCTGCCTGCCTTTCCCCAGTGCTCTGCAAGCTCTCCAGGACAACATAAAATCTGGGGCTCTGTGCTTTCTTTCGTTCTGAACAAGTGTTACTGTTTTCTGCACAAAAGCGATTCTGCGAAGCAATGTGAACACTTGTGCTTCCCAGGCACAGAGAAGGTGCTAGCAGGGAATTCTCTGCCTGCCTTTCCCCAGTGCTCTGCAAGCTCTCCAGGACAACATAAAATCTGGGGCTCTGTGCTTTCTTTCGTTCTGAACAAGTGTTACTGTTTTCTGCACAAAAGCGATTCTGCGAAGCAATGTGAACACTTGTGCTTCCCAGGCACAGAGAAGGTGCTAGCAGGGAATTCTCTGCCTGCCTTTCCCCAGTGCTCTGCAAGCTCTCCAGGACAACATAAAATCTGGGGCTCTGTGCTTTCTTTCGTTCTGAACAAGTGTTACTGTTTTCTGCACAAAAGCGATTCTGCGAAGCAATGTGAACACTTCTGCTTCCCAGGCACAGAGAAGGTGCTAGCAGGGAATTCTCTGCCTGCCTTTCCCCAGTGCTCTGCAAGCTCTCCAGGACAACATAAAATCTGGGGCTCTGTGCTTTCTTTCGTTCTGAACAAGTGTTACTGTTTTCTGCACAAAAGCGATTCTGCGAAGCAATGTGAACACTTCTGCTTCCCAGGCACAGAGAAGGTGCTAGCAGGGAATTCTCTGCCTGCCTTTCCCCAGTGCTCTGCAAGCTCTCCAGGACAACATAAAATCTGGGGCTCTGTGCTTTCTTTCGTTCTGAACAAGTGTTACTGTTTTCTGCACAAAAGCGATTCTGCGAAGCAATGTGAACACTTCTGCTTCCCAGGCACAGAGAAGGTGCTAGCAGGGAATTCTCTGCCTGCCTTTCCCCAGTGCTCTGCAAGCTCTCCAGGACAACATAAAATCTGGGGCTCTGTGCTTTCTTTCGTTCTGAACAAGTGTTACTGTTTTCTGCACAAAAGCGATTCTGCGAAGCAATGTGAACAGGCACAGAGAAGGTGCTAGCAGGGAATTGTCTGCCTGCCTTTCCCCAGTGCTCTGCAAGCTCTCCAGGACAACATAAAATCTGGGGCTCTGTGCTTTCTTTCGTTCTGAACAAGTGTTACTGTTTTCTGCACAAAAGCGATTCTGCGAAGCAATGTGAACACTTGTGCTTCCCAGGCACAGAGAAGGTGCTAGCAGGGAATTCTCTGCCTGCCTTTCCCCAGTGCTCTGCAAGCTCTCCAGGACAACATAAAATCTGGGGCTCTGTGCTTTCTTTCGTTCTGAACAAGTGTTACTGTTTTCTGCACAAAAGCGATTCTGCGAAGCAATGTGAACACTTCTGTTTCCCAGGCACAGAGAAGGTGCTAGCAGGGAATTCTCTGCCTGCCTTTCCCCAGTGCTCTGCAAGCTCTCCAGGACAACATAAAATCTGGGGCTCTGTGCTTTCTTTCGTTCTGAACAACTGTTACTGTTTTCTGCACAAAAGCGATTCTGCGAAGCAATGTGAACACTTCTGCTTCCCAGGCACAGAGAAGGTGCTAGCAGGGAATTCTCTGCCTGCCTTTCCCCAGTGCTCTGCAAGCTCTCCAGGACAACATAAAATCTGGGGCTCTGTGCTTTCTTTCGTTCTGAACAAGTGTTACTGTTTTCTGCACAAAAGCGATTCTGCGAAGCAATGTGAACACTTCTGCTTCCCAGGCACAGAGAAGGTGCTAGCAGGGAATTCTCTGCCTGCCTTTCCCCAGTGCTCTGCAAGCTCTCCAGGACAACATAAAATCTGGGGCTCTGTGCTTTCTTTCGTTCTGAACAACTGTTACTGTTTTCTGCACAAAAGCGATTCTGCGAAGCAATGTGAACACTTCTGCTTCCCAGGCACAGAGAAGGTGCTAGCAGGGAATTCTCTGCCTGCCTTTCCTCAGTGCTCTGCAAGCTCTCCAGGACAACATAAAATCTGGGGTTCTGTGCTTTCTTTCATTCTGAACAAGTGTTACTGTTTTCTGCACAAAAGCGATTCTGCGAAGCAATGTGAACACTTCTGCTTCCCAGGCACAGAGAAGGTGCTAGCAGGGAATTCTCTGCCTGCCTTTCCTCAGTGCTCTGCAAGCTCTCCAGGACAACATAAAATCTGGGGCTCTGTGCTTTCTTTCGTTCTGAACAAGTGTTACTGTTTTCTGCACAAAAGCGATTCTGCGAAGCAATGTGAACACTTCTGCTTCCCAGGCACAGAGAAGGTGCTAGCAGGGAATTCTCTGCCTGCCTTTCCCCAGTGCTCTGCAAGCTCTCCAGGACAACATAAAATCTGGGGCTCTGTGCTTTCTTTCGTTCTGAACAACTGTTACTGTTTTCTGCACAAAAGCGATTCTGCGAAGCAATGTGAACACTTCTGCTTCCCAGGCACAGAGAAGGTGCTAGCAGGGAATTCTCTGCCTGCCTTTCCCCAGTGCTCTGCAAGCTCTCCAGGACAACATAAAATCTGGGGCTCTGTGCTTTCTTTCGTTCTGAACAAGTGTTACTGTTTTCTGCACAAAAGCGATTCTGCGAAGCAATGTGAACACTTGTGCTTCCCAGGCACAGAGAAGGTGCTAGCAGGGAATTCTCTGCCTGCCTTTCCCCAGTGCTCTGCAAGCTCTCCAGGACAACATAAAATCTGGGGCTCTGTGCTTTCTTTCGTTCTGAACAAGTGTTACTGTTTTCTGCACAAAAGCGATTCTGCGAAGCAATGTGAACACTTCTGCTTCCCAGGCACAGAGAAGGTGCTAGCAGGGAATTCTCTGCCTGCCTTTCCCCAGTGCTCTGCAAGCTCTCCAGGACAACATAAAATCTGGGGCTCTGTGCTTTCTTTCGTTCTGAACAAGTGTTACTGTTTTCTGCACAAAAGCGATTCTGCGAAGCAATGTGAACACTTCTGCTTCCCAGGCACAGAGAAGGTGCTAGCAGGGAATTCTCTGCCTGCCTTTCCCCAGTGCTCTGCAAGCTCTCCAGGACAACATAAAATCTGGGGCTCTGTGCTTTCTTTCGTTCTGAACAAGTGTTACTGTTTTCTGCACAAAAGCGATTCTGCGAAGCAATGTGAACACTTCTGCTTCCCAGGCACAGAGAAGGTGCTAGCAGGGAATTGTCTGCCTGCCTTTCCCCAGTGCTCTGCAAGCTCTCCAGGACAACATAAAATCTGGGGCTCTGTGCTTTCTTTCGTTCTGAACAAGTGTTACTGTTTTCTGCACAAAAGCGATTCTGCGAAGCAATGTGAACAGGCACAGAGAAGGTGCTAGCAGGGAATTGTCTGCCTGCCTTTCCCCAGTGCTCTGCAAGCTCTCCAGGACAACATAAAATCTGGGGCTCTGTGCTTTCTTTCGTTCTGAACAAGTGTTACTGTTTTCTGCACAAAAGCGATTCTGCGAAGCAATGTGAACACTTCTGCTTCCCAGGCACAGAGAAGGTGCTAGCAGGGAATTCTCTGCCTGCTTTTCCCCAGTGCTCTGCAAGCTCTCCAGGACAACATAAAATCTGGGGCTCTGTGCTTTCTTTCGTTCTGAACAAGTGTTACTGTTTTCTGCACAAAAGCGATTCTGCGAAGCAATGTGAACACTTGTGCTTCCCAGGCACAGAGAAGGTGCTAGCAGGGAATTCTCTGCCTGCCTTTCCCCAGTGCTCTGCAAGCTCTCCAGGACAACATAAAATCTGGGGCTCTGTGCTTTCTTTCGTTCTGAACAACTGTTACTGTTTTCTGCACAAAAGCGATTCTGCGAAGCAATGTGAACACTTCTGCTTCCCAGGCACAGAGAAGGTGCTAGCAGGGAATTCTCTGCCTGCCTTTCCCCAGTGCTCTGCAAGCTCTCCAGGACAACATAAAATCTGGGGCTCTGTGCTTTCTTTCGTTCTGAACAAGTGTTACTGTTTTCTGCACAAAAGCGATTCTGCGAAGCAATGTGAACACTTCTGCTTCCCAGGCACAGAGAAGGTGCTAGCAGGGAATTCTCTGCCTGCCTTTCCCCAGTGCTCTGCAAGCTCTCCAGGACAACATAAAATCTGGGGCTCTGTGCTTTCTTTCGTTCTGAACAAGTGTTACTGTTTCCTGCACAAAAGCGATTCTGCGAAGCAATGTGAACTCTTGTGCTTCCCAGGCACAGAGAAGGTGCTAGCAGGGAATTCTCTGCCTGCCTTTCCCCAGTGCTCTGCAAGCTCTCCAGGACAACATAAAATCTGGGGCTCTGTGCTTTCTTTCGTTCTGAACAAGTGTTACTGTTTTCTGCACAAAAGCGATTCTGCGAAGCAATGTGAACTCTTGTGCTTCCCAGGCACAGAGAAGGTGCTAGCAGGGAATTCTCTGCCTGCCTTTCCCCAGTGCTCTGCAAGCTCTCCAGGACAACATAAAATCTGGGGCTCTGTGCTTTCTTTCGTTCTGAACAACTGTTACTGTTTTCTGCACAATAGCGATTCTGCGAAGCAATGTGAACACTTCTGCTTCCCAGGCACAGAGAAGGTGCTAGCAGGGAATTCTCTGCCTGCCTTTCCCCAGTGCTCTGCAAGCTCTCCAGGACAACATAAAATCTGGGGCTCTGTGCTTTCTTTCGTTCTGAACAACTGTTACTGTTTTCTGCACAATAGCGATTCTGCGAAGCAATGTGAACACTTCTGCTTCCCAGGCACAGAGAAGGTGCTAGCAGGGAATTCTCTGCCTGCCTTTCCCCAGTGCTCTGCAAGCTCTCCAGGACAACATAAAATCTGGGGCTCTGTGCTTTCTTTCGTTCTGAACAACTGTTACTGTTTTCTGCACAAAAGCGATTCTGCGAAGCAATGTGAACACTTCTGCTTCCCAGGCACAGAGAAGGTGCTAGCAGGGAATTCTCTGCCTGCCTTTCCCCAGTGCTCTGCAAGCTCTCCAGGACAACATAAAATCTGGGGCTCTGTGCTTTCTTTCGTTCTGAACAAGTGTTACTGTTTTCTGCACAAAAGCGATTCTGCGAAGCAATGTGAACACTTGTGCTTCCCAGGCACAGAGAAGGTGCTAGCAGGGAATTCTCTGCCTGCCTTTCCCCAGTGCTCTGCAAGCTCTCCAGGACAACATAAAATCTGGGGCTCTGTGCTTTCTTTCGTTCTGAACAAGTGTTACTGTTTTCTGCACAAAAGCGATTCTGCGAAGCAATGTGAACACTTCTGCTTCCCAGGCACAGAGAAGGTGCTAGCAGGGAATTCTCTGCCTGCCTTTCCCCAGTGCTCTGCAAGCTCTCCAGGACAACATAAAATCTGGGGCTCTGTGCTTTCTTTCGTTCTGAACAAGTGTTACTGTTTTCTGCACAAAAGCGATTCTGCGAAGCAATGTGAACACTTGTGCTTCCCAGGCACAGAGAAGGTGCTAGCAGGGAATTCTCTGCCTGCCTTTCCCCAGTGCTCTGCAAGCTCTCCAGGACAACATAAAATCTGGGGCTCTGTGCTTTCTTTCATTCTGAACAAGTGTTACTGTTTTCTGCACAAAAGCGATTCTGCGAAGCAATGTGAACACTTCTGCTTCCCAGGCACAGAGAAGGTGCTAGCAGGGAATTCTCTGCCTGCCTTTCCCCAGTGCTCTGCAAGCTCTCCAGGACAACATAAAATCTGGGGCTCTGTGCTTTCTTTCGTTCTGAACAACTGTTACTGTTTTCTGCACAAAAGCGATTCTGCGAAGCAATGTGAACACTTCTGCTTCCCAGGCACAGAGAAGGTGCTAGCAGGGAATTCTCTGCCTGCCTTTCCCCAGTGCTCTGCAAGCTCTCCAGGACAACATAAAATCTGGGGCTCTGTGCTTTCTTTCGTTCTGAACAAGTGTTACTGTTTTCTGCACAAAAGCGATTCTGCGAAGCAATGTGAACACTTGTGCTTCCCAGGCACAGAGAAGGTGCTAGCAGGGAATTCTCTGCCTGCCTTTCCCCAGTGCTCTGCAAGCTCTCCAGGACAACATAAAATCTGGGGCTCTGTGCTTTCTTTCGTTCTGAACAACTGTTACTGTTTTCTGCACAATAGCGATTCTGCGAAGCAATGTGAACACTTCTGCTTCCCAGGCACAGAGAAGGTGCTAGCAGGGAATTCTCTGCCTGCCTTTCCCCAGTGCTCTGCAAGCTCTCCAGGACAACATAAAATCTGGGGCTCTGTGCTTTCTTTCGTTCTGAACAACTGTTACTGTTTTCTGCACAAAAGCGATTCTGCGAAGCAATGTGAACACTTCTGCTTCCCAGGCACAGAGAAGGTGCTAGCAGGGAATTCTCTGCCTGCCTTTCCCCAGTGCTCTGCAAGCTCTCCAGGACAACATAAAATCTGGGGCTCTGTGCTTTCTTTCGTTCTGAACAAGTGTTACTGTTTTCTGCACAAAAGCGATTCTGCGAAGCAATGTGAACACTTCTGCTTCCCAGGCACAGAGAAGGTGCTAGCAGGGAATTCTCTGCCTGCCTTTCCCCAGTGCTCTGCAAGCTCTCCAGGACAACATAAAATCTGGGGCTCTGTGCTTTCTTTCGTTCTGAACAAGTGTTACTGTTTTCTGCACAAAAGCGATTCTGCGAAGCAATGTGAACAGGCACAGAGAAGGTGCTAGCAGGGAATTCTCTGCCTGCCTTTCCCCAGTGCTCTGCAAGCTCTCCAGGACAACATAAAATCTGGGGCTCTGTGCTTTCTTTCGTTCTGAACAAGTGTTACTGTTTTCTGCACAAAAGCGATTCTGCGAAGCAATGTGAACACTTCTGCTTCCCAGGCACAGAGAAGGTGCTAGCAGGAAATTCTCTGCCTGCCTTTCCCCAGTGCTCTGCAAGCTCTCCAGGACAACATAAAATCTGGGCTCTGTGCTTTCTTTCGTTCTGAACAAGTGTTACTGTTTTCTGCACAAAAGCGATTCTGCGAAGCAATGTGAACAGGCACAGAGAAGGTGCTAGCAGGGAATTCTCTGCCTGCCTTTCCCCAGTGCTCTGCAAGCTCTCCAGGACAACATAAAATCTGGGGCTCTGTGCTTTCTTTCGTTCTGAACAAGTGTTACTGTTTTCTGCACAAAAGCGATTCTGCGAAGCAATGTGAACACTTCTGCTTCCCAGGCACAGAGAAGGTGCTAGCAGGGAATTCTCTGCCTGCCTTTCCCCAGTGCTCTGCAAGCTCTCCAGGACAACATAAAATCTGGGGCTCTGTGCTTTCTTTCGTTCTGAACAACTGTTACTGTTTTCTGCACAAAAGCGATTCTGCGAAGCAATGTGAACACTTGTGCTTCCCAGGCACAGAGAAGGTGCTAGCAGGGAATTCTCTGCCTGCCTTTCCCCAGTGCTCTGCAAGCTCTCCAGGACAACATAAAATCTGGGGCTCTGTGCTTTCTTTCGTTCTGAACAAGTGTTACTGTTTTCTGCACAAAAGCGATTCTGCGAAGCAATGTGAACACTTCTGCTTCCCAGGCACAGAGAAGGTGCTAGCAGGGAATTCTCTGCCTGCCTTTCCCCAGTGCACTGCAAGCTCTCCAGGACAACATAAAATCTGGGGTTCTGTGCTTTCTTTCATTCTGAACAAGTGTTACTGTTTTCTGCACAAAAGCGATTCTGCGAAGCAATGTGAACACTTCTGCTTCCCAGGCACAGAGAAGGTGCTAGCAGGGAATTCTCTGCCTGCCTTTCCCCAGTGCTCTGCAAGCTCTCCAGGACAACATAAAATCTGGGGCTCTGTGCTTTCTTTCGTTCTGAACAACTGTTACTGTTTTCTGCACAAAAGCGATTCTGCGAAGCAATGTGAACACTTCTGCTTCCCAGGCACAGAGAAGGTGCTAGCAGGGAATTCTCTGCCTGCCTTTCCCCAGTGCTCTGCAAGCTCTCCAGGACAACATAAAATCTGGGGCTCTGTGCTTTCTTTCGTTCTGAACAAGTGTTACTGTTTTCTGCACAAAAGCGATTCTGCGAAGCAATGTGAACACTTGTGCTTCCCAGGCACAGAGAAGGTGCTAGCAGGGAATTCTCTGCCTGCCTTTCCCCAGTGCTCTGCAAGCTCTCCAGGACAACATAAAATCTGGGGCTCTGTGCTTTCTTTCGTTCTGAACAAGTGTTACTGTTTTCTGCACAAAAGCGATTCTGCGAAGCAATGTGAACACTTGTGCTTCCCAGGCACAGAGAAGGTGCTAGCAGGGAATTCTCTGCCTGCCTTTCCCCAGTGCTCTGCAAGCTCTCCAGGACAACATAAAATCTGGGGCTCTGTGCTTTCTTTCGTTCTGAACAACTGTTACTGTTTTCTGCACAATAGCGATTCTGCGAAGCAATGTGAACACTTCTGCTTCCCAGGCACAGAGAAGGTGCTAGCAGGGAATTCTCTGCCTGCCTTTCCCCAGTGCTCTGCAAGCTCTCCAGGACAACATAAAATCTGGGGCTCTGTGCTTTCTTTCGTTCTGAACAACTGTTACTGTTTTCTGCACAAAAGCGATTCTGCGAAGCAATGTGAACACTTCTGCTTCCCAGGCACAGAGAAGGTGCTAGCAGGGAATTCTCTGCCTGCCTTTCCCCAGTGCTCTGCAAGCTCTCCAGGACAACATAAAATCTGGGGCTCTGTGCTTTCTTTCGTTCTGAACAAGTGTTACTGTTTTCTGCACAAAAGCGATTCTGCGAAGCAATGTGAACACTTGTGCTTCCCAGGCACAGAGAAGGTGCTAGCAGGGAATTCTCTGCCTGCCTTTCCCCAGTGCTCTGCAAGCTCTCCAGGACAACATAAAATCTGGGGCTCTGTGCTTTCTTTCGTTCTGAACAAGTGTTACTGTTTTCTGCACAAAAGCGATTCTGCGAAGCAATGTGAACACTTGTGCTTCCCAGGCACAGAGAAGGTGCTAGCAGGGTATTCTCTGCCTGCCTTTCCCCAGTGCTCTGCAAGCTCTCCAGGACAACATAAAATCTGGGGCTCTGTGCTTTCTTTCGTTCTGAACAACTGTTACTGTTTTCTGCACAAAAGCGATTCTGCGAAGCAATGTGAACACTTCTGCTTCCCAGGCACAGAGAAGGTGCTAGCAGGGAATTCTCTGCCTGCCTTTCCCCAGTGCTCTGCAAGCTCTCCAGGACAACATAAAATCTGGGGCTCTGTGCTTTCTTTCGTTCTGAACAACTGTTACTGTTTTCTGCACAAAAGCGATTCTGCGAAGCAATGTGAACACTTCTGCTTCCCAGGCACAGAGAAGGTGCTAGCAGGGAATTCTCTGCCTGCCTTTCCCCAGTGCTCTGCAAGCTCTCCAGGACAACATAAAATCTGGGGCTCTGTGCTTTCTTTCGTTCTGAACAAGTGTTACTGTTTTCTGCACAAAAGCGATTCTGCGAAGCAATGTGAACACTTGTGCTTCCCAGGCACAGAGAAGGTGCTAGCAGGGAATTCTCTGCCTGCCTTTCCCCAGTGCTCTGCAAGCTCTCCAGGACAACATAAAATCTGGGGCTCTGTGCTTTCTTTCGTTCTGAACAAGTGTTACTGTTTTCTGCACAAAAGCGATTCTGCGAAGCAATGTGAACACTTCTGCTTCCCAGGCACAGAGAAGGTGCTAGCAGGGTATTCTCTGCCTGCCTTTCCCCAGTGCTCTGCAAGCTCTCCAGGACAACATAAAATCTGGGGTTCTGTGCTTTCTTTCATTCTGAACAAGTGTTACTGTTTTCTGCACAAAAGCGATTCTGCGAAGCAATGTGAACACTTCTGCTTCCCAGGCACAGAGAAGGTGCTAGCAGGGAATTCTCTGCCTGCCTTTCCCCAGTGCTCTGCAAGCTCTCCAGGACAACATAAAATCTGGGGCTCTGTGCTTTCTTTCGTTCTGAACAAGTGTTAATGTTTTCTGCACAAAAGCGATTCTGCGAAGCAATGTGAACACTTCTGCTTCCCAGGCACAGAGAAGGTGCTAGCAGGGTATTCTCTGCCTGCCTTTCCCCAGTGCTCTGCAAGCTCTCCAGGACAACATAAAATCTGGGGTTCTGTGCTTTCTTTCATTCTGAACAAGTGTTACTGTTTTCTGCACAAAAGCGATTCTGCGAAGCAATGTGAACACTTCTGCTTCCCAGGCACAGAGAAGGTGCTAGCAGGGAATTCTCTGCCTGCCTTTCCCCAGTGCTCTGCAAGCTCTCCAGGACAACATAAAATCTGGGGCTCTGTGCTTTCTTTCGTTCTGAACAAGTGTTACTGTTTTCTGCACAAAAGGGATTCTGCGAAGCAATGTGAACACTTGTGCTTCCCAGGCACAGAGAAGGTGCTAGCAGGGAATTCTCTGCCTGCCTTTCCCCAGTGCTCTGCAAGCTCTCCAGGACAACATAAAATCTGGGGCTCTGTGCTTTCTTTCGTTCTGAACAAGTGTTACTGTTTTCTGCACAAAAGCGATTCTGCGAAGCAATGTGAACACTTCTGCTTCCCAGGCACAGAGAAGGTGCTAGCAGGGTATTCTCTGCCTGCCTTTCCCCAGTGCTCTGCAAGCTCTCCAGGACAACATAAAATCTGGGGTTCTGTGCTTTCTTTCATTCTGAACAAGTGTTACTGTTTTCTGCACAAAAGCGATTCTGCGAAGCAATGTGAACACTTCTGCTTCCCAGGCACAGAGAAGGTGCTAGCAGGGAATTCTCTGCCTGCCTTTCCCCAGTGCTCTGCAAGCTCTCCAGGACAACATAAAATCTGGGGCTCTGTGCTTTCTTTCGTTCTGAACAACTGTTACTGTTTTCTGCACAAAAGCGATTCTGCGAAGCAATGTGAACAGGCACAGAGAAGGTGCTAGCAGGGAATTCTCTGCCTGCCTTTCCCCAGTGCTCTGCAAGCTCTCCAGGACAACATAAAATCTGGGGCTCTGTGCTTTCTTTCGTTCTGAACAAGTGTTACTGTTTTCTGCACAAAAGCGATTCTGCGAAGCAATGTGAACACTTCTGCTTCCCAGGCACAGAGAAGGTGCTAGCAGGGAATTCTCTGCCTGCCTTTCCCCAGTGCTCTGCAAGCTCTCCAGGACAACATAAAATCTGGGGCTCTGTGCTTTCTTTCGTTCTGAACAAGTGTTACTGTTTTCTGCACAAAAGCGATTCTGCGAAGAAAAGTGAACAGGCACAGAGAAGGTGCTAGCAGGGAATTCTCTGCCTGCCTTCCTCAGTGCTCTGCAAGCTCTCCAGGACAACATAAAATCTGGGGTTCTGTGCTTTCTTTCGTTCTGAACAAGTGTTACTGTTTTCTGCACAAAAGCGATTCTGCGAAGCAATGTGAACACTTGTGCTTCCCAGGCACAGAGAAGGTGCTAGCAGGGAATTCTCTGCCTGCCTTTCCCCAGTGCTCTGCAAGCTCTCCAGGACAACATAAAATCTGGGGCTCTGTGCTTTCTTTCGTTCTGAACAACTGTTACTGTTTTCTGCACAAAAGCGATTCTGCGAAGCAATGTGAACACTTCTGCTTCCCAGGCACAGAGAAGGTGCTAGCAGGGAATTCTCTGCCTGCCTTTCCCCAGTGCTCTGCAAGCTCTCCAGGACAACATAAAATCTGGGGCTCTGTGCTTTCTTTCGTTCTGAACAAGTGTTACTGTTTTCTGCACAAAAGCGATTCTGCGAAGCAATGTGAACACTTCTGCTTCCCAGGCACAGAGAAGGTGCTAGCAGGGAATTCTCTGCCTGCCTTTCCCCAGTGCTCTGCAAGCTCTCCAGGACAACATAAAATCTGGGGCTCTGTGCTTTCTTTCGTTCTGAACAAGTGTTACTGTTTTCTGCACAAAAGCGATTCTGCGAAGCAATGTGAACACTTCTGCTTCCCAGGCACAGAGAAGGTGCTAGCAGGGAATTCTCTGCCTGCCTTTCCCCAGTGCTCTGCAAGCTCTCCAGGACAACATAAAATCTGGGGTTCTGTGCTTTCTTTCGTTCTGAACAAGTGTTACTGTTTTCTGCACAAAAGCGATTCTGCGAAGCAATGTGAACACTTCTGCTTCCCAGGCACAGAGAAGGTGCTAGCAGGGAATTCTCTGCCTGCCTTTCCCCAGTGCTCTGCAAGCTCTCCAGGACAACATAAAATCTGGGGCTCTGTGCTTTCTTTCGTTCTGAACAACTGTTACTGTTTTCTGCACAAAAGCGATTCTGCGAAGCAATGTGAACACTTGTGCTTCCCAGGCACAGAGAAGGTGCTAGCAGGGAATTCTCTGCCTGCCTTTCCCCAGTGCTCTGCAAGCTCTCCAGGACAACATAAAATCTGGGGCTCTGTGCTTTCTTTCGTTCTGAACAAGTGTTACTGTTTTCTGCACAAAAGCGATTCTGCGAAGCAATGTGAACACTTCTGCTTCCCAGGCACAGAGAAGGTGCTAGCAGGGAATTCTCTGCCTGCCTTTCCTCAGTGCTCTGCAAGCTCTCCAGGACAACATAAAATCTGGGGTTCTGTGCTTTCTTTCATTCTGAACAAGTGTTACTGTTTTCTGCACAAAAGCGATTCTGCGAAGCAATGTGAACACTTCTGCTTCCCAGGCACAGAGAAGGTGCTAGCAGGGAATTCTCTGCCTGCCTTTCCCCAGTGCTCTGCAAGCTCTCCAGGACAACATAAAATCTGGGGCTCTGTGCTTTCTTTCGTTCTGAACAAGTGTTACTGTTTTCTGCACAAAAGCGATTCTGCGAAGCAATGTGAACACTTGTGCTTCCCAGGCACAGAGAAGGTGCTAGCAGGGAATTCTCTGCCTGCCTTTCCCCAGTGCTCTGCAAGCTCTCCAGGACAACATAAAATCTGGGGCTCTGTGCTTTCTTTCGTTCTGAACAAGTGTTACTGTTTTCTGCACAAAAGCGATTCTGCGAAGCAATGTGAACACTTCTGCTTCCCAGGCACAGAGAAGGTGCTAGCAGGGAATTCTCTGCCTGCCTTTCCCCAGTGCTCTGCAAGCTCTCCAGGACAACATAAAATCTGGGGCTCTGTGCTTTCTTTCGTTCTGAACAACTGTTACTGTTTTCTGCACAAAAGCGATTCTGCGAAGCAATGTGAACACTTGTGCTTCCCAGGCACAGAGAAGGTGCTAGCAGGGAATTCTCTGCCTGCCTTTCCCCAGTGCTCTGCAAGCTCTCCAGGACAACATAAAATCTGGGGCTCTGTGCTTTCTTTCGTTCTGAACAAGTGTTACTGTTTTCTGCACAAAAGCGATTCTGCGAAGCAATGTGAACACTTCTGCTTCCCAGGCACAGAGAAGGTGCTAGCAGGGAATTCTCTGCCTGCCTTTCCTCAGTGCTCTGCAAGCTCTCCAGGACAACATAAAATCTGGGGTTCTGTGCTTTCTTTCATTCTGAACAAGTGTTACTGTTTTCTGCACAAAAGCGATTCTGCGAAGCAATGTGAACACTTCTGCTTCCCAGGCACAGAGAAGGTGCTAGCAGGGAATTCTCTGCCTGCCTTTCCCCAGTGCTCTGCAAGCTCTCCAGGACAACATAAAATCTGGGGCTCTGTGCTTTCTTTCGTTCTGAACAAGTGTTACTGTTTTCTGCACAAAAGCGATTCTGCGAAGCAATGTGAACACTTGTGCTTCCCAGGCACAGAGAAGGTGCTAGCAGGGAATTCTCTGCCTGCCTTTCCCCAGTGCTCTGCAAGCTCTCCAGGACAACATAAAATCTGGGGCTCTGTGCTTTCTTTCGTTCTGAACAAGTGTTACTGTTTTCTGCACAAAAGCGATTCTGCGAAGCAATGTGAACACTTCTGCTTCCCAGGCACAGAGAAGGTGCTAGCAGGGAATTCTCTGCCTGCCTTTCCCCAGTGCTCTGCAAGCTCTCCAGGACAACATAAAATCTGGGGCTCTGTGCTTTCTTTCGTTCTGAACAACTGTTACTGTTTTCTGCACAAAAGCGATTCTGCGAAGCAATGTGAACACTTCTGCTTCCCAGGCACAGAGAAGGTGCTAGCAGGGAATTCTCTGCCTGCCTTTCCCCAGTGCTCTGCAAGCTCTCCAGGACAACATAAAATCTGGGGCTCTGTGCTTTCTTTCGTTCTGAACAAGTGTTACTGTTTTCTGCACAAAAGCGATTCTGCGAAGCAATGTGAACACTTGTGCTTCCCAGGCACAGAGAAGGTGCTAGCAGGGAATTCTCTGCCTGCCTTTCCCCAGTGCTCTGCAAGCTCTCCAGGACAACATAAAATCTGGGGCTCTGTGCTTTCTTTCGTTCTGAACAAGTGTTACTGTTTTCTGCACAAAAGCGATTCTGCGAAGCAATGTGAACACTTGTGCTTCCCAGGCACAGAGAAGGTGCTAGCAGGGAATTCTCTGCCTGCCTTTCCCCAGTGCTCTGCAAGCTCTCCAGGACAACATAAAATCTGGGGCTCTGTGCTTTCTTTCGTTCTGAACAAGTGTTACTGTTTTCTGCACAAAAGCGATTCTGCGAAGCAATGTGAACACTTCTGCTTCCCAGGCACAGAGAAGGTGCTAGCAGGGAATTCTCTGCCTGCCTTTCCTCAGTGCTCTGCAAGCTCTCCAGGACAACAGCAAATCTGGGGCTCTGTGCTTTCTTTCATTCTGAACAAGTGTTACTGTTTTCTGCACAAAAGCGATTCTGCGAAGCAATGTGAACACTTCTGCTTCCCAGGCACAGAGAAGGTGCTAGCAGGGAATTCTCTGCCTGCCTTTCCCCAGTGCTCTGCAAGCTCTCCAGGACAACATAAAATCTGGGGCTCTGTGCTTTCTTTCGTTCTGAACAAGTGTTACTGTTTTCTGCACAAAAGCGATTCTGCGAAGCAATGTGAACACTTCTGCTTCCCAGGCACAGAGAAGGTGCTAGCAGGGAATTCTCTGCCTGCCTTTCCCCAGTGCTCTGCAAGCTCTCCAGGACAACATAAAATCTGGGGCTCTGTGCTTTCTTTCGTTCTGAACAAGTGTTACTGTTTTCTGCACAAAAGCGATTCTGCGAAGCAATGTGAACACTTCTGCTTCCCAGGCACAGAGAAGGTGCTAGCAGGGAATTCTCTGCCTGCCTTTCCTCAGTGCTCTGCAAGCTCTCCAGGACAACATAAAATCTGGGGTTCTGTGCTTTCTTTCATTCTGAACAAGTGTTACTGTTTTCTGCACAAAAGCGATTCTGCGAAGCAATGTGAACACTTGTGCTTCCCAGGCACAGAGAAGGTGCTAGCAGGGAATTCTCTGCCTGCCTTTCCCCAGTGCTCTGCAAGCTCTCCAGGACAACATAAAATCTGGTACTCTGTGCTTTCTTTCGTTCTGAACAACTGTTACTGTTTTCTGCACAAAAGCGATTCTGCGAAGCAATGTGAACACTTCTGCTTCCCAGGCACAGAGAAGGTGCTAGCAGGGAATTCTCTGCCTGCCTTTCCCCAGTGCTCTGCAAGCTCTCCAGGACAACATAAAATCTGGGGCTCTGTGCTTTCTTTCGTTCTGAACAAGTGTTACTGTTTTCTGCACAAAAGCGATTCTGCGAAGCAATGTGAACACTTCTGCTTCCCAGGCACAGAGAAGGTGCTAGCAGGGAATTCTCTGCCTGCCTTTCCCCAGTGCTCTGCAAGCTCTCAGGACAACATAAAATCTGGGGCTCTGTGCTTTCTTTCGTTCTGAACAAGTGTTACTGTTTTCTGCACAAAAGCGATTCTGCGAAGCAATGTGAACACTTCTGCTTCCCAGGCACAGAGAAGGTGCTAGCAGGGAATTCTCTGCCTGCCTTTCCCCAGTGCTCTGCAAGCTCTCCAGGACAACATAAAATCTGGGGCTCTGTGCTTTCTTTCGTTCTGAACAAGTGTTACTGTTTTCTGCACAAAAGCGATTCTGCGAAGCAATGTGAACACTTCTGCTTCCCAGGCACAGAGAAGGTGCTAGCAGGGAATTCTCTGCCTGCCTTTCCCCAGTGCTCTGCAAGCTCTCCAGGACAACATAAAATCTGGGGCTCTGTGCTTTCTTTCGTTCTGAACAAGTGTTACTGTTTTCTGCACAAAAGCGATTCTGCGAAGCAATGTGAACACTTGTGCTTCCCAGGCACAGAGAAGGTGCTAGCAGGGAATTCTCTGCCTGCCTTTCCCCAGTGCTCTGCAAGCTCTCCAGGACAACATAAAATCTGGGGCTCTGTGCTTTCTTTCGTTCTGAACAAGTGTTACTGTTTTCTGCACAAAAGCGATTCTGCGAAGCAATGTGAACACTTGTGCTTCCCAGGCACAGAGAAGGTGCTAGCAGGGAATTGTCTGCCTGCCTTTCCCCAGTGCTCTGCAAGCTCTCCAGGACAACATAAAATCTGGGGCTCTGTGCTTTCTTTCGTTCTGAACAAGTGTTACTGTTTTCTGCACAAAAGCGATTCTGCGAAGCAATATGAACACTTGTGCTTCCCAGGCACAGAGAAGGTGCTAGCAGGGAATTCTCTGCCTGCCTTTCCCCAGTGCTCTGCAAGCTCTCCAGGACAACATAAAATCTGGGGCTCTGTGCTTTCTTTCGTTCTGAACAAGTGTTACTGTTTTCTGCACAAAAGCGATTCTGCGAAGCAATGTGAACACTTGTGCTTCCCAGGCACAGAGAAGGTGCTAGCAGGGAATTCTCTGCCTGCCTTTCCCCAGTGCTCTGCAAGCTCTCCAGGACAACATAAAATCTGGGGCTCTGTGCTTTCTTTCGTTCTGAACAACTGTTACTGTTTTCTGCACAAAAGCGATTCTGCGAAGCAATGTGAACACTTGTGCTTCCCAGGCACAGAGAAGGTGCTAGCAGGGAATTCTCTGCCTGCCTTTCCCCAGTGCTCTGCAAGCTCTCCAGGACAACATAAAATCTGGGGCTCTGTGCTTTCTTTCGTTCTGAACAAGTGTTACTGTTTTCTGCACAAAAGCGATTCTGCGAAGCAATGTGAACAGGCACAGAGAAGGTGCTAGCAGGGAATTGTCTGCCTGCCTTTCCCCAGTGCTCTGCAAGCTCTCCAGGACAACATAAAATCTGGGGCTCTGTGCTTTCTTTCGTTCTGAACAAGTGTTACTGTTTTCTGCACAAAAGCGATTCTGCGAAGCAATGTGAACACTTGTGCTTCCCAGGCACAGAGAAGGTGCTAGCAGGGAATTCTCTGCCTGCCTTTCCCCAGTGCTCTGCAAGCTCTCCAGGACAACATAAAATCTGGGGCTCTGTGCTTTCTTTCGTTCTGAACAAGTGTTACTGTTTTCTGCACAAAAGCGATTCTGCGAAGCAATGTGAACACTTCTGCTTCCCAGGCACAGAGAAGGTGCTAGCAGGGAATTCTCTGCCTGCCTTTCCCCAGTGCTCTGCAAGCTCTCCAGGACAACATAAAATCTGGGGCTCTGTGCTTTCTTTCGTTCTGAACAAGTGTTACTGTTTTCTGCACAAAAGCGATTCTGCGAAGCAATGTGAACACTTGTGCTTCCCAGGCACAGAGAAGGTGCTAGCAGGGAATTCTCTGCCTGCCTTTCCCCAGTGCTCTGCAAGCTCTCCAGGACAACATAAAATCTGGGGCTCTGTGCTTTCTTTCGTTCTGAACAACTGTTACTGTTTTCTGCACAAAAGCGATTCTGCGAAGCAATGTGAACACTTCTGCTTCCCAGGCACAGAGAAGGTGCTAGCAGGGAATTCTCTGCCTGCCTTTCCCCAGTGCTCTGCAAGCTCTCCAGGACAACATAAAATCTGGGGCTCTGTGCTTTCTTTCGTTCTGAACAAGTGTTACTGTTTTCTGCACAAAAGCGATTCTGCGAAGCAATGTGAACAGGCACAGAGAAGGTGCTAGCAGGGAATTGTCTGCCTGCCTTTCCCCAGTGCTCTGCAAGCTCTCCAGGACAACATAAAATCTGGGGCTCTGTGCTTTCTTTCGTTCTGAACAAGTGTTACTGTTTTCTGCACAAAAGCGATTCTGCGAAGCAATATGAACACTTGTGCTTCCCAGGCACAGAGAAGGTGCTAGCAGGGAATTGTCTGCCTGCCTTTCCCCAGTGCTCTGCAAGCTCTCCAGGACAACATAAAATCTGGGGCTCTGTGCTTTCTTTCGTTCTGAACAAGTGTTACTGTTTTCTGCACAAAAGCGATTCTGCGAAGCAATGTGAACACTTCTGCTTCCCAGGCACAGAGAAGGTGCTAGCAGGGAATTCTCTGCCTGCCTTTCCCCAGTGCTCTGCAAGCTCTCCAGGACAACATAAAATCTGGGGCTCTGTGCTTTCTTTCGTTCTGAACATTCTGCACAAAAGCGATTCTGCGAAGCAATGTGAACACTTGTGCTTCCCAGGCACAGAGAAGGTGCTAGCAGGGAATTCTCTGCCTGCCTTTCCCCAGTGCTCTGCAAGCTCTCCAGGACAACATAAAATCTGGGGCTCTGTGATTTCTTTCGTTCTGAACAAGTGTTACTGTTTTCTGCACAAAAACGATTCTGCGAAGCAATGTGAACACTTCTGCTTCCCAGGCACAGAGAAGGTGCTAGCAGGGAATTCTCTGCCTGCCTTTCCCCAGTGCTCTGCAAGCTCTCCAGGACAACATAAAATCTGGTGCTCTGTGCTTTCTTTCGTTCTGAACAAGTGTTACTGTTTTCTGCACAAAAGCGATTCTGCAAAGCAATGTGAACAGGCACAGAGAAGGTGCTAGCAGGGAATTCTCTGCCTGCCTTTCCCCAGTGCTCTGCAAGCTCTCCAGGACAACATAAAATCTGGGGCTCTGTGATTTCTTTCGTTCTGAACAAGTGTTACTGTTTTCTGCACAAAAGCGATTCTGCAAAGCAATGTGAACACTTCTGCTTCGCAGGCACAGAGAAGGTGCTAGCAGGGAATTCTCTGCCTGCCTTTCCCCAGTGCTCTGCAAGCTCTCCAGGACAACATAAAATCTGGGGCTCTGTGCTTTCTTTCGTTCTGAACAACTGTTACTGTTTTCTGCACAACAGCGATTCTGCGAAGCAATGTGAACACTTGTGCTTCCCAGGCACAGAGAAGGTTCTAGCAGGGAATTCTCTGCCTGCCTTTCCCCAGTGCTCTGCAAGCTCTCCAGGACAACATAAAATCTGGGGCTCTGTGCTTTCTTTCGTTCTGAACAAGTGTTACTGTTTTCTGCACAAAAGCGATTCTGCGAAGCAATGTGAACACTTCTGCTTCCCAGGCACAGAGAAGGTGCTAGCAGGGAATTCTCTGCCTGCCTTTCCCCAGTGCTCTGCAAGCTCTCCAGGACAACATAAAATCTGGGGTTCTGTGCTTTCTTTCGTTCTGAACAAGTGTTACTGTTTTCTGCACAAAAGCGATTCTGCGAAGCAATGTGAACAGGCACAGAGAAGGTGCTAGCAGGGAATTCTCTGCCTGCCTTTCCCCAGTGCTCTGCAAGCTCTCCAGGACAACATAAAATCTGGTGCTCTGTGCTTTCTTTCGTTCTGAACAAGTGTTACTGTTTTCTGCACAAAAGCGATTCTGCGAAGCAATGTGAACACTTCTGCTTCCCAGGCACAGAGAAGGTGCTAGCAGGGAATTCTCTGCCTGCCTTTCCCCAGTGCTCTGCAAGCTCTCCAGGACAACATAAAATCTGGGGCTCTGTGCTTTCTTTCGTTCTGAACAAGTGTTACTGTTTTCTGCACAAAAGCGATTCTGCGAAGCAATGTGAACACTTGTGCTTCCCAGGCACAGAGAAGGTGCTAGCAGGGAATTCTCTGCCTGCCTTTCCCCAGTGCTCTGCAAGCTCTCCAGGACAACAGCAAATCTGGGGCTCTGTGCTTTCTTTCGTTCTGAACAAGTGTTACTGTTTTCTGCACAAAAGCGATTCTGCGAAGCAATGTGAACAGGCACAGAGAAGGTGCTAGCAGGGAATTCTCTGCCTGCCTTTCCTTAGTGCTCTGCAAGCTCTCCAGGACAACATAAAATCTGGGGTTCTGTGCTTTCTTTCATTCTGAACAAGTGTTACTGTTTTCTGCACAAAAGCGATTCTGCGAAGCAATGTGAACACTTCTGCTTCCCAGGCACAGAGAAGGTGCTAGCAGGGAATTCTCTGCCTGCCTTTCCCCAGTGCTCTGCAAGCTCTCCAGGACAACATAAAATCTGGGGCTCTGTGCTTTCTTTCATTCTGAACAAGTGTTACTGTTTTCTGCACAAAAGCGATTCTGCAAAGCAATGTGAACACTTCTGCTTCCCAGGCACAGAGAAGGTGCTAGCAGGGAATTCTCTGCCTGCCTTTCCCCAGTGCTCTGCAAGCTCTCCAGGACAACATAAAATCTGGGGCTCTGTGCTTTCTTTCGTTCTGAACAAGTGTTACTGTTTTCTGCACAAAAGCGATTCTGCGAAGCAATGTGAACACTTGTGCTTCCCAGGCACAGAGAAGGTGCTAGCAGGGAATTCTCTGCCTGCCTTTCCCCAGTGCTCTGCAAGCTCTCCAGGACAACATAAAATCTGGGGCTCTGTGCTTTCTTTCGTTCTGAACAAGTGTTACTGTTTTCTGCACAAAAGCGATTCTGCAAAGCAATGTGAACACTTCTGCTTCCCAGGCACAGAGAAGGTGCTAGCAGGGAATTCTCTGCCTGCCTTTCCCCAGTGCTCTGCAAGCTCTCCAGGACAACATAAAATCTGGGGCTCTGTGCTTTCTTTCGTTCTGAACAAGTGTTACTGTTTTCTGCACAAAAGCGATTCTGCGAAGCAATGTGAACACTTGTGCTTCCCAGGCACAGAGAAGGTGCTAGCAGGGAATTCTCTGCCTGCCTTTCCCCAGTGCTCTGCAAGCTCTCCAGGACAACAGCAAATCTGGGGCTCTGTGCTTTCTTTCGTTCTGAACAAGTGTTACTGTTTTCTGCACAAAAGCGATTCTGCGAAGCAATGTGAACAGGCACAGAGAAGGTGCTAGCAGGGAATTCTCTGCCTGCCTTTCCTCAGTGCTCTGCAAGCTCTCCAGGACAACAGCAAATCTGGGGCTCTGTGCTTTCTTTCATTCTGAACAAGTGTTACTGTTTTCTGCACAAAAGCGATTCTGCGAAGCAATATGAACACTTCTGCTTCCCAGGCACAGAGAAGGTGCTAGCAGGGAATTCTCTGCCTGCCTTTCCCCAGTGCTCTGCAAGCTCTCCAGGACAACATAAAATCTGGGGCTCTGTGCTTTCTTTCGTTCTGAACAAGTGTTACTGTTTTCTGCACAAAAGCGATTCTGCGAAGCAATGTGAACACTTCTGCTTCCCAGGCACAGAGAAGGTGCTAGCAGGGAATTCTCTGCCTGCCTTTCCCCAGTGCTCTGCAAGCTCTCCAGGACAACATAAAATCTGGGGCTCTGTGCTTTCTTTCATTCTGAACAAGTGTTACTGTTTTCTGCACAAAAGCGATTCTGCGAAGCAATGTGAACACTTCTGCTTCCCAGGCACAGAGAAGGTGCTAGCAGGGAATTCTCTGCCTGCCTTTCCCCAGTGCTCTGCAAGCTCTCTAGGACAACATAAAATCTGGGGCTCTGTGCTTTCTTTCGTTCTGAACAAGTGTTACTGTTTTCTGTACAAAAGCGATTCTGCGAAGCAATGTGAACACTTGTGCTTCCCAGGCACAGAGAAGGTGCTAGCAGGGAATTCTCTGCCTGCCTTTCCCCAGTGCTCTGCAAGCTCTCCAGGACAACATAAAATCTGGGGCTCTGTGCTTTCTTTCGTTCTGAACAAGTGTTACTGTTTTCTGCACAAAAGCGATTCTGCAAAGCAATGTGAACAGGCACAGAGAAGGTGCTAGCAGGGAATTCTCTGCCTGCCTTTCCCCAGTGCTCTGCAAGCTCTCCAGGACAACAGCAAATCTGGGGCTCTGTGCTTTCTTTCGTTCTGAACAAGTGTTACTGTTTTCTGCACAAAAGCGATTCTGCGAAGCAATGTGAACACTTGTGCTTCCCAGGCACAGAGAAGGTGCTAGCAGGGAATTCTCTGCCTGCCTTTCCCCAGTGCTCTGCAAGCTCTCCAGGACAACATAAAATCTGGGGCTCTGTGCTTTCTTTCGTTCTGAACAAGTGTTACTGTTTTCTGCACAAAAGCGATTCTGCAAAGCAATGTGAACACTTCTGCTTCCCAGGCACAGAGAAGGTGCTAGCAGGGAATTCTCTGCCTGCCTTTCCCCAGTGCTCTGCAAGCTCTCCAGGACAACATAAAATCTGGGGCTCTGTGCTTTCTTTCGTTCTGAACAAGTGTTACTGTTTTCTGCACAAAAGCGATTCTGCGAAGCAATGTGAACACTTGTGCTTCCCAGGCACAGAGAAGGTGCTAGCAGGGAATTCTCTGCCTGCCTTTCCCCAGTGCTCTGCAAGCTCTCCAGGACAACAGCAAATCTGGGGCTCTGTGCTTTCTTTCGTTCTGAACAAGTGTTACTGTTTTCTGCACAAAAGCGATTCTGCGAAGCAATGTGAACAGGCACAGAGAAGGTGCTAGCAGGGAATTCTCTGCCTGCCTTTCCTCAGTGCTCTGCAAGCTCTCCAGGACAACAGCAAATCTGGGGCTCTGTGCTTTCTTTCATTCTGAACAAGTGTTACTGTTTTCTGCACAAAAGCGATTCTGCGAAGCAATATGAACACTTCTGCTTCCCAGGCACAGAGAAGGTGCTAGCAGGGAATTCTCTGCCTGCCTTTCCCCAGTGCTCTGCAAGCTCTCCAGGACAACATAAAATCTGGGGCTCTGTGCTTTCTTTCGTTCTGAACAAGTGTTACTGTTTTCTGCACAAAAGCGATTCTGCGAAGCAATGTGAACACTTCTGCTTCCCAGGCACAGAGAAGGTGCTAGCAGGGAATTCTCTGCCTGCCTTTCCCCAGTGCTCTGCAAGCTCTCCAGGACAACATAAAATCTGGGGCTCTGTGCTTTCTTTCATTCTGAACAAGTGTTACTGTTTTCTGCACAAAAGCGATTCTGCGAAGCAATGTGAACACTTCTGCTTCCCAGGCACAGAGAAGGTGCTAGCAGGGAATTCTCTGCCTGCCTTTCCCCAGTGCTCTGCAAGCTCTCTAGGACAACATAAAATCTGGGGCTCTGTGCTTTCTTTCGTTCTGAACAAGTGTTACTGTTTTCTGTACAAAAGCGATTCTGCGAAGCAATGTGAACACTTGTGCTTCCCAGGCACAGAGAAGGTGCTAGCAGGGAATTCTCTGCCTGCCTTTCCCCAGTGCTCTGCAAGCTCTCCAGGACAACATAAAATCTGGGGCTCTGTGCTTTCTTTCGTTCTGAACAAGTGTTACTGTTTTCTGCACAAAAGCGATTCTGCAAAGCAATGTGAACAGGCACAGAGAAGGTGCTAGCAGGGAATTCTCTGCCTGCCTTTCCCCAGTGCTCTGCAAGCTCTCCAGGACAACAGCAAATCTGGGGCTCTGTGCTTTCTTTCGTTCTGAACAAGTGTTACTGTTTTCTGCACAAAAGCGATTCTGCGAAGCAATGTGAACACTTGTGCTTCCCAGGCACAGAGAAGGTGCTAGCAGGGAATTCTCTGCCTGCCTTTCCCCAGTGCTCTGCAAGCTCTCCAGGACAACATAAAATCTGGTGCTCTGTGCTTTCTTTCGTTCTGAACAAGTGTTACTGTTTTCTGCACAAAAGCGATTCTGCGAAGCAATGTGAACACTTGTGCTTCCCAGGCACAGAGAAGGTGCTAGCAGGGAATTCTCTGCCTGCCTTTCCCCAGTGCTCTGCAAGCTCTCCAGGACAACATAAAATCTGGGGCTCTGTGCTTTCTTTCGTTCTGAACAAGTGTTACTGTTTTCTGCACAAAAGCGATTCTGCGAAGCAATGTGAACACTTCTGCTTCCCAGGCACAGAGAAGGTGCTAGCAGGGAATTCTCTGCCTGCCTTTCCCCAGTGCTCTGCAAGCTCTCCAGGACAACATAAAATCTGGGGCTCTGTGCTTTCTTTCGTTCTGAACAAGTGTTACTGTTTTCTGCACAAAAGCGATTCTGCGAAGCAATGTGAACACTTGTGCTTCCCAGGCACAGAGAAGGTGCTAGCAGGGAATTCTCTGCCTGCCTTTCCCCAGTGCTCTGCAAGCTCTCCAGGACAACATAAAATCTGGGGTTCTGTGCTTTCTTTCGTTCTGAACAAGTGTTACTGTTTTCTGCACAAAAGCGATTCTGCGAAGCAATGTGAACAGGCACAGAGAAGGTGCTAGCAGGGAATTCTCTGCCTGCCTTTCCCCAGTGCTCTGCAAGCTCTCCAGGACAACATAAAATCTGGGGCTCTGTGCTTTCTTTCGTTCTGAACAAGTGTTACTGTTTTCTGCACAAAAGCGATTCTGCGAAGCAATATGAACACTTGTGCTTCCCAGGCACAGAGAAGGTGCTAGCAGGGAATTCTCTGCCTGCCTTTCCCCAGTGCTCTGCAAGCTCTCCAGGACAACATAAAATCTGGGGTTCTGTGCTTTCTTTCATTCTGAACAAGTGTTACTGTTTTCTGCACAAAAGCGATTCTGCGAAGCAATGTGAACACTTCTGCTTCCCAGGCACAGAGAAGGTGCTAGCAGGGAATTCTCTGCCTGCCTTTCCCCAGTGCTCTGCAAGCTCTCCAGGACAACATAAAATCTGGGGCTCTGTGCTTTCTTTCATTCTGAACAAGTGTTACTGTTTTCTGCACAAAAGCGATTCTGCAAAGCAATGTGAACACTTCTGCTTCCCAGGCACAGAGAAGGTGCTAGCAGGGAATTCTCTGCCTGCCTTTCCCCAGTGCTCTGCAAGCTCTCCAGGACAACATAAAATCTGGGGCTCTGTGCTTTCTTTCGTTCTGAACAAGTGTTACTGTTTTCTGCACAAAAGCGATTCTGCGAAGCAATGTGAACACTTGTGCTTCCCAGGCACAGAGAAGGTGCTAGCAGGGAATTCTCTGCCTGCCTTTCCCCAGTGCTCTGCAAGCTCTCCAGGACAACATAAAATCTGGGGCTCTGTGCTTTCTTTCGTTCTGAACAAGTGTTACTGTTTTCTGCACAAAAGCGATTCTGCGAAGCAATATGAACACTTCTGCTTCCCAGGCACAGAGAAGGTGCTAGCAGGGAATTCTCTGCCTGCCTTTCCCCAGTGCTCTGCAAGCTCTCCAGGACAACATAAAATCTGGGGCTCTGTGCTTTCTTTCGTTCTGAACAAGTGTTACTGTTTTCTGCACAAAAGCGATTCTGCGAAGTAATGTGAACACTTCTGCTTCCCAGGCACAGAGAAGGTGCTAGCAGGGAATTCTCTGCCTGCCTTTCCCCAGTGCTCTGCAAGCTCTCCAGGACAACAGCAAATCTGGGGCTCTGTGCTTTCTTTCGTTCTGAACAAGTGTTACTGTTTTCTGCACAAAAGCGATTCTGCGAAGCAATGTGAACAGGCACAGAGAAGGTGCTAGCAGGGAATTCTCTGCCTGCCTTTCCTCAGTGCTCTGCAAGCTCTCCAGGACAACATAAAATCTGGGGCTCTGTGCTTTCTTTCGTTCTGAACAAGTGTTACTGTTTTCTGCACAAAAGCGATTCTGCGAAGCAATGTGAACACTTGTGCTTCCCAGGCACAGAGAAGGTGCTAGCAGGGAATTCTCTGCCTGCCTTTCCCCAGTGCTCTGCAAGCTCTCCAGGACAACATAAAATCTGGGGCTCTGTGCTTTCTTTCGTTCTGAACAAGTGTTACTGTTTTCTGCACAAAAGCGATTCTGCGAAGCAATATGAACACTTCTGCTTCCCAGGCACAGAGAAGGTGCTAGCAGGGAATTCTCTGCCTGCCTTTCCCCAGTGCTCTGCAAGCTCTCCAGGACAACATAAAATCTGGGGCTCTGTGCTTTCTTTCGTTCTGAACAAGTGTTACTGTTTTCTGCACAAAAGCGATTCTGCGAAGCAATGTGAACACTTCTGCTTCCCAGGCACAGAGAAGGTGCTAGCAGGGAATTCTCTGCCTGCCTTTCCCCAGTGCTCTGCAAGCTCTCTAGGACAACATAAAATCTGGGGCTCTGTGCTTTCTTTCGTTCTGAACAAGTGTTACTGTTTTCTGCACAAAAGCGATTCTGCAAAGCAATGTGAACAGGCACAGAGAAGGTGCTAGCAGGGAATTCTCTGCCTGCCTTTCCTTAGTGCTCTGCAAGCTCTCCAGGACAACATAAAATCTGGGGTTCTGTGCTTTCTTTCATTCTGAACAAGTGTTACTGTTTTCTGCACAAAAGCGATTCTGCGAAGCAATGTGAACACTTCTGCTTCCCAGGCACAGAGAAGGTGCTAGCAGGGAATTCTCTGCCTGCCTTTCCCCAGTGCTCTGCAAGCTCTCCAGGACAACAGCAAATCTGGGGCTCTGTGCTTTCTTTCGTTCTGAACAAGTGTTACTGTTTTCTGCACAAAAGCGATTCTGCGAAGCAATGTGAACACTTGTGCTTCCCAGGCACAGAGAAGGTGCTAGCAGGGAATTCTCTGCCTGCCTTTCCCCAGTGCTCTGCAAGCTCTCCAGGACAACATAAAATCTGGGGCTCTGTGCTTTCTTTCGTTCTGAACAAGTGTTACTGTTTTCTGCACAAAAGCGATTCTGCGAAGCAATGTGAACACTTGTGCTTCCCAGGCACAGAGAAGGTGCTAGCAGGGAATTCTCTGCCTGCCTTTCCCCAGTGCTCTGCAAGCTCTCCAGGACAACATAAAATCTGGTGCTCTGTGCTTTCTTTCGTTCTGAACAAGTGTTACTGTTTTCTGCACAAAAGCGATTCTGCGAAGCAATGTGAACACTTGTGCTTCCCAGGCACAGAGAAGGTGCTAGCAGGGAATTCTCTGCCTGCCTTTCCCCAGTGCTCTGCAAGCTCTCCAGGACAACATAAAATCTGGGGCTCTGTGCTTTCTTTCGTTCTGAACAAGTGTTACTGTTTTCTGCACAAAAGCGATTCTGCGAAGCAATGTGAACACTTGTGCTTCCCAGGCACAGAGAAGGTGCTAGCAGGGAATTCTCTGCCTGCCTTTCCCCAGTGCTCTGCAAGCTCTCCAGGACAACATAAAATCTGGTGCTCTGTGCTTTCTTTCGTTCTGAACAAGTGTTACTGTTTTCTGCACAAAAGCGATTCTGCAAAGCAATGTGAACACTTCTGCTTCGCAGGCACAGAGAAGGTGCTAGCAGGGAATTCTCTGCCTGCCTTTCCCCAGTGCTCTGCAAGCTCTCCAGGACAACATAAAATCTGGGGCTCTGTGCTTTCTTTCGTTCTGAACAACTGTTACTGTTTTCTGCACAAAAGCGATTCTGCGAAGCAAAGTGAACACTTGTGCTTCCCAGGCACAGAGAAGGTGCTAGCAGGGAATTCTCTGCCTGCCTTTCCCCAGTGCTCTGCAAGCTCTCCAGGACAACATAAAATCTGGGGCTCTGTGCTTTCTTTCGTTCTGAACAAGTGTTACTGTTTTCTGCACAAAAGCGATTCTGCGAAGCAATGTGAACACTTCTGCTTCCCAGGCACAGAGAAGGTGCTAGCAGGGAATTCTCTGCCTGCCTTTCCCCAGTGCTCTGCAAGCTCTCCAGGACAACAGCAAATCTGGGGCTCTGTGCTTTCTTTCGTTCTGAACAAGTGTTACTGTTTTCTGCACAAAAGCGATTCTGCGAAGCAATGTGAACACTTCTGCTTCCCAGGCACAGAGAAGGTGCTAGCAGGGAATTCTCTGCCTGCCTTTCCCCAGTGCTCTGCAAGCTCTCCAGGACAACATAAAATCTGGGGTTCTGTGCTTTCTTTCGTTCTGAACAAGTGTTACTGTTTTCTGCACAAAAGCGATTCTGCGAAGCAATGTGAACAGGCACAGAGAAGGTGCTAGCAGGGAATTCTCTGCCTGCCTTTCCCCAGTGCTCTGCAAGCTCTCCAGGACAACATAAAATCTGGGGCTCTGTGCTTTCTTTCGTTCTGAACAAGTGTTACTGTTTTCTGCACAAAAGCGATTCTGCGAAGCAATATGAACACTTGTGCTTCCCAGGCACAGAGAAGGTGCTAGCAGGGAATTCTCTGCCTGCCTTTCCCCAGTGCTCTGCAAGCTCTCCAGGACAACATAAAATCTGGGGCTCTGTGCTTTCTTTCGTTCTGAACAAGTGTTACTGTTTTCTGCACAAAAGCGATTCTGCGAAGCAATGTGAACACTTCTGCTTCCCAGGCACAGAGAAGGTGCTAGCAGGGAATTCTCTGCCTGCCTTTCCCCAGTGCTCTGCAAGCTCTCCAGGACAACAGCAAATCTGGGGCTCTGTGCTTTCTTTCGTTCTGAACAAGTGTTACTGTTTTCTGCACAAAAGCGATTCTGCGAAGCAATGTGAACAGGCACAGAGAAGGTGCTAGCAGGGAATTCTCTGCCTGCCTTTCCTTAGTGCTCTGCAAGCTCTCCAGGACAACATAAAATCTGGGGCTCTGTGCTTTCTTTCGTTCTGAACAAGTGTTACTGTTTTCTGCACAAAAGCGATTCTGCGAAGCAATGTGAACACTTCTGCTTCCCAGGCACAGAGAAGGTGCTAGCAGGGAATTCTCTGCCTGCCTTTCCCCAGTGCTCTGCAAGCTCTCCAGGACAACATAAAATCTGGGGCTCTGTGATTTCTTTCGTTCTGAACAAGTGTTACTGTTTTCTGCACAAAAGCGATTCTGCGAAGCAATGTGAACACTTGTGCTTCCCAGGCACAGAGAAGGTGCTAGCAGGGAATTCTCTGCCTGCCTTTCCCCAGTGCTCTGCAAGCTCTCCAGGACAACAGCAAATCTGGGGCTCTGTGCTTTCTTTCGTTCTGAACAAGTGTTACTGTTTTCTGCACAAAAGCGATTCTGCGAAGCAATGTGAACACTTGTGCTTCCCAGGCACAGAGAAGGTGCTAGCAGGGAATTCTCTGCCTGCCTTTCCCCAGTGCTCTGCAAGCTCTCCAGGACAACAGCAAATCTGGGGCTCTGTGCTTTCTTTCGTTCTGAACAAGTGTTACTGTTTTCTGCACAAAAGCGATTCTGCGAAGCAATGTGAACACTTGTGCTTCCCAGGCACAGAGAAGGTGCTAGCAGGGAATTCTCTGCCTGCCTTTCCCCAGTGCTCTGCAAGCTCTCCAGGACAACATAAAATCTGGGGCTCTGTGCTTTCTTTCGTTCTGAACAAGTGTTACTGTTTTCTGCACAAAAGCGATTCTGCGAAGCAATGTGAACACTTCTGCTTCCCAGGCACAGAGAAGGTGCTAGCAGGGAATTCTCTGCCTGCCTTTCCCCAGTGCTCTGCAAGCTCTCCAGGACAACAGCAAATCTGGGGCTCTGTGCTTTCTTTCGTTCTGAACAAGTGTTACTGTTTTCTGCACAAAAGCGATTCTGCGAAGCAATGTGAACAGGCACAGAGAAGGTGCTAGCAGGGAATTCTCTGCCTGCCTTTCCTTAGTGCTCTGCAAGCTCTCCAGGACAACAGCAAATCTGGGGCTCTGTGCTTTCTTTCGTTCTGAACAAGTGTTACTGTTTTCTGCACAAAAGCGATTCTGCGAAGCAATGTGAACAGGCACAGAGAAGGTGCTAGCAGGGAATTCTCTGCCTGCCTTTCCTTAGTGCTCTGCAAGCTCTCCAGGACAACATAAAATCTGGGGTTCTGTGCTTTCTTTCATTCTGAACAAGTGTTACTGTTTTCTGCACAAAAGCGATTCTGCGAAGCAATGTGAACACTTCTGCTTCCCAGGCACAGAGAAGGTGCTAGCAGGGAATTCTCTGCCTGCCTTTCCCCAGTGCTCTGCAAGCTCTCCAGGACAACAGCAAATCTGGGGCTCTGTGCTTTCTTTCGTTCTGAACAAGTGTTACTGTTTTCTGCACAAAAGCGATTCTGCGAAGCAATGTGAACAGGCACAGAGAAGGTGCTAGCAGGGAATTCTCTGCCTGCCTTTCCCCAGTGCTCTGCAAGCTCTCCAGGACAACATAAAATCTGGGGCTCTGTGCTTTCTTTCGTTCTGAACAAGTGTTACTGTTTTCTGCACAAAAGCGATTCTGCGAAGCAATGTGAACACTTGTGCTTCCCAGGCACAGAGAAGGTGCTAGCAGGGAATTCTCTGCCTGCCTTTCCCCAGTGCTCTGCAAGCTCTCCAGGACAACAGCAAATCTGGGGCTCTGTGCTTTCTTTCGTTCTGAACAAGTGTTACTGTTTTCTGCACAAAAGCGATTCTGCGAAGCAATGTGAACACTTGTGCTTCCCAGGCACAGAGAAGGTGCTAGCAGGGAATTCTCTGCCTGCCTTTCCCCAGTGCTCTGCAAGCTCTCCAGGACAACATAAAATCTGGTGCTCTGTGCTTTCTTTCGTTCTGAACAAGTGTTACTGTTTTCTGCACAAAAGCGATTCTGCAAAGCAATGTGAACACTTCTGCTTCGCAGGCACAGAGAAGGTGCTAGCAGGGAATTCTCTGCCTGCCTTTCCCCAGTGCTCTGCAAGCTCTCCAGGACAACATAAAATCTGGGGCTCTGTGCTTTCTTTCGTTCTGAACAACTGTTACTGTTTTCTGCACAAAAGCGATTCTGCGAAGCAAAGTGAACACTTGTGCTTCCCAGGCACAGAGAAGGTTCTAGCAGGGAATTCTCTGCCTGCCTTTCCCCAGTGCTCTGCAAGCTCTCCAGGACAACATAAAATCTGGGGCTCTGTGCTTTCTTTCGTTCTGAACAAGTGTTACTGTTTTCTGCACAAAAGCGATTCTGCGAAGCAATGTGAACACTTCTGCTTCCCAGGCACAGAGAAGGTGCTAGCAGGGAATTCTCTGCCTGCCTTTCCCCAGTGCTCTGCAAGCTCTCCAGGACAACATAAAATCTGGGGCTCTGTGCTTTCTTTCGTTCTGAACAAGTGTTACTGTTTTCTGCACAAAAGCGATTCTGCGAAGCAATGTGAACAGGCACAGAGAAGGTGCTAGCAGGGAATTCTCTGCCTGCCTTTCCCCAGTGCTCTGCAAGCTCTCCAGGACAACATAAAATCTGGGGCTCTGTGCTTTCTTTCGTTCTGAACAAGTGTTACTGTTTTCTGCACAAAAGCGATTCTGCGAAGCAATATGAACACTTGTGCTTCCCAGGCACAGAGAAGGTGCTAGCAGGGAATTCTCTGCCTGCCTTTCCCCAGTGCTCTGCAAGCTCTCCAGGACAACATAAAATCTGGGGCTCTGTGCTTTCTTTCGTTCTGAACAAGTGTTACTGTTTTCTGCACAAAAGCGATTCTGCGAAGCAATGTGAACACTTCTGCTTCCCAGGCACAGAGAAGGTGCTAGCAGGGAATTCTCTGCCTGCCTTTCCCCAGTGCTCTGCAAGCTCTCCAGGACAACATAAAATCTGGGGCTCTGTGCTTTCTTTCGTTCTGAACAAGTGTTACTGTTTTCTGCACAAAAGCGATTCTGCGAAGCAATGTGAACACTTCTGCTTCCCAGGCACAGAGAAGGTGCTAGCAGGGAATTCTCTGCCTGCCTTTCCCCAGTGCTCTGCAAGCTCTCCAGGACAACAGCAAATCTGGGGCTCTGTGCTTTCTTTCGTTCTGAACAAGTGTTACTGTTTTCTGCACAAAAGCGATTCTGCGAAGCAATGTGAACAGGCACAGAGAAGGTGCTAGCAGGGAATTCTCTGCCTGCCTTTCCCCAGTGCTCTGCAAGCTCTCCAGGACAACATAAAATCTGGGGCTCTGTGCTTTCTTTCGTTCTGAACAAGTGTTACTGTTTTCTGCACAAAAGCGATTCTGCGAAGCAATGTGAACACTTCTGCTTCCCAGGCACAGAGAAGGTGCTAGCAGGGAATTCTCTGCCTGCCTTTCCCCAGTGCTCTGCAAGCTCTCCAGGACAACAGCAAATCTGGGGCTCTGTGCTTTCTTTCGTTCTGAACAAGTGTTACTGTTTTCTGCACAAAAGCGATTCTGCGAAGCAATGTGAACAGGCACAGAGAAGGTGCTAGCAGGGAATTCTCTGCCTGCCTTTCCTTAGTGCTCTGCAAGCTCTCCAGGACAACATAAAATCTGGGGTTCTGTGCTTTCTTTCATTCTGAACAAGTGTTACTGTTTTCTGCACAAAAGCGATTCTGCGAAGCAATGTGAACACTTCTGCTTCCCAGGCACAGAGAAGGTGCTAGCAGGGAATTCTCTGCCTGCCTTTCCCCAGTGCTCTGCAAGCTCTCCAGGACAACATAAAATCTGGGGCTCTGTGCTTTCTTTCATTCTGAACAAGTGTTACTGTTTTCTGCACAAAAGCGATTCTGCAAAGCAATGTGAACACTTCTGCTTCCCAGGCACAGAGAAGGTGCTAGCAGGGAATTCTCTGCCTGCCTTTCCCCAGTGCTCTGCAAGCTCTCCAGGACAACATAAAATCTGGGGCTCTGTGCTTTCTTTCGTTCTGAACAAGTGTTACTGTTTTCTGCACAAAAGCGATTCTGCGAAGCAATGTGAACACTTGTGCTTCCCAGGCACAGAGAAGGTGCTAGCAGGGAATTCTCTGCCTGCCTTTCCCCAGTGCTCTGCAAGCTCTCCAGGACAACATAAAATCTGGGGCTCTGTGCTTTCTTTCGTTCTGAACAAGTGTTACTGTTTTCTGCACAAAAGCGATTCTGCGAAGCAATGTGAACACTTCTGCTTCCCAGGCACAGAGAAGGTGCTAGCAGGGAATTCTCTGCCTGCCTTTCCCCAGTGCTCTGCAAGCTCTCCAGGACAACATAAAATCTGGGGCTCTGTGCTTTCTTTCGTTCTGAACAAGTGTTACTGTTTTCTGCACAAAAGCGATTCTGCGAAGCAATGTGAACACTTCTGCTTCCCAGGCACAGAGAAGGTGCTAGCAGGGAATTCTCTGCCTGCCTTTCCCCAGTGCTCTGCAAGCTCTCCAGGACAACAGCAAATCTGGGGCTCTGTGCTTTCTTTCGTTCTGAACAAGTGTTACTGTTTTCTGCACAAAAGCGATTCTGCGAAGCAATGTGAACAGGCACAGAGAAGGTGCTAGCAGGGAATTCTCTGCCTGCCTTTCCTCAGTGCTCTGCAAGCTCTCCAGGACAACAGCAAATCTGGGGCTCTGTGCTTTCTTTCATTCTGAACAAGTGTTACTGTTTTCTGCACAAAAGCGATTCTGCAAAGCAATGTGAACACTTCTGCTTCCCAGGCACAGAGAAGGTGCTAGCAGGGAATTCTCTGCCTGCCTTTCCCCAGTGCTCTGCAAGCTCTCCAGGACAACATAAAATCTGGGGCTCTGTGCTTTCTTTCGTTCTGAACAAGTGTTACTGTTTTCTGCACAAAAGCGATTCTGCGAAGCAATGTGAACACTTCTGCTTCCCAGGCACAGAGAAGGTGCTAGCAGGGAATTCTCTGCCTGCCTTTCCCCAGTGCTCTGCAAGCTCTCCAGGACAACATAAAATCTGGGGCTCTGTGCTTTCTTTCGTTCTGAACAAGTGTTACTGTTTTCTGCACAAAAGCGATTCTGCGAAGCAATGTGAACACTTCTGCTTCCCAGGCACAGAGAAGGTGCTAGCAGGGAATTCTCTGCCTGCCTTTCCCCAGTGCTCTGCAAGCTCTCCAGGACAACATAAAATCTGGGGCTCTGTGCTTTCTTTCGTTCTGAACAACTGTTACTGTTTTCTGCACAAAAGCGATTCTGCGAAGTAATGTGAACACTTCTGCTTCCCAGGCACAGAGAAGGTGCTAGCAGGGAATTCTCTGCCTGCCTTTCCCCAGTGCTCTGCAAGCTCTCCAGGACAACAGCAAATCTGGGGCTCTGTGCTTTCTTTCGTTCTGAACAAGTGTTACTGTTTTCTGCACAAAAGCGATTCTGCGAAGCAATGTGAACAGGCACAGAGAAGGTGCTAGCAGGGAATTCTCTGCCTGCCTTTCCTCAGTGCTCTGCAAGCTCTCCAGGACAACAGCAAATCTGGGGCTCTGTGCTTTCTTTAATTCTGAACAAGTGTTACTGTTTTCTGCACAAAAGCGATTCTGCGAAGCAATGTGAACACTTCTGCTTCCCAGGCACAGAGAAGGTGCTAGGAGGGAATTCTCTGCCTGCCTTTCCCCAGTGCTCTGCAAGCTCTCCAGGACAACATAAAATCTGGGGCTCTGTGCTTTCTTTCGTTCTGAACAAGTGTTACTGTTTTCTGCACAAAAGCGATTCTGCGAAGCAATGTGAACACTTGTGCTTCCCAGGCACAGAGAAGGTGCTAGCAGGGAATTCTCTGCCTGCCTTTCCCCAGTGCTCTGCAAGCTCTCCAGGACAACAGCAAATCTGGGGCTCTGTGCTTTCTTTCGTTCTGAACAAGTGTTACTGTTTTCTGCACAAAAGCGATTCTGCGAAGCAATGTGAACACTTCTGCTTCCCAGGCACAGAGAAGGTGCTAGCAGGGAATTCTCTGCCTGCCTTTCCCCAGTGCTCTGCAAGCTCTCCAGGACAACATAAAATCTGCGGCTCTGTGCTTTCTTTTGTTCTGAACAAGTGTTACTGTTTTCTGCACAAAAGCGATTCTGCGAAGCAATGTGAACACTTCTGCTTCCCAGGCACAGAGAAGGTGCTAGCAGGGAATTCTCTGCCTGCCTTTCCCCAGTGCTCTGCAAGCTCTCCAGGACAACATAAAATCTGGGGCTCTGTGCTTTCTTTCATTCTGAACAAGTGTTACTGTTTTCTGCACAAAAGCGATTCTGCGAAGCAATGTGAACACTTCTGCTTCCCAGGCACAGAGAAGGTGCTAGCAGGGAATTCTCTGCCTGCCTTTCCCCAGTGCTCTGCAAGCTCTCTAGGACAACATAAAATCTGGGGCTCTGTGCTTTCTTTCGTTCTGAACAAGTGTTACTGTTTTCTGCACAAAAGCGATTCTGCGAAGCAATGTGAACACTTGTGCTTCCCAGGCACAGAGAAGGTGCTAGCAGGGAATTCTCTGCCTGCCTTTCCCCAGTGCTCTGCAAGCTCTCCAGGACAACAGCAAATCTGGGGCTCTGTGCTTTCTTTCGTTCTGAACAAGTGTTACTGTTTTCTGCACAAAAGCGATTCGGCGAAGCAATGTGAACAGGCACAGAGAAGGTGCTAGCAGGGAATTCTCTGCCTGCCTTTCCTCAGTGCTCTGCAAGCTCTCCAGGACAACAGCAAATCTGGGGCTCTGTGCTTTCTTTAATTCTGAACAAGTGTTACTGTTTTCTGCACAAAAGCGATTCTGCGAAGCAATGTGAACACTTCTGCTTCCCAGGCACAGAGAAGGTGCTAGGAGGGAATTCTCTGCCTGCCTTTCCCCAGTGCTCTGCAAGCTCTCCAGGACAACATAAAATCTGGGGCTCTGTGCTTTCTTTCGTTCTGAACAAGTGTTACTGTTTTCTGCACAAAAGCGATTCTGCGAAGCAATGTGAACACTTCTGCTTCCCAGGCACAGAGAAGGTGCTAGCAGGGAATTCTCTGCCTGCCTTTCCCCAGTGCTCTGCAAGCTCTCCAGGACAACATAAAATCTGGGGCTCTGTGCTTTCTTTCGTTCTGAACAAGTGTTACTGTTTTCTGCACAAAAGCGATTCTGCGAAGTAATGTGAACACTTCTGCTTCCCAGGCACAGAGAAGGTGCTAGCAGGGAATTCTCTGCCTGCCTTTCCCCAGTGCTCTGCAAGCTCTCCAGGACAACAGCAAATCTGGGGCTCTGTGCTTTCTTTCGTTCTGAACAAGTGTTAGTGTTTTCTGCACAAAAGCGATTCTGCGAAGCAATGTGAACAGGCACAGAGAAGGTGCTAGCAGGGAATTCTCTGCCTGCCTTTCCTCAGTGCTCTGCAAGCTCTCCAGGACAACATAAAATCTGGGGCTCTGTGCTTTCTTTCGTTCTGAACAAGTGTTACTGTTTTCTGCACAAAAGCGATTCTGCGAAGCAATGTGAACACTTGTGCTTCCCAGGCACAGAGAAGGTGCTAGCAGGGAATTCTCTGCCTGCCTTTCCCCAGTGCTCTGCAAGCTCTCCAGGACAACATAAAATCTGGGGCTCTGTGCTTTCTTTCGTTCTGAACAAGTGTTACTGTTTTCTGCACAAAAGCGATTCTGCGAAGCAATATGAACACTTCTGCTTCCCAGGCACAGAGAAGGTGCTAGCAGGGAATTCTCTGCCTGCCTTTCCCCAGTGCTCTGCAAGCTCTCCAGGACAACATAAAATCTGGGGCTCTGTGCTTTCTTTCGTTCTGAACAAGTGTTACTGTTTTCTGCACAAAAGCGATTCTGCGAAGCAATGTGAACACTTCTGCTTCCCAGGCACAGAGAAGGTGCTAGCAGGGAATTCTCTGCCTGCCTTTCCCCAGTGCTCTGCAAGCTCTCTAGGACAACATAAAATCTGGGGCTCTGTGCTTTCTTTCGTTCTGAACAAGTGTTACTGTTTTCTGCACAAAAGCGATTCTGCAAAGCAATGTGAACAGGCACAGAGAAGGTGCTAGCAGGGAATTCTCTGCCTGCCTTTCCTTAGTGCTCTGCAAGCTCTCCAGGACAACATAAAATCTGGGGTTCTGTGCTTTCTTTCATTCTGAACAAGTGTTACTGTTTTCTGCACAAAAGCGATTCTGCGAAGCAATGTGAACACTTCTGCTTCCCAGGCACAGAGAAGGTGCTAGCAGGGAATTCTCTGCCTGCCTTTCCCCAGTGCTCTGCAAGCTCTCCAGGACAACAGCAAATCTGGGGCTCTGTGCTTTCTTTCGTTCTGAACAAGTGTTACTGTTTTCTGCACAAAAGCGATTCTGCGAAGCAATGTGAACACTTGTGCTTCCCAGGCACAGAGAAGGTGCTAGCAGGGAATTCTCTGCCTGCCTTTCCCCAGTGCTCTGCAAGCTCTCCAGGACAACATAAAATCTGGGGCTCTGTGCTTTCTTTCGTTCTGAACAAGTGTTACTGTTTTCTGCACAAAAGCGATTCTGCGAAGCAATGTGAACAGGCACAGAGAAGGTGCTAGCAGGGAATTCTCTGCCTGCCTTTCCTTAGTGCTCTGCAAGCTCTCCAGGACAACATAAAATCTGGGGCTCTGTGCTTTCTTTCGTTCTGAACAAGTGTTACTGTTTTCTGCACAAAAGCGATTCTGCAAAGCAATGTGAACACTTCTGCTTCCCAGGCACAGAGAAGGTGCTAGCAGGGAATTCTCTGCCTGCCTTTCCCCAGTGCTCTGCAAGCTCTCCAGGACAACATAAAATCTGGGGCTCTGTGCTTTCTTTCGTTCTGAACAAGTGTTACTGTTTTCTGCACAAAAGCGATTCTGCGAAGCAATGTGAACACTTGTGCTTCCCAGGCACAGAGAAGGTGCTAGCAGGGAATTCTCTGCCTGCCTTTCCCCAGTGCTCTGCAAGCTCTCCAGGACAACAGCAAATCTGGGGCTCTGTGCTTTCTTTCGTTCTGAACAAGTGTTACTGTTTTCTGCACAAAAGCGATTCTGCGAAGCAATGTGAACAGGCACAGAGAAGGTGCTAGCAGGGAATTCTCTGCCTGCCTTTCCTCAGTGCTCTGCAAGCTCTCCAGGACAACAGCAAATCTGGGGCTCTGTGCTTTCTTTAATTCTGAACAAGTGTTACTGTTTTCTGCACAAAAGCGATTCTGCGAAGCAATGTGAACACTTCTGCTTCCCAGGCACAGAGAAGGTGCTAGGAGGGAATTCTCTGCCTGCCTTTCCCCAGTGCTCTGCAAGCTCTCCAGGACAACATAAAATCTGGGGCTCTGTGCTTTCTTTCGTTCTGAACAAGTGTTACTGTTTTCTGCACAAAAGCGATTCTGCGAAGCAATGTGAACACTTGTGCTTCCCAGGCACAGAGAAGGTGCTAGCAGGGAATTCTCTGCCTGCCTTTCCCCAGTGCTCTGCAAGCTCTCCAGGACAACAGCAAATCTGGGGCTCTGTGCTTTCTTTCGTTCTGAACAAGTGTTACTGTTTTCTGCACAAAAGCGATTCTGCGAAGCAATGTGAACACTTCTGCTTCCCAGGCACAGAGAAGGTGCTAGCAGGGAATTCTCTGCCTGCCTTTCCCCAGTGCTCTGCAAGCTCTCCAGGACAACATAAAATCTGCGGCTCTGTGCTTTCTTTTGTTCTGAACAAGTGTTACTGTTTTCTGCACAAAAGCGATTCTGCGAAGCAATGTGAACACTTCTGCTTCCCAGGCACAGAGAAGGTGCTAGCAGGGAATTCTCTGCCTGCCTTTCCCCAGTGCTCTGCAAGCTCTCCAGGACAACATAAAATCTGGGGCTCTGTGCTTTCTTTCATTCTGAACAAGTGTTACTGTTTTCTGCACAAAAGCGATTCTGCGAAGCAATGTGAACACTTCTGCTTCCCAGGCACAGAGAAGGTGCTAGCAGGGAATTCTCTGCCTGCCTTTCCCCAGTGCTCTGCAAGCTCTCTAGGACAACATAAAATCTGGGGCTCTGTGCTTTCTTTCGTTCTGAACAAGTGTTACTGTTTTCTGCACAAAAGCGATTCTGCGAAGCAATGTGAACACTTGTGCTTCCCAGGCACAGAGAAGGTGCTAGCAGGGAATTCTCTGCCTGCCTTTCCCCAGTGCTCTGCAAGCTCTCCAGGACAACAGCAAATCTGGGGCTCTGTGCTTTCTTTCGTTCTGAACAAGTGTTACTGTTTTCTGCACAAAAGCGATTCGGCGAAGCAATGTGAACAGGCACAGAGAAGGTGCTAGCAGGGAATTCTCTGCCTGCCTTTCCTCAGTGCTCTGCAAGCTCTCCAGGACAACAGCAAATCTGGGGCTCTGTGCTTTCTTTAATTCTGAACAAGTGTTACTGTTTTCTGCACAAAAGCGATTCTGCGAAGCAATGTGAACACTTCTGCTTCCCAGGCACAGAGAAGGTGCTAGGAGGGAATTCTCTGCCTGCCTTTCCCCAGTGCTCTGCAAGCTCTCCAGGACAACATAAAATCTGGGGCTCTGTGCTTTCTTTCGTTCTGAACAAGTGTTACTGTTTTCTGCACAAAAGCGATTCTGCGAAGCAATGTGAACACTTCTGCTTCCCAGGCACAGAGAAGGTGCTAGCAGGGAATTCTCTGCCTGCCTTTCCCCAGTGCTCTGCAAGCTCTCCAGGACAACATAAAATCTGGGGCTCTGTGCTTTCTTTCGTTCTGAACAACTGTTACTGTTTTCTGCACAAAAGCGATTCTGCGAAGTAATGTGAACACTTCTGCTTCCCAGGCACAGAGAAGGTGCTAGCAGGGAATTCTCTGCCTGCCTTTCCCCAGTGCTCTGCAAGCTCTCCAGGACAACAGCAAATCTGGGGCTCTGTGCTTTCTTTCGTTCTGAACAAGTGTTACTGTTTTCTGCACAAAAGCGATTCTGCGAAGCAATGTGAACAGGCACAGAGAAGGTGCTAGCAGGGAATTCTCTGCCTGCCTTTCCTCAGTGCTCTGCAAGCTCTCCAGGACAACATAAAATCTGGGGCTCTGTGCTTTCTTTCGTTCTGAACAAGTGTTACTGTTTTCTGCACAAAAGCGATTCTGCGAAGCAATGTGAACACTTGTGCTTCCCAGGCACAGAGAAGGTGCTAGCAGGGAATTCTCTGCCTGCCTTTCCCCAGTGCTCTGCAAGCTCTCCAGGACAACATAAAATCTGGGGCTCTGTGCTTTCTTTCGTTCTGAACAAGTGTTACTGTTTTCTGCACAAAAGCGATTCTGCGAAGCAATGTGAACACTTCTGCTTCCCAGGCACAGAGAAGGTGCTAGCAGGGAATTCTCTGCCTGCCTTTCCCCAGTGCTCTGCAAGCTCTCTAGGACAACATAAAATCTGGGGCTCTGTGCTTTCTTTCGTTCTGAACAAGTGTTACTGTTTTCTGCACAAAAGCGATTCTGCAAAGCAATGTGAACAGGCACAGAGAAGGTGCTAGCAGGGAATTCTCTGCCTGCCTTTCCTTAGTGCTCTGCAAGCTCTCCAGGACAACATAAAATCTGGGGTTCTGTGCTTTCTTTCATTCTGAACAAGTGTTACTGTTTTCTGCACAAAAGCGATTCTGCGAAGCAATGTGAACACTTCTGCTTCCCAGGCACAGAGAAGGTGCTAGCAGGGAATTCTCTGCCTGCCTTTCCCCAGTGCTCTGCAAGCTCTCCAGGACAACAGCAAATCTGGGGCTCTGTGCTTTCTTTCGTTCTGAACAAGTGTTACTGTTTTCTGCACAAAAGCGATTCTGCGAAGCAATGTGAACACTTGTGCTTCCCAGGCACAGAGAAGGTGCTAGCAGGGAATTCTCTGCCTGCCTTTCCCCAGTGCTCTGCAAGCTCTCCAGGACAACATAAAATCTGGGGCTCTGTGCTTTCTTTCGTTCTGAACAAGTGTTACTGTTTTCTGCACAAAAGCGATTCTGCGAAGCAATGTGAACAGGCACAGAGAAGGTGCTAGCAGGGAATTCTCTGCCTGCCTTTCCTTAGTGCTCTGCAAGCTCTCCAGGACAACATAAAATCTGGGGCTCTGTGCTTTCTTTCGTTCTGAACAAGTGTTACTGTTTTCTGCACAAAAGCGATTCTGCAAAGCAATGTGAACACTTCTGCTTCCCAGGCACAGAGAAGGTGCTAGCAGGGAATTCTCTGCCTGCCTTTCCCCAGTGCTCTGCAAGCTCTCCAGGACAACATAAAATCTGGGGCTCTGTGCTTTCTTTCGTTCTGAACAAGTGTTACTGTTTTCTGCACAAAAGCGATTCTGCGAAGCAATGTGAACACTTGTGCTTCCCAGGCACAGAGAAGGTGCTAGCAGGGAATTCTCTGCCTGCCTTTCCCCAGTGCTCTGCAAGCTCTCCAGGACAACATAAAATCTGGGGCTCTGTGCTTTCTTTCGTTCTGAACAAGTGTTACTGTTTTCTGCACAAAAGCGATTCTGCGAAGCAATGTGAACACTTGTGCTTCCCAGGCACAGAGAAGGTGCTAGCAGGGAATTCTCTGCCTGCCTTTCCCCAGTGCTCTGCAAGCTCTCCAGGACAACATAAAATCTGGGGCTCTGTGCTTTCTTTCGTTCTGAACAAGTGTTACTGTTTTCTGCACAAAAGCGATTCTGCGAAGTAATGTGAACACTTCTGCTTCCCAGGCACAGAGAAGGTGCTAGCAGGGAATTCTCTGCCTGCCTTTCCCCAGTGCTCTGCAAGCTCTCCAGGACAACAGCAAATCTGGGGCTCTGTGCTTTCTTTCGTTCTGAACAAGTGTTACTGTTTTCTGCACAAAAGCGATTCTGCGAAGCAATGTGAACACTTCTGCTTCCCAGGCACAGAGAAGGTGCTAGCAGGGAATTCTCTGCCTGCCTTTCCCCAGTGCTCTGCAAGCTCTCCAGGACAACATAAAATCTGGGGCTCTGTGCTTTCTTTCGTTCTGAACAAGTGTTACTGTTTTCTGCACAAAAGCGATTCTGCGAAGCAATGTGAACACTTCTGCTTCCCAGGCACAGAGAAGGTGCTAGCAGGGAATTCTCTGCCTGCCTTTCCCCAGTGCTCTGCAAGCTCTCCAGGACAACATAAAATCTGGGGTTCTGTGCTTTCTTTCGTTCTGAACAAGTGTTACTGTTTTCTGCACAAAAGCGATTCTGCGAAGCAATGTGAACAGGCACAGAGAAGGTGCTAGCAGGGAATTCTCTGCCTGCCTTTCCCCAGTGCTCTGCAAGCTCTCCAGGACAACATAAAATCTGGGGCTCTGTGCTTTCTTTCGTTCTGAACAAGTGTTACTGTTTTCTGCACAAAAGCGATTCTGCGAAGCAATATGAACACTTGTGCTTCCCAGGCACAGAGAAGGTGCTAGCAGGGAATTCTCTGCCTGCCTTTCCCCAGTGCTCTGCAAGCTCTCCAGGACAACATAAAATCTGGGGCTCTGTGCTTTCTTTCGTTCTGAACAAGTGTTACTGTTTTCTGCACAAAAGCGATTCTGCGAAGCAATGTGAACACTTCTGCTTCCCAGGCACAGAGAAGGTGCTAGCAGGGAATTCTCTGCCTGCCTTTCCCCAGTGCTCTGCAAGCTCTCCAGGACAACATAAAATCTGGGGCTCTGTGCTTTCTTTCGTTCTGAACAAGTGTTACTGTTTTCTGCACAAAAGCGATTCTGCGAAGCAATGTGAACACTTGTGCTTCCCAGGCACAGAGAAGGTGCTAGCAGGGAATTCTCTGCCTGCCTTTCCCCAGTGCTCTGCAAGCTCTCCAGGACAACAGCAAATCTGGGGCTCTGTGCTTTCTTTCGTTCTGAACAAGTGTTACTGTTTTCTGCACAAAAGCGATTCTGCGAAGCAATGTGAACAGGCACAGAGAAGGTGCTAGCAGGGAATTCTCTGCCTGCCTTTCCCCAGTGCTCTGCAAGCTCTCCAGGACAACATAAAATCTGGGGCTCTGTGCTTTCTTTCGTTCTGAACAAGTGTTACTGTTTTCTGCACAAAAGCGATTCTGCGAAGCAATGTGAACACTTCTGCTTCCCAGGCACAGAGAAGGTGCTAGCAGGGAATTCTCTGCCTGCCTTTCCCCAGTGCTCTGCAAGCTCTCCAGGACAACAGCAAATCTGGGGCTCTGTGCTTTCTTTCGTTCTGAACAAGTGTTACTGTTTTCTGCACAAAAGCGATTCTGCGAAGCAATGTGAACAGGCACAGAGAAGGTGCTAGCAGGGAATTCTCTGCCTGCCTTTCCCCAGTGCTCTGCAAGCTCTCCAGGACAACATAAAATCTGGGGCTCTGTGCTTTCTTTCATTCTGAACAAGTGTTACTGTTTTCTGCACAAAAGCGATTCTGCAAAGCAATGTGAACACTTCTGCTTCCCAGGCACAGAGAAGGTGCTAGCAGGGAATTCTCTGCCTGCCTTTCCCCAGTGCTCTGCAAGCTCTCCAGGACAACATAAAATCTGGGGCTCTGTGCTTTCTTTCGTTCTGAACAAGTGTTACTGTTTTCTGCACAAAAGCGATTCTGCGAAGCAATGTGAACACTTCTGCTTCCCAGGCACAGAGAAGGTGCTAGCAGGGAATTCTCTGCCTGCCTTTCCCCAGTGCTCTGCAAGCTCTCCAGGACAACATAAAATCTGGGGCTCTGTGCTTTCTTTCGTTCTGAACAAGTGTTACTGTTTTCTGCACAAAAGCGATTCTGCGAAGCAATGTGAACACTTCTGCTTCCCAGGCACAGAGAAGGTGCTAGCAGGGAATTCTCTGCCTGCCTTTCCCCAGTGCTCTGCAAGCTCTCCAGGACAACAGCAAATCTGGGGCTCTGTGCTTTCTTTCGTTCTGAACAAGTGTTACTGTTTTCTGCACAAAAGCGATTCTGCGAAGCAATGTGAACAGGCACAGAGAAGGTGCTAGCAGGGAATTCTCTGCCTGCCTTTCCTCAGTGCTCTGCAAGCTCTCCAGGACAACAGCAAATCTGGGGCTCTGTGCTTTCTTTCATTCTGAACAAGTGTTACTGTTTTCTGCACAAAAGCGATTCTGCGAAGCAATGTGAACACTTCTGCTTCCCAGGCACAGAGAAGGTGCTAGCAGGGAATTCTCTGCCTGCCTTTCCCCAGTGCTCTGCAAGCTCTCCAGGACAACAGCAAATCTGGGGCTCTGTGCTTTCTTTCATTCTGAACAAGTGTTACTGTTTTCTGCACAAAAGCGATTCTGCAAAGCAATGTGAACACTTCTGCTTCCCAGGCACAGAGAAGGTGCTAGCAGGGAATTCTCTGCCTGCCTTTCCCCAGTGCTCTGCAAGCTCTCCAGGACAACATAAAATCTGGGGCTCTGTGCTTTCTTTCGTTCTGAACAAGTGTTACTGTTTTCTGCACAAAAGCGATTCTGCGAAGCAATGTGAACACTTCTGCTTCCCAGGCACAGAGAAGGTGCTAGCAGGGAATTCTCTGCCTGCCTTTCCCCAGTGCTCTGCAAGCTCTCCAGGACAACATAAAATCTGGGGCTCTGTGCTTTCTTTCGTTCTGAACAAGTGTTACTGTTTTCTGCACAAAAGCGATTCTGCAAAGCAATGTGAACACTTCTGCTTCCCAGGCACAGAGAAGGTGCTAGCAGGGAATTCTCTGCCTGCCTTTCCCCAGTGCTCTGCAAGCTCTCCAGGACAACATAAAATCTGGGGCTCTGTGCTTTCTTTCGTTCTGAACAAGTGTTACTGTTTTCTGCACAAAAGCGATTCTGCGAAGTAATGTGAACACTTCTGCTTCCCAGGCACAGAGAAGGTGCTAGCAGGGAATTCTCTGCCTGCCTTTCCCCAGTGCTCTGCAAGCTCTCCAGGACAACAGCAAATCTGGGGCTCTGTGCTTTCTTTCGTTCTGAACAAGTGTTACTGTTTTCTGCACAAAAGCGATTCTGCGAAGCAATGTGAACAGGCACAGAGAAGGTGCTAGCAGGGAATTCTCTGCCTGCCTTTCCTCAGTGCTCTGCAAGCTCTCCAGGACAACAGCAAATCTGGGGCTCTGTGCTTTCTTTAATTCTGAACAAGTGTTACTGTTTTCTGCACAAAAGCGATTCTGCGAAGCAATGTGAACACTTCTGCTTCCCAGGCACAGAGAAGGTGCTAGGAGGGAATTCTCTGCCTGCCTTTCCCCAGTGCTCTGCAAGCTCTCCAGGACAACATAAAATCTGGGGCTCTGTGCTTTCTTTCGTTCTGAACAAGTGTTACTGTTTTCTGCACAAAAGCGATTCTGCGAAGCAATGTGAACACTTCTGCTTCCCAGGCACAGAGAAGGTGCTAGCAGGGAATTCTCTGCCTGCCTTTCCCCAGTGCTCTGCAAGCTCTCCAGGACAACATAAAATCTGGGGCTCTGTGCTTTCTTTCATTCTGAACAAGTGTTACTGTTTTCTGCACAAAAGCGATTCTGCGAAGCAATGTGAACACTTCTGCTTCCCAGGCACAGAGAAGGTGCTAGCAGGGAATTCTCTGCCTGCCTTTCCCCAGTGCTCTGCAAGCTCTCCAGGACAACATAAAATCTGCGGCTCTGTGCTTTCTTTTGTTCTGAACAAGTGTTACTGTTTTCTGCACAAAAGCGATTCTGCGAAGCAATGTGAACACTTCTGCTTCCCAGGCACAGAGAAGGTGCTAGCAGGGAATTCTCTGCCTGCCTTTCCCCAGTGCTCTGCAAGCTCTCCAGGACAACATAAAATCTGGGGCTCTGTGCTTTCTTTCATTCTGAACAAGTGTTACTGTTTTCTGCACAAAAGCGATTCTGCGAAGCAATGTGAACACTTCTGCTTCCCAGGCACAGAGAAGGTGCTAGCAGGGAATTCTCTGCCTGCCTTTCCCCAGTGCTCTGCAAGCTCTCCAGGACAACATAAAATCTGGGGCTCTGTGCTTTCTTTCGTTCTGAACAAGTGTTACTGTTTTCTGCACAAAAGCGATTCTGCGAAGCAATGTGAACACTTGTGCTTCCCAGGCACAGAGAAGGTGCTAGCAGGGAATTCTCTGCCTGCCTTTCCCCAGTGCTCTGCAAGCTCTCCAGGACAACAGCAAATCTGGGGCTCTGTGCTTTCTTTCGTTCTGAACAAGTGTTACTGTTTTCTGCACAAAAGCGATTCGGCGAAGCAATGTGAACAGGCACAGAGAAGGTGCTAGCAGGGAATTCTCTGCCTGCCTTTCCTCAGTGCTCTGCAAGCTCTCCAGGACAACAGCAAATCTGGGGCTCTGTGCTTTCTTTAATTCTGAACAAGTGTTACTGTTTTCTGCACAAAAGCGATTCTGCGAAGCAATGTGAACACTTCTGCTTCCCAGGCACAGAGAAGGTGCTAGCAGGGAATTCTCTGCCTGCCTTTCCCCAGTGCTCTGCAAGCTCTCCAGGACAACATAAAATCTGGGGCTCTGTGCTTTCTTTCATTCTGAACAAGTGTTACTGTTTTCTGCACAAAAGCCATTCTGCGAAGCAATGTGAACACTTCTGCTTCCCAGGCACAGAGAAGGTGCTAGCAGGGAATTCTCTGCCTGCCTTTCCCCAGTGCTCTGCAAGCTCTCCAGGACAACATAAAATCTGGGGCTCTGTGCTTTCTTTCGTTCTGAACAAGTGTTACTGTTTTCTGCACAAAAGCGATTCTGCGAAGCAATGTGAACACTTCTGCTTCCCAGGCACAGAGAAGGTGCTAGCAGGGAATTCTCTGCCTGCCTTTCCCCAGTGCTCTGCAAGCTCTCCAGGACAACATAAAATCTGGGGCTCTGTGCTTTCTTTCATTCTGAACAAGTGTTACTGTTTTCTGCACAAAAGCGATTCTGCGAAGCAATGTGAACACTTCTGCTTCCCAGGCACAGAGAAGGTGCTAGCAGGGAATTCTCTGCCTGCCTTTCCCCAGTGCTCTGCAAGCTCTCTAGGACAACATAAAATCTGGGGCTCTGTGCTTTCTTTCGTTCTGAACAAGTGTTACTGTTTTCTGCACAAAAGCGATTCTGCGAAGCAATGTGAACACTTGTGCTTCCCAGGCACAGAGAAGGTGCTAGCAGGGAATTCTCTGCCTGCCTTTCCCCAGTGCTCTGCAAGCTCTCCAGGACAACAGCAAATCTGGGGCTCTGTGCTTTCTTTCGTTCTGAACAAGTGTTACTGTTTTCTGCACAAAAGCGATTCTGCGAAGCAATGTGAACAGGCACAGAGAAGGTGCTAGCAGGGAATTCTCTGCCTGCCTTTCCTTAGTGCTCTGCAAGCTCTCCAGGACAACATAAAATCTGGGGTTCTGTGCTTTCTTTCATTCTGAACAAGTGTTACTGTTTTCTGCACAAAAGCGATTCTGCGAAGCAATGTGAACACTTGTGCTTCCCAGGCACAGAGAAGGTGCTAGCAGGGAATTCTCTGCCTGCCTTTCCCCAGTGCTCTGCAAGCTCTCCAGGACAACATAAAATCTGGGGCTCTGTGCTTTCTTTCGTTCTGAACAAGTGTTACTGTTTTCTGCACAAAAGCGATTCTGCGAAGCAATGTGAACACTTGTGCTTCCCAGGCACAGAGAAGGTGCTAGCAGGGAATTCTCTGCCTGCCTTTCCCCAGTGCTCTGCAAGCTCTCCAGGACAACATAAAATCTGGGGCTCTGTGCTTTCTTTCGTTCTGAACAAGTGTTACTGTTTTCTGCACAAAAGCGATTCTGCAAAGCAATGTGAACAGGCACAGAGAAGGTGCTAGCAGGGAATTCTCTGCCTGCCTTTCCTTAGTGCTCTGCAAGCTCTCCAGGACAACATAAAATCTGGGGTTCTGTGCTTTCTTTCATTCTGAACAAGTGTTACTGTTTTCTGCACAAAAGCGATTCTGCGAAGCAATGTGAACACTTCTGCTTCCCAGGCACAGAGAAGGTGCTAGCAGGGAATTCTCTGCCTGCCTTTCCCCAGTGCTCTGCAAGCTCTCCAGGACAACATAAAATCTGGGGCTCTGTGCTTTCTTTCATTCTGAACAAGTGTTACTGTTTTCTGCACAAAAGCGATTCTGCGAAGCAATGTGAACACTTCTGCTTCCCAGGCACAGAGAAGGTGCTAGCAGGGAATTCTCTGCCTGCCTTTCCCCAGTGCTCTGCAAGCTCTCCAGGACAACATAAAATCTGGGGCTCTGTGCTTTCTTTCGTTCTGAACAAGTGTTACTGTTTTCTGCACAAAAGCGATTCTGCGAAGCAATGTGAACACTTCTGCTTCCCAGGCACAGAGAAGGTGCTAGCAGGGAATTCTCTGCCTGCCTTTCCCCAGTGCTCTGCAAGCTCTCCAGGACAACATAAAATCTGGGGCTCTGTGCTTTCTTTCGTTCTGAACAAGTGTTACTGTTTTCTGCACAAAAGCGATTCTGCGAAGCAATGTGAACACTTCTGCTTCCCAGGCACAGAGAAGGTGCTAGCAGGGAATTCTCTGCCTGCCTTTCCCCAGTGCTCTGCAAGCTCTCCAGGACAACATAAAATCTGGGGCTCTGTGCTTTCTTTCGTTCTGAACAAGTGTTACTGTTTTCTGCACAAAAGCGATTCTGCGAAGCAATGTGAACACTTGTGCTTCCCAGGCACAGAGAAGGTGCTAGCAGGGAATTCTCTGCCTGCCTTTCCCCAGTGCTCTGCAAGCTCTCCAGGACAACAGCAAATCTGGGGCTCTGTGCTTTCTTTCGTTCTGAACAAGTGTTACTGTTTTCTGCACAAAAGCGATTCTGCGAAGCAATGTGAACAGGCACAGAGAAGGTGCTAGCAGGGAATTCTCTGCCTGCCTTTCCTTAGTGCTCTGCAAGCTCTCCAGGACAACATAAAATCTGGGGTTCTGTGCTTTCTTTCATTCTGAACAAGTGTTACTGTTTTCTGCACAAAAGCGATTCTGCGAAGCAATGTGAACACTTGTGCTTCCCAGGCACAGAGAAGGTGCTAGCAGGGAATTCTCTGCCTGCCTTTCCCCAGTGCTCTGCAAGCTCTCCAGGACAACATAAAATCCGGGGCTCTGTGCTTTCTTTCGTTCTGAACAAGTGTTACTGCTTTCTGCACAAAAGCGATTCTGCGAAGCAATGTGAACACTTGTGCTTCCCAGGCACAGAGAAGGTGCTAGCAGGGAATTCTCTGCCTGTCTTTCCCCAGTGCTCTGCAAGCTCTCCAGGACAACATAAAATCTGGGGCTCTGTGATTTCTTTCATTCTGAACAAGTGTTACTGTTTTCTGCACAAAAGCGATTCTGCGAAGCAATGTGAACACTTCTGCTTCCCAGGCACAGAGAAGGTGCTAGCAGGGAATTCTCTGCCTGCCTTTCCCCAGTGCTCTGCAAGCTCTCCAGGACAACATAAAATCTGGGGCTCTGTGCTTTCTTTCGTTCTGAACAAGTGTTACTGTTTTCTGCACAAAAGCGATTCTGCGAAGCAATGTGAACACTTCTGCTTCCCAGGCACAGAGAAGGTGCTAGCAGGGAATTCTCTGCCTGCCTTTCCCCAGTGCTCTGCAAGCTCTCCAGGACAACATAAAATCTGGGGCTCTGTGCTTTCTTTCTTTCTGAACAAGTGTTACTGTTTTCTGCACAAAAGCGATTCTGCAAAGCAATGTGAACACTTCTGCTTCCCAGGCACAGAGAAGGTGCTAGCAGGGAATTCTCTGCCTGCCTTTCCCCAGTGCTCTGCAAGCTCTCCAGGACAACATAAAATCTGGGGCTCTGTGATTTCTTTCGTTCTGAACAAGTGTTACTGTTTTCTGCACAAAAGCGATTCTGCGAAGCAATGTGAACACTTGTGCTTCCCAGGCACAGAGAAGGTGCTAGCAGGGAATTCTCTGCCTGCCTTTCCCCAGTGCTCTGCAAGCTCTCCAGGACAACATAAAATCTGGGGCTCTGTGCTTTCTTTCGTTCTGAACAAGTGTTACTGTTTTCTGCACAAAAGCGATTCTGCGAAGCAATGTGAACAGGCACAGAGAAGGTGCTAGCAGGGAATTCTCTGCCTGCCTTTCCTTAGTGCTCTGCAAGCTCTCCAGGACAACATAAAATCTGGGGTTCTGTGCTTTCTTTCATTCTGAACAAGTGTTACTGTTTTCTGCACAAAAGCGATTCTGCGAAGCAATGTGAACACTTGTGCTTCCCAGGCACAGAGAAGGTGCTAGCAGGGAATTCTCTGCCTGCCTTTCCCCAGTGCTCTGCAAGCTCTCCAGGACAACATAAAATCTGGGGCTCTGTGCTTTCTTTCATTCTGAACAAGTGTTACTGTTTTCTGCACAAAAGCGATTCTGCGAAGCAATGTGAACACTTGTGCTTCCCAGGCACAGAGAAGGTGCTAGCAGGGAATTCTCTGCCTGCCTTTCCCCAGTGCTCTGCAAGCTCTCCAGGACAACATAAAATCTGGGGCTCTGTGCTTTCTTTCGTTCTGAACAAGTGTTACTGTTTTCTGCACAAAAGCGATTCTGCGAAGCAATGTGAACACTTGTGCTTCCCAGGCACAGAGAAGGTGCTAGCAGGGAATTCTCTGCCTGCCTTTCCCCAGTGCTCTGCAAGCTCTCCAGGACAACAGCAAATCTGGGGCTCTGTGCTTTCTTTCGTTCTGAACAAGTGTTACTGTTTTCTGCACAAAAGCGATTCTGCGAAGCAATGTGAACAGGCACAGAGAAGGTGCTAGCAGGGAATTCTCTGCCTGCCTTTCCTTAGTGCTCTGCAAGCTCTCCAGGACAACATAAAATCTGGGGTTCTGTGCTTTCTTTCATTCTGAACAAGTGTTACTGTTTTCTGCACAAAAGCGATTCTGCGAAGCAATGTGAACACTTGTGCTTCCCAGGCACAGAGAAGGTGCTAGCAGGGAATTCTCTGCCTGCCTTTCCCCAGTGCTCTGCAAGCTCTCCAGGACAACATAAAATCCGGGGCTCTGTGCTTTCTTTCGTTCTGAACAAGTGTTACTGCTTTCTGCACAAAAGCGATTCTGCGAAGCAATGTGAACACTTGTGCTTCCCAGGCACAGAGAAGGTGCTAGCAGGGAATTCTCTGCCTGTCTTTCCCCAGTGCTCTGCAAGCTCTCCAGGACAACATAAAATCTGGGGCTCTGTGATTTCTTTCATTCTGAACAAGTGTTACTGTTTTCTGCACAAAAGCGATTCTGCGAAGCAATGTGAACACTTCTGCTTCCCAGGCACAGAGAAGGTGCTAGCAGGGAATTCTCTGCCTGCCTTTCCCCAGTGCTCTGCAAGCTCTCCAGGACAACATAAAATCTGGGGCTCTGTGCTTTCTTTCGTTCTGAACAAGTGTTACTGTTTTCTGCACAAAAGCGATTCTGCGAAGCAATGTGAACACTTCTGCTTCCCAGGCACAGAGAAGGTGCTAGCAGGGAATTCTCTGCCTGCCTTTCCCCAGTGCTCTGCAAGCTCTCCAGGACAACATAAAATCTGGGGCTCTGTGCTTTCTTTCTTTCTGAACAAGTGTTACTGTTTTCTGCACAAAAGCGATTCTGCAAAGCAATGTGAACACTTCTGCTTCCCAGGCACAGAGAAGGTGCTAGCAGGGAATTCTCTGCCTGCCTTTCCCCAGTGCTCTGCAAGCTCTCCAGGACAACATAAAATCTGGGGCTCTGTGATTTCTTTCGTTCTGAACAAGTGTTACTGTTTTCTGCACAAAAGCGATTCTGCGAAGCAATGTGAACACTTGTGCTTCCCAGGCACAGAGAAGGTGCTAGCAGGGAATTCTCTGCCTGCCTTTCCCCAGTGCTCTGCAAGCTCTCCAGGACAACATAAAATCTGGGGCTCTGTGCTTTCTTTCGTTCTGAACAAGTGTTACTGTTTTCTGCACAAAAGCGATTCTGCGAAGCAATGTGAACAGGCACAGAGAAGGTGCTAGCAGGGAATTCTCTGCCTGCCTTTCCTTAGTGCTCTGCAAGCTCTCCAGGACAACATAAAATCTGGGGTTCTGTGCTTTCTTTCATTCTGAACAAGTGTTACTGTTTTCTGCACAAAAGCGATTCTGCGAAGCAATGTGAACACTTGTGCTTCCCAGGCACAGAGAAGGTGCTAGCAGGGAATTCTCTGCCTGCCTTTCCCCAGTGCTCTGCAAGCTCTCCAGGACAACATAAAATCTGGGGCTCTGTGCTTTCTTTCATTCTGAACAAGTGTTACTGTTTTCTGCACAAAAGCGATTCTGCGAAGCAATGTGAACACTTCTGCTTCCCAGGCACAGAGAAGGTGCTAGCAGGGAATTCTCTGCCTGCCTTTCCCCAGTGCTCTGCAAGCTCTCCAGGACAACATAAAATCTGGGGCTCTGTGCTTTCTTTCGTTCTGAACAAGTGTTACTGTTTTCTGCACAAAAGCGATTCTGCGAAGCAATGTGAACACTTGTGCTTCCCAGGCACAGAGAAGGTGCTAGCAGGGAATTCTCTGCCTGCCTTTCCCCAGTGCTCTGCAAGCTCTCCAGGACAACATAAAATCTGGGGCTCTGTGCTTTCTTTCGTTCTGAACAAGTGTTACTGTTTTCTGCACAAAAGCGATTCTGCGAAGCAATGTGAACACTTGTGCTTCCCAGGCACAGAGAAGGTGCTAGCAGGGAATTCTCTGCCTGCCTTTCCCCAGTGCTCTGCAAGCTCTCCAGGACAACAGCAAATCTGGGGCTCTGTGCTTTCTTTCGTTCTGAACAAGTGTTACTGTTTTCTGCACAAAAGCGATTCTGCGAAGCAATGTGAACAGGCACAGAGAAGGTGCTAGCAGGGAATTCTCTGCCTGCCTTTCCTTAGTGCTCTGCAAGCTCTCCAGGACAACATAAAATCTGGGGTTCTGTGCTTTCTTTCATTCTGAACAAGTGTTACTGTTTTCTGCACAAAAGCGATTCTGCGAAGCAATGTGAACACTTCTGCTTCCCAGGCACAGAGAAGGTGCTAGCAGGGAATTCTCTGCCTGCCTTTCCCCAGTGCTCTGCAAGCTCTCCAGGACAACATAAAATCTGGGGCTCTGTGCTTTCTTTCATTCTGAACAAGTGTTACTGTTTTCTGCACAAAAGCGATTCTGCGAAGCAATGTGAACACTTCTGCTTCCCAGGCACAGAGAAGGTGCTAGCAGGGAATTCTCTGCCTGCCTTTCCCCAGTGCTCTGCAAGCTCTCCAGGACAACATAAAATCTGGGGCTCTGTGCTTTCTTTCGTTCTGAACAAGTGTTACTGTTTTCTGCACAAAAGCGATTCTGCGAAGCAATGTGAACACTTGTGCTTCCCAGGCACAGAGAAGGTGCTAGCAGGGAATTCTCTGCCTGCCTTTCCCCAGTGCTCTGCAAGCTCTCCAGGACAACATAAAATCTGGGGCTCTGTGCTTTCTTTCGTTCTGAACAAGTGTTACTGTTTTCTGCACAAAAGCGATTCTGCGAAGCAATGTGAACAGGCACAGAGAAGGTGCTAGCAGGGAATTCTCTGCCTGCCTTTCCTTAGTGCTCTGCAAGCTCTCCAGGACAACATAAAATCTGGGGTTCTGTGCTTTCTTTCATTCTGAACAAGTGTTACTGTTTTCTGCACAAAAGCGATTCTGCGAAGCAATGTGAACACTTCTGCTTCCCAGGCACAGAGAAGGTGCTAGCAGGGAATTCTCTGCCTGCCTTTCCCCAGTGCTCTGCAAGCTCTCCAGGACAACATAAAATCTGGGGCTCTGTGCTTTCTTTCATTCTGAACAAGTGTTACTGTTTTCTGCACAAAAGCGATTCTGCGAAGCAATGTGAACACTTCTGCTTCCCAGGCACAGAGAAGGTGCTAGCAGGGAATTCTCTGCCTGCCTTTCCCCAGTGCTCTGCAAGCTCTCCAGGACAACATAAAATCTGGGGCTCTGTGCTTTCTTTCGTTCTGAACAAGTGTTACTGTTTTCTGCACAAAAGCGATTCGGCGAAGCAATGTGAACAGGCACAGAGAAGGTGCTAGCAGGGAATTCTCTGCCTGCCTTTCCTCAGTGCTCTGCAAGCTCTCCAGGACAACAGCAAATCTGGGGCTCTGTGCTTTCTTTAATTCTGAACAAGTGTTACTGTTTTCTGCACAAAAGCGATTCTGCGAAGCAATGTGAACACTTCTGCTTCCCAGGCACAGAGAAGGTGCTAGCAGGGAATTCTCTGCCTGCCTTTCCCCAGTGCTCTGCAAGCTCTCCAGGACAACATAAAATCTGGGGCTCTGTGCTTTCTTTCATTCTGAACAAGTGTTACTGTTTTCTGCACAAAAGCCATTCTGCGAAGCAATGTGAACACTTCTGCTTCCCAGGCACAGAGAAGGTGCTAGCAGGGAATTCTCTGCCTGCCTTTCCCCAGTGCTCTGCAAGCTCTCCAGGACAACATAAAATCTGGGGCTCTGTGCTTTCTTTCGTTCTGAACAAGTGTTACTGTTTTCTGCACAAAAGCGATTCTGCGAAGCAATGTGAACACTTCTGCTTCCCAGGCACAGAGAAGGTGCTAGCAGGGAATTCTCTGCCTGCCTTTCCCCAGTGCTCTGCAAGCTCTCCAGGACAACATAAAATCTGGGGCTCTGTGCTTTCTTTCATTCTGAACAAGTGTTACTGTTTTCTGCACAAAAGCGATTCTGCGAAGCAATGTGAACACTTCTGCTTCCCAGGCACAGAGAAGGTGCTAGCAGGGAATTCTCTGCCTGCCTTTCCCCAGTGCTCTGCAAGCTCTCTAGGACAACATAAAATCTGGGGCTCTGTGCTTTCTTTCGTTCTGAACAAGTGTTACTGTTTTCTGCACAAAAGCGATTCTGCGAAGCAATGTGAACACTTGTGCTTCCCAGGCACAGAGAAGGTGCTAGCAGGGAATTCTCTGCCTGCCTTTCCCCAGTGCTCTGCAAGCTCTCCAGGACAACAGCAAATCTGGGGCTCTGTGCTTTCTTTCGTTCTGAACAAGTGTTACTGTTTTCTGCACAAAAGCGATTCTGCGAAGCAATGTGAACAGGCACAGAGAAGGTGCTAGCAGGGAATTCTCTGCCTGCCTTTCCTTAGTGCTCTGCAAGCTCTCCAGGACAACATAAAATCTGGGGTTCTGTGCTTTCTTTCATTCTGAACAAGTGTTACTGTTTTCTGCACAAAAGCGATTCTGCGAAGCAATGTGAACACTTGTGCTTCCCAGGCACAGAGAAGGTGCTAGCAGGGAATTCTCTGCCTGCCTTTCCCCAGTGCTCTGCAAGCTCTCCAGGACAACATAAAATCTGGGGCTCTGTGATTTCTTTCGTTCTGAACAAGTGTTACTGTTTTCTGCACAAAAGCGATTCTGCGAAGCAATGTGAACACTTGTGCTTCCCAGGCACAGAGAAGGTGCTAGCAGGGAATTCTCTGCCTGCCTTTCCCCAGTGCTCTGCAAGCTCTCCAGGACAACAGCAAATCTGGGGCTCTGTGCTTTCTTTCGTTCTGAACAAGTGTTACTGTTTTCTGCACAAAAGCGATTCTGCAAAGCAATGTGAACAGGCACAGAGAAGGTGCTAGCAGGGAATTCTCTGCCTGCCTTTCCTTAGTGCTCTGCAAGCTCTCCAGGACAACATAAAATCTGGGGTTCTGTGCTTTCTTTCATTCTGAACAAGTGTTACTGTTTTCTGCACAAAAGCGATTCTGCGAAGCAATGTGAACACTTCTGCTTCCCAGGCACAGAGAAGGTGCTAGCAGGGAATTCTCTGCCTGCCTTTCCCCAGTGCTCTGCAAGCTCTCCAGGACAACATAAAATCTGGGGCTCTGTGCTTTCTTTCATTCTGAACAAGTGTTACTGTTTTCTGCACAAAAGCGATTCTGCGAAGCAATGTGAACACTTCTGCTTCCCAGGCACAGAGAAGGTGCTAGCAGGGAATTCTCTGCCTGCCTTTCCCCAGTGCTCTGCAAGCTCTCCAGGACAACATAAAATCTGGGGCTCTGTGCTTTCTTTCGTTCTGAACAAGTGTTACTGTTTTCTGCACAAAAGCGATTCTGCGAAGCAATGTGAACACTTCTGCTTCCCAGGCACAGAGAAGGTGCTAGCAGGGAATTCTCTGCCTGCCTTTCCCCAGTGCTCTGCAAGCTCTCCAGGACAACATAAAATCTGGGGCTCTGTGCTTTCTTTCGTTCTGAACAAGTGTTACTGTTTTCTGCACAAAAGCGATTCTGCGAAGCAATGTGAACACTTCTGCTTCCCAGGCACAGAGAAGGTGCTAGCAGGGAATTCTCTGCCTGCCTTTCCCCAGTGCTCTGCAAGCTCTCCAGGACAACATAAAATCTGGGGCTCTGTGCTTTCTTTCATTCTGAACAAGTGTTACTGTTTTCTGCACAAAAGCGATTCTGCAAAGCAATGTGAACACTTGTGCTTCCCAGGCACAGAGAAGGTGCTAGCAGGGAATTCTCTGCCTGCCTTTCCCCAGTGCTCTGCAAGCTCTCCAGGACAACATAAAATCTGGGGCTCTGTGCTTTCTTTCGTTCTGAACAAGTGTTACTGTTTTCTGCACAAAAGCGATTCTGCGAAGCAATGTGAACACTTGTGCTTCCCAGGCACAGAGAAGGTGCTAGCAGGGAATTCTCTGCCTGCCTTTCCCCAGTGCTCTGCAAGCTCTCCAGGACAACAGCAAATCTGGGGCTCTGTGCTTTCTTTCGTTCTGAACAAGTGTTACTGTTTTCTGCACAAAAGCGATTCTGCGAAGCAATGTGAACAGGCACAGAGAAGGTGCTAGCAGGGAATTCTCTGCCTGCCTTTCCTTAGTGCTCTGCAAGCTCTCCAGGACAACATAAAATCTGGGGTTCTGTGCTTTCTTTCATTCTGAACAAGTGTTACTGTTTTCTGCACAAAAGCGATTCTGCGAAGCAATGTGAACACTTGTGCTTCCCAGGCACAGAGAAGGTGCTAGCAGGGAATTCTCTGCCTGCCTTTCCCCAGTGCTCTGCAAGCTCTCCAGGACAACATAAAATCCGGGGCTCTGTGCTTTCTTTCGTTCTGAACAAGTGTTACTGCTTTCTGCACAAAAGCGATTCTGCGAAGCAATGTGAACACTTGTGCTTCCCAGGCACAGAGAAGGTGCTAGCAGGGAATTCTCTGCCTGTCTTTCCCCAGTGCTCTGCAAGCTCTCCAGGACAACATAAAATCTGGGGCTCTGTGATTTCTTTCGTTCTGAACAAGTGTTACTGTTTTCTGCACAAAAGCGATTCTGCGAAGCAATGTGAACACTTCTGCTTCCCAGGCACAGAGAAGGTGCTAGCAGGGAATTCTCTGCCTGCCTTTCCCCAGTGCTCTGCAAGCTCTCCAGGACAACATAAAATCTGGTGCTCTGTGCTTTCTTTCGTTCTGAACAAGTGTTACTGTTTTCTGCACAAAAGCGATTCTGCGAAGCAATGTGAACACTTCTGCTTCCCAGGCACAGAGAAGGTGCTAGCAGGGAATTCTCTGCCTGCCTTTCCCCAGTGCTCTGCAAGCTCTCCAGGACAACATAAAATCTGGGGCTCTGTGCTTTCTTTCTTTCTGAACAAGTGTTACTGTTTTCTGCACAAAAGCGATTCTGCAAAGCAATGTGAACACTTCTGCTTCCCAGGCACAGAGAAGGTGCTAGCAGGGAATTCTCTGCCTGCCTTTCCCCAGTGCTCTGCAAGCTCTCCAGGACAACATAAAATCTGGGGCTCTGTGATTTCTTTCGTTCTGAACAAGTGTTACTGTTTTCTGCACAAAAGCGATTCTGCGAAGCAATGTGAACACTTGTGCTTCCCAGGCACAGAGAAGGTGCTAGCAGGGAATTCTCTGCCTGCCTTTCCCCAGTGCTCTGCAAGCTCTCCAGGACAACATAAAATCTGGGGCTCTGTGCTTTCTTTCGTTCTGAACAAGTGTTACTGTTTTCTGCACAAAAGCGATTCTGCGAAGCAATGTGAACAGGCACAGAGAAGGTGCTAGCAGGGAATTCTCTGCCTGCCTTTCCTTAGTGCTCTGCAAGCTCTCCAGGACAACATAAAATCTGGGGTTCTGTGCTTTCTTTCATTCTGAACAAGTGTTACTGTTTTCTGCACAAAAGCGATTCTGCGAAGCAATGTGAACACTTGTGCTTCCCAGGCACAGAGAAGGTGCTAGCAGGGAATTCTCTGCCTGCCTTTCCCCAGTGCTCTGCAAGCTCTCCAGGACAACATAAAATCTGGGGCTCTGTGCTTTCTTTCATTCTGAACAAGTGTTACTGTTTTCTGCACAAAAGCGATTCTGCGAAGCAATGTGAACACTTCTGCTTCCCAGGCACAGAGAAGGTGCTAGCAGGGAATTCTCTGCCTGCCTTTCCCCAGTGCTCTGCAAGCTCTCCAGGACAACATAAAATCTGGGGCTCTGTGCTTTCTTTCGTTCTGAACAAGTGTTACTGTTTTCTGCACAAAAGCGATTCTGCGAAGCAATGTGAACACTTGTGCTTCCCAGGCACAGAGAAGGTGCTAGCAGGGAATTCTCTGCCTGCCTTTCCCCAGTGCTCTGCAAGCTCTCCAGGACAACATAAAATCTGGGGCTCTGTGCTTTCTTTCGTTCTGAACAAGTGTTACTGTTTTCTGCACAAAAGCGATTCTGCGAAGCAATGTGAACACTTGTGCTTCCCAGGCACAGAGAAGGTGCTAGCAGGGAATTCTCTGCCTGCCTTTCCCCAGTGCTCTGCAAGCTCTCCAGGACAACAGCAAATCTGGGGCTCTGTGCTTTCTTTCGTTCTGAACAAGTGTTACTGTTTTCTGCACAAAAGCGATTCTGCGAAGCAATGTGAACACTTGTGCTTCCCAGGCACAGAGAAGGTGCTAGCAGGGAATTCTCTGCCTGCCTTTCCCCAGTGCTCTGCAAGCTCTCCAGGACAACATAAAATCTGGGGCTCTGTGCTTTCTTTCATTCTGAACAAGTGTTACTGTTTTCTGCACAAAAGCGATTCTGCGAAGCAATGTGAACACTTCTGCTTCCCAGGCACAGAGAAGGTGCTAGCAGGGAATTCTCTGCCTGCCTTTCCCCAGTGCTCTGCAAGCTCTCCAGGACAACATAAAATCTGGGGCTCTGTGCTTTCTTTCGTTCTGAACAAGTGTTACTGTTTTCTGCACAAAAGCGATTCTGCGAAGCAATGTGAACACTTGTGCTTCCCAGGCACAGAGAAGGTGCTAGCAGGGAATTCTCTGCCTGCCTTTCCCCAGTGCTCTGCAAGCTCTCCAGGACAACATAAAATCTGGGGCTCTGTGCTTTCTTTCGTTCTGAACAAGTGTTACTGTTTTCTGCACAAAAGCGATTCTGCGAAGCAATGTGAACACTTCTGCTTCCCAGGCACAGAGAAGGTGCTAGCAGGGAATTCTCTGCCTGCCTTTCCCCAGTGCTCTGCAAGCTCTCCAGGACAACAGCAAATCTGGGGCTCTGTGCTTTCTTTCGTTCTGAACAAGTGTTACTGTTTTCTGCACAAAAGCGATTCTGCGAAGCAATGTGAACAGGCACAGAGAAGGTGCTAGCAGGGAATTCTCTGCCTGCCTTTCCTTAGTGCTCTGCAAGCTCTCCAGGACAACATAAAATCTGGGGTTCTGTGCTTTCTTTCATTCTGAACAAGTGTTACTGTTTTCTGCACAAAAGCGATTCTGCGAAGCAATGTGAACACTTCTGCTTCCCAGGCACAGAGAAGGTGCTAGCAGGGAATTCTCTGCCTGCCTTTCCCCAGTGCTCTGCAAGCTCTCCAGGACAACATAAAATCTGGGGCTCTGTGCTTTCTTTCATTCTGAACAAGTGTTACTGTTTTCTGCACAAAAGCGATTCTGCGAAGCAATGTGAACACTTCTGCTTCCCAGGCACAGAGAAGGTGCTAGCAGGGAATTCTCTGCCTGCCTTTCCCCAGTGCTCTGCAAGCTCTCCAGGACAACATAAAATCTGGGGCTCTGTGCTTTCTTTCGTTCTGAACAAGTGTTACTGTTTTCTGCACAAAAGCGATTCTGCGAAGCAATGTGAACACTTGTGCTTCCCAGGCACAGAGAAGGTGCTAGCAGGGAATTCTCTGCCTGCCTTTCCCCAGTGCTCTGCAAGCTCTCCAGGACAACATAAAATCTGGGGCTCTGTGCTTTCTTTCGTTCTGAACAAGTGTTACTGTTTTCTGCACAAAAGCGATTCTGCGAAGCAATGTGAACAGGCACAGAGAAGGTGCTAGCAGGGAATTCTCTGCCTGCCTTTCCTTAGTGCTCTGCAAGCTCTCCAGGACAACATAAAATCTGGGGTTCTGTGCTTTCTTTCATTCTGAACAAGTGTTACTGTTTTCTGCACAAAAGCGATTCTGCGAAGCAATGTGAACACTTCTGCTTCCCAGGCACAGAGAAGGTGCTAGCAGGGAATTCTCTGCCTGCCTTTCCCCAGTGCTCTGCAAGCTCTCCAGGACAACATAAAATCTGGGGCTCTGTGCTTTCTTTCATTCTGAACAAGTGTTACTGTTTTCTGCACAAAAGCGATTCTGCGAAGCAATGTGAACACTTCTGCTTCCCAGGCACAGAGAAGGTGCTAGCAGGGAATTCTCTGCCTGCCTTTCCCCAGTGCTCTGCAAGCTCTCCAGGACAACATAAAATCTGGGGCTCTGTGCTTTCTTTCGTTCTGAACAAGTGTTACTGTTTTCTGCACAAAAGCGATTCTGCGAAGCAATGTGAACACTTCTGCTTCCCAGGCACAGAGAAGGTGCTAGCAGGGAATTCTCTGCCTGCCTTTCCCCAGTGCTCTGCAAGCTCTCCAGGACAACATAAAATCTGGGGCTCTGTGCTTTCTTTCGTTCTGAACAAGTGTTACTGTTTTCTGCACAAAAGCGATTCTGCGAAGCAATGTGAACAGGCACAGAGAAGGTGCTAGCAGGGAATTCTCTGCCTGCCTTTCCTTAGTGCTCTGCAAGCTCTCCAGGACAACATAAAATCTGGGGCTCTGTGCTTTCTTTCGTTCTGAACAAGTGTTACTGTTTTCTGCACAAAAGCGATTCTGCGAAGCAATGTGAACACTTGTGCTTCCCAGGCACAGAGAAGGTGCTAGCAGGGAATTCTCTGCCTGCCTTTCCCCAGTGCTCTGCAAGCTCTCCAGGACAACATAAAATCTGGGGCTCTGTGCTTTCTTTCGTTCTGAACAAGTGTTACTGTTTTCTGCACAAAAGCGATTCTGCGAAGCAATGTGAACACTTGTGCTTCCCAGGCACAGAGAAGGTGCTAGCAGGGAATTCTCTGCCTGCCTTTCCCCAGTGCTCTGCAAGCTCTCCAGGACAACAGCAAATCTGGGGCTCTGTGCTTTCTTTCGTTCTGAACAAGTGTTACTGTTTTCTGCACAAAAGCGATTCTGCGAAGCAATGTGAACAGGCACAGAGAAGGTGCTAGCAGGGAATTCTCTGCCTGCCTTTCCTTAGTGCTCTGCAAGCTCTCCAGGACAACATAAAATCTGGGGTTCTGTGCTTTCTTTCATTCTGAACAAGTGTTACTGTTTTCTGCACAAAAGCGATTCTGCGAAGCAATGTGAACACTTGTGCTTCCCAGGCACAGAGAAGGTGCTAGCAGGGAATTCTCTGCCTGCCTTTCCCCAGTGCTCTGCAAGCTCTCCAGGACAACATAAAATCTGGGGCTCTGTGATTTCTTTCGTTCTGAACAAGTGTTACTGTTTTCTGCACAAAAGCGATTCTGCGAAGCAATGTGAACACTTGTGCTTCCCAGGCACAGAGAAGGTGCTAGCAGGGAATTCTCTGCCTGCCTTTCCCCAGTGCTCTGCAAGCTCTCCAGGACAACATAAAATCTGGGGCTCTGTGCTTTCTTTCGTTCTGAACAAGTGTTACTGTTTTCTGCACAAAAGCGATTCTGCGAAGCAATGTGAACACTTGTGCTTCCCAGGCACAGAGAAGGTGCTAGCAGGGAATTCTCTGCCTGCCTTTCCCCAGTGCTCTGCAAGCTCTCCAGGACAACAGCAAATCTGGGGCTCTGTGCTTTCTTTCGTTCTGAACAAGTGTTACTGTTTTCTGCACAAAAGCGATTCTGCGAAGCAATGTGAACAGGCACAGAGAAGGTGCTAGCAGGGAATTCTCTGCCTGCCTTTCCTTAGTGCTCTGCAAGCTCTCCAGGACAACATAAAATCTGGGGTTCTGTGCTTTCTTTCATTCTGAACAAGTGTTACTGTTTTCTGCACAAAAGCGATTCTGCGAAGCAATGTGAACACTTCTGCTTCCCAGGCACAGAGAAGGTGCTAGCAGGGAATTCTCTGCCTGCCTTTCCCCAGTGCTCTGCAAGCTCTCCAGGACAACATAAAATCTGGGGCTCTGTGCTTTCTTTCGTTCTGAACAAGTGTTACTGTTTTCTGCACAAAAGCGATTCTGCGAAGCAATGTGAACACTTCTGCTTCCCAGGCACAGAGAAGGTGCTAGCAGGGAATTCTCTGCCTGCCTTTCCCCAGTGCTCTGCAAGCTCTCCAGGACAACATAAAATCTGGGGCTCTGTGCTTTCTTTCGTTCTGAACAAGTGTTACTGTTTTCTGCACAAAAGCGATTCTGCGAAGCAATGTGAACACTTCTGCTTCCCAGGCACAGAGAAGGTGCTAGCAGGGAATTCTCTGCCTGCCTTTCCCCAGTGCTCTGCAAGCTCTCCAGGACAACATAAAATCTGGGGCTCTGTGCTTTCTTTCGTTCTGAACAAGTGTTACTGTTTTCTGCACAAAAGCGATTCTGCGAAGCAATGTGAACACTTGTGCTTCCCAGGCACAGAGAAGGTGCTAGCAGGGAATTCTCTGCCTGCCTTTCCCCAGTGCTCTGCAAGCTCTCCAGGACAACATAAAATCTGGGGCTCTGTGCTTTCTTTCGTTCTGAACAACTGTTACTGTTTTCTGCACAAAAGCGATTCTGCGAAGCAATGTGAACACTTGTGCTTCCCAGGCACAGAGAAGGTGCTAGCAGGGAATTCTCTGCCTGCCTTTCCCCAGTGCTCTGCAAGCTCTCCAGGACAACATAAAATCTGGGGCTCTGTGCTTTCTTTCGTTCTGAACAACTGTTACTGTTTTCTGCACAAAAGCGATTCTGCGAAGCAATGTGAACACTTCTGCTTCCCAGGCACAGAGAAGGTGCTAGCAGGGAATTCTCTGCCTGCCTTTCCCCAGTGCTCTGCAAGCTCTCCAGGACAACAGCAAATCTGGGGCTCTGTGCTTTCTTTCGTTCTGAACAAGTGTTACTGTTTTCTGCACAAAAGCGATTCTGCGAAGCAATGTGAACAGGCACAGAGAAGGTGCTAGCAGGGAATTCTCTGCCTGCCTTTCCTTAGTGCTCTGCAAGCTCTCCAGGACAACATAAAATCTGGGGTTCTGTGCTTTCTTTCATTCTGAACAAGTGTTACTGTTTTCTGCACAAAAGCGATTCTGCGAAGCAATGTGAACACTTGTGCTTCCCAGGCACAGAGAAGGTGCTAGCAGGGAATTCTCTGCCTGCCTTTCCCCAGTGCTCTGCAAGCTCTCCAGGACAACATAAAATCTGGGGCTCTGTGATTTCTTTCGTTCTGAACAAGTGTTACTGTTTTCTGCACAAAAGCGATTCTGCGAAGCAATGTGAACACTTGTGCTTCCCAGGCACAGAGAAGGTGCTAGCAGGGAATTCTCTGCCTGCCTTTCCCCAGTGCTCTGCAAGCTCTCCAGGACAACATAAAATCTGGGGCTCTGTGCTTTCTTTCGTTCTGAACAAGTGTTACTGTTTTCTGCACAAAAGCGATTCTGCGAAGCAATGTGAACACTTCTGCTTCCCAGGCACAGAGAAGGTGCTAGCAGGGAATTCTCTGCCTGCCTTTCCCCAGTGCTCTGCAAGCTCTCCAGGACAACATAAAATCTGGTGCTCTGTGCTTTCTTGCGTTCTGAACAAGTGTTACTGTTTTCTGCACAAAAGCGATTCTGCGAAGCAATGTGAACACTTGTGCTTCCCAGGCACAGAGAAGGTGCTAGCAGGGAATTCTCTGCCTGCCTTTCCCCAGTGCTCTGCAAGCTCTCCAGGACAACATAAAATCTGGGGCTCTGTGCTTTCTTTCGTTCTGAACAAGTGTTACTGTTTTCTGCACAAAAGCGATTCTGCGAAGCAATGTGAACACTTGAGCTTCCCAGGCACAGAGAAGTTGCTAGCAGGGAATTCTCTGCCTGCCTTTCCCCAGTGCTCTGCAAGCTCTCCAGGACAACATAAAATCTGGGGCTCTGTGCTTTCTTTCGTTCTGAACAAGTGTTACTGTTTTCTGCACAAAAGCGATTCTGCGAAGCAATGTGAACACTTGTGCTTCCCAGGCACAGAGAAGGTGCTAGCAGGGAATTCTCTGCCTGCCTTTCCCCAGTGCTCTGCAAGCTCTCCAGGACAACATAAAATCTGGGGCTCTGTGCTTTCTTTCGTTCTGAACAAGTGTTACTGTTTTCTGCACAAAAGCGATTCTGCGAAGCAATGTGAACACTTCTGCTTCCCAGGCACAGAGAAGGTGCTAGCAGGGAATTCTCTGCCTGCCTTTCCCCAGTGCTCTGCAAGCTCTCCAGGACAACATAAAATCTGGGGCTCTGTGCTTTCTTTCGTTCTGAACAAGTGTTACTGTTTTCTGCACAAAAACGATTCTGCGAAGCAATGTGAACACTTCTGCTTCCCAGGCACAGAGAAGGTGCTAGCAGGGAATTTTCTGCCTGCCTTTCCCCAGTGCTCTGCAAGCTTCCAGGACAACATAAAATCTGGGGCTCTGTGCTTTCTTTCGTTCTGAACAAGTGTTACTGTTTTCTGCACAAAAGCGATTCTGCGAAGCAATGTGAACAGGCAGAGAGAAGGTGCTAGCAGGGAATTCTCTGCCTGCCTTTCCCCAGTGCTCTGCAAGCTCTCCAGGACAACATAAAATCTGGGGCTCTGTGCTTTCTTTCGTTCTGAACAAGTGTTACTGTTTTCTGCACAAAAGCGATTCTGCGAAGCAATGTGAACACTTCTGCTTCCCAGGCACAGAGAAGGTGCTAGCAGGGAATTCTCTGCCTGCCTTTCCCCAGTGCTCTGCAAGCTCTCCAGGACAACATAAAATCTGGTGCTCTGTGCTTTCTTTCGTTCTGAACAAGTGTTACTGTTTTCTGCACAAAAGCGATTCTGCGAAGCAAAGTGAACACTTGTGCTTCCCAGGCACAGAGAAGGTTCTAGCAGGGAATTCTCTGCCTGCCTTTCCCCAGTGCTCTGCAAGCTCTCCAGGACAACATAAAATCTGGGGCTCTGTGATTTCTTTCGTTCTGAACAAGTGTTACTGTTTTCTGCACAAAAGCGATTCTGCGAAGCAATGTGAACACTTGTGCTTCCCAGGCACAGAGAAGGTGCTAGCAGGGAATTCTCTGCCTGCCTTTCCCCAGTGCTCTGCAAGCTCTCCAGGACAACATAAAATCTGGGGCTCTGTGCTTTCTTTCGTTCTGAACAAGTGTTACTGTTTTCTGCACAAAAGCGATTCTGCGAAGCAATGTGAACACTTGTGCTTCCCAGGCACAGAGAAGGTGCTAGCAGGGAATTCTCTGCCTGCCTTTCCCCAGTGCTCTGCAAGCTCTCCAGGACAACAGCAAATCTGGGGCTCTGTGCTTTCTTTCGTTCTGAACAAGTGTTACTGTTTTCTGCACAAAAGCGATTCTGCGAAGCAATGTGAACACTTGTGCTTCCCAGGCACAGAGAAGGTGCTAGCAGGGAATTCTCTGCCTGCCTTTCCCCAGTGCTCTGCAAGCTCTCCAGGACAACATAAAATCTGGGGCTCTGTGCTTTCTTTCGTTCTGAACAAGTGTTACTGTTTTCTGCACAAAAGCGATTCTGCGAAGCAATGTGAACACTTCTGCTTCCCAGGCACAGAGAAGGTGCTAGCAGGGAATTCTCTGCCTGCCTTTCCCCAGTGCTCTGCAAGCTCTCCAGGACAACATAAAATCTGGGGCTCTGTGCTTTCTTTCATTCTGAACAAGTGTTACTGTTTTCTGCACAAAAGCGATTCTGCAAAGCAATGTGAACACTTGTGCTTCCCAGGCACAGAGAAGGTGCTAGCAGGGAATTCTCTGCCTGCCTTTCCCCAGTGCTCTGCAAGCTCTCCAGGACAACATAAAATCTGGGGCTCTGTGCTTTCTTTCGTTCTGAACAAGTGTTACTGTCTTCTGCACAAAAGCGATTCTGCAAAGCAATGTGAACACTTGTGCTTCCCAGGCACAGAGAAGGTGCTAGCAGGGAATTCTCTGCCTGCCTTTCCCCAGTGCTCTGCAAGCTCTCCAGGACAACAGCAAATCTGGGGCTCTGTGCTTTCTTTCATTCTGAACAAGTGTTACTGTTTTCTGCACAAAAGCGATTCTGCGAAGCAATGTGAACAGGCACAGAGAAGGTGCTAGCAGGGAATTCTCTGCCTGCCTTTCCCCAGTGCTCTGCAAGCTCTCCAGGACAACAGCAAATCTGGGGCTCTGTGCTTTCTTTCGTTCTGAACAAGTGTTACTGTTTTCTGCACAAAAGCGATTCTGCGAAGCAATGTGAACACTTGTGCTTCCCAGGCACAGAGAAGGTGCTAGCAGGGAATTCTCTGCCTGCCTTTCCCCAGTGCTCTGCAAGCTCTCCAGGACAACATAAAATCTGGGGCTCTGTGCTTTCTTTCGTTCTGAACAAGTGTTACTGTTTTCTGCACAAAAGCGATTCTGCGAAGCAATGTGAACACTTGTGCTTCCCAGGCACAGAGAAGGTGCTAGCAGGGAATTCTCTGCCTGCCTTTCCCCAGTGCTCTGCAAGCTCTCCAGGACAACATAAAATCTGGGGCTCTGTGCTTTCTTTCGTTCTGAACAACTGTTACTGTTTTCTGCACAAAAGCGATTCTGCGAAGCAATGTGAACACTTCTGCTTCCCAGGCACAGAGAAGGTGCTAGCAGGGAATTCTCTGCCTGCCTTTCCCCAGTGCTCTGCAAGCTCTCCAGGACAACAGCAAATCTGGGGCTCTGTGCTTTCTTTCGTTCTGAACAAGTGTTACTGTTTTCTGCACAAAAGCGATTCTGCGAAGCAATGTGAACACTTGTGCTTCCCAGGCACAGAGAAGGTTCTAGCAGGGAATTCTCTGCCTGCCTTTCCCCAGTGCTCTGCAAGCTCTCCAGGACAACATAAAATCTGGGGCTCTGTGCTTTCTTTCGTTCTGAACAAGTGTTACTGTTTTCTGCACAAAAGCGATTCTGCGAAGCAATGTGAACACTTGTGCTTCCCAGGCACAGAGAAGGTGCTAGCAGGGAATTCTCTGCCTGCCTTTCCCCAGTGCTCTGCAAGCTCTCCAGGACAACATAAAATCTGGTGCTCTGTGCTTTCTTTCGTTCTGAACAAGTGTTACTGTTTTCTGCACAAAAGCGATTCTGCGAAGCAATGTGAACACTTGTGCTTCCCAGGCACAGAGAAGGTGCTAGCAGGGAATTCTCTGCCTGCCTTTCCCCAGTGCTCTGCAAGCTCTCCAGGACAACATAAAATCTGGGGCTCTGTGCTTTCTTTCGTTCTGAACAACTGTTACTGTTTTCTGCACAAAAGCGATTCTGCGAAGCAATGTGAACACTTCTGCTTCCCAGGCACAGAGAAGGTGCTAGCAGGGAATTCTCTGCCTGCCTTTCCCCAGTGCTCTGCAAGCTCTCCAGGACAACATAAAATCTGGTGCTCTGTGCTTTCTTTCGTTCTGAACAAGTGTTACTGTTTTCTGCACAAAAGCGATTCTGCGAAGCAATGTGAACACTTGTGCTTCCCAGGCACAGAGAAGGTGCTAGCAGGGAATTCTCTGCCTGCCTTTCCCCAGTGCTCTGCAAGCTCTCCAGGACAACATAAAATCTGGGGCTCTGTGCTTTCTTTCGTTCTGAACAACTGTTACTGTTTTCTGCACAAAAGCGATTCTGCGAAGCAATGTGAACACTTCTGCTTCCCAGGCACAGAGAAGGTGCTAGCAGGGAATTCTCTGCCTGCCTTTCCCCAGTGCTCTGCAAGCTCTCCAGGACAACAGCAAATCTGGGGCTCTGTGCTTTCTTTCGTTCTGAACAAGTGTTACTGTTTTCTGCACAAAAGCGATTCTGCGAAGCAATGTGAACACTTGTGCTTCCCAGGCACAGAGAAGGTACTAGCAGGGAATTCTCTGCCTGCCTTTCCCCAGTGCTCTGCAAGCTCTCCAGGACAACATAAAATCTGGGGCTCTGTGCTTTCTTTCGTTCTGAACAAGTGTTACTGTTTTCTGCACAAAAGCGATTCTGCGAAGCAATGTGAACACTTGTGCTTCCCAGGCACAGAGAAAGTTCTAGCAGGGAATTCTCTGCCTGCCTTTCCCCAGTGCTCTGCAAGCTCTCCAGGACAACATAAAATCTGGGGCTCTGTGCTTTCTTTCGTTCTGAACAACTGTTACTGTTTTCTGCACAAAAGCGATTCTGCGAAGCAATGTGAACACTTCTGCTTCCCAGGCACAGAGAAGGTGCTAGCAGGGAATTCTCTGCCTGCCTTTCCCCAGTGCTCTGCAAGCTCTCCAGGACAACATAAAATCTGGGGCTCTGTGCTTTCTTTCGTTCTGAACAAGTGTTACTGTTTTCTGCACAAAAGCGATTCTGCGAAGCAATGTGAACACTTGTGCTTCCCAGGCACAGAGAAGGTGCTAGCAGGGAATTCTCTGCCTGCCTTTCCCCAGTGCTCTGCAAGCTCTCCAGGACAACATAAAATCTGGTGCTCTGTGCTTTCTTTCATTCTGAACAAGTGTTACTGTTTTCTGCACAAAAGCGATTCTGCAAAGCAATGTGAACACTTGTGCTTCCCAGGCACAGAGAAGGTGCTAGCAGGGAATTCTCTGCCTGCCTTTCCCCAGTGCTCTGCAAGCTCTCCAGGACAACATAAAATCTGGGGCTCTGTGCTTTCTTTCGTTCTGAACAACTGTTACTGTTTTCTGCACAAAAGCGATTCTGCGAAGCAATGTGAACACTTCTGCTTCCCAGGCACAGAGAAGGTGCTAGCAGGGAATTCTCTGCCTGCCTTTCCCCAGTGCTCTGCAAGCTCTCCAGGACAACAGCAAATCTGGGGCTCTGTGCTTTCTTTCGTTCTGAACAAGTGTTACTGTTTTCTGCACAAAAGCGATTCTGCGAAGCAATGTGAACACTTCTGCTTCCCAGGCACAGAGAAGGTGCTAGCAGGGAATTCTCTGCCTGCCTTTCCCCAGTGCTCTGCAAGCTCTCCAGGACAACAGCAAATCTGGGGCTCTGTGCTTTCTTTCATTCTGAACAAGTGTTACTGTTTTCTGCACAAAAGCGATTCTGCGAAGCAATGTGAACAGGCACAGAGAAGGTGCTAGCAGGGAATTCTCTGCCTGCCTTTCCCCAGTGCTCTGCAAGCTCTCCAGGACAACAGCAAATCTGGGGCTCTGTGCTTTCTTTCGTTCTGAACAAGTGTTACTGTTTTCTGCACAAAAGCGATTCTGCGAAGCAATGTGAACACTTGTGCTTCCCAGGCACAGAGAAGGTGCTAGCAGGGAATTCTCTGCCTGCCTTTCCCCAGTGCTCTGCAAGCTCTCCAGGACAACATAAAATCTGGGGCTCTGTGATTTCTTTCGTTCTGAACAAGTGTTACTGTTTTCTGCACAAAAGCGATTCTGCGAAGCAATGTGAACAGGCACAGAGAAGGTGCTAGCAGGGAATTCTCTGCCTGCCTTTCCCCAGTGCTCTGCAAGCTCTCCAGGACAACAGCAAATCTGGGGCTCTGTGCTTTCTTTCGTTCTGAACAAGTGTTACTGTTTTCTGCACAAAAGCGATTCTGCGAAGCAATGTGAACACTTGTGCTTCCCAGGCACAGAGAAGGTTCTAGCAGGGAATTCTCTGCCTGCCTTTCCCCAGTGCTCTGCAAGCTCTCCAGGACAACATAAAATCTGGGGCTCTGTGATTTCTTTCGTTCTGAACAAGTGTTACTGTTTTCTGCACAAAAGCGATTCTGCGAAGCAATATGAACACTTGTGCTTCCCAGGCACAGAGAAGGTGCTAGCAGGGAATTCTCTGCCTGCCTTTCCCCAGTGCTCTGCAAGCTCTCCAGGACAACATAAAATCTGGGGCTCTGTGCTTTCTTTCATTCTGAACAAGTGTTACTGTTTTCTGCACAAAAGCGATTCTGCGAAGCAATGTGAACACTTGTGCTTCCCAGGCACAGAGAAGGTGCTAGCAGGGAATTCTCTGCCTGCCTTTCCCCAGTGCTCTGCAAGCTCTCCAGGACAACATAAAATCTGGTGCTCTGTGCTTTCTTTCGTTCTGAACAAGTGTTACTGTTTTCTGCACAAAAGCGATTCTGCAAAGCAATGTGAACACTTCTGCTTCCCAGGCACAGAGAAGGTGCTAGCAGGGAATTCTCTGCCTGCCTTTCCCCAGTGCTCTGCAAGCTCTCCAGGACAACATAAAATCTGGGGCTCTGTGCTTTCTTTCGTTCTGAACAAGTGTTACTGTTTTCTGCACAAAAGCGATTCTGCGAAGCAATGTGAACACTTCTGCTTCCCAGGCACAGAGAAGGTGCTAGCAGGGAATTCTCTGCCTGCCTTTCCCCAGTGCTCTGCAAGCTCTCCAGGACAACAGCAAATCTGGGGCTCTGTGCTTTCTTTCGTTCTGAACAAGTGTTACTGTTTTCTGCACAAAAGCGATTCTGCGAAGCAATGTGAACACTTGTGCTTCCCAGGCACAGAGAAGGTGCTAGCAGGGAATTCTCTGCCTGCCTTTCCCCAGTGCTCTGCAAGCTCTCCAGGACAACATAAAATCTGGGGCTCTGTGATTTCTTTCGTTCTGAACAAGTGTTACTGTTTTCTGCACAAAAGCGATTCTGCGAAGCAATGTGAACACTTGTGCTTCCCAGGCACAGAGAAGGTGCTAGCAGGGAATTCTCTGCCTGCCTTTCCCCAGTGCTCTGCAAGCTCTCCAGGACAACATAAAATCTGGGGCTCTGTGCTTTCTTTCGTTCTGAACAAGTGTTACTGTTTTCTGCACAAAAGCGATTCTGCAAAGCAATGTGAACACTTCTGCTTCCCAGGCACAGAGAAGGTGCTAGCAGGGAATTCTCTGCCTGCCTTTCCCCAGTGCTCTGCAAGCTCTCCAGGACAACATAAAATCTGGGGCTCTGTGCTTTCTTTCGTTCTGAACAACTGTTACTGTTTTCTGCACAAAAGCGATTCTGCAAAGCAATGTGAACACTTCTGCTTCCCAGGCACAGAGAAGGTGCTAGCAGGGAATTCTCTGCCTGCCTTTCCCCAGTGCTCTGCAAGCTCTGCAGGACAACATAAAATCTGGTGCTCTGTGCTTTCTTTCGTTCTGAACAAGTGTTACTGTTTTCTGCACAAAAGCGATTCTGCGAAGCAATGTGAACACTTGTGCTTCCCAGGCACAGAGAAGGTGCTAGCAGGGAATTCTCTGCCTGCCTTTCCCCAGTGCTCTGCAAGCTCTCCAGGACAACATAAAATCTGGTGCTCTGTGCTTTCTTTCGTTCTGAACAAGTGTTACTGTTTTCTGCACAAAAGCGATTCTGCGAAGCAATGTGAACAGGCACAGAGAAGGTGCTAGCAGGGAATTCTCTGCCTGCCTTTCCCCAGTGCTCTGCAAGCTTCCAGGACAACATAAAATCTGGGGCTCTGTGCTTTCTTTCGTTCTGAACAACTGTTACTGTTTTCTGCACAAAAGCGATTCTGCGAAGCAATGTGAACACTTCTGCTTCCCAGGCACAGAGAAGGTGCTAGCAGGGAATTCTCTGCCTGCCTTTCCCCAGTGCTCTGCAAGCTCTCCAGGACAACAGCAAATCTGGGGCTCTGTGCTTTCTTTCGTTCTGAACAAGTGTTACTGTTTTCTGCACAAAAGCGATTCTGCGAAGCAATGTGAACACTTCTGCTTCCCAGGCACAGAGAAGGTGCTAGCAGGGAATTCTCTGCCTGCCTTTCCCCAGTGCTCTGCAAGCTCTCCAGGACAACAGCAAATCTGGGGCTCTGTGCTTTCTTTCATTCTGAACAAGTGTTACTGTTTTCTGCACAAAAGCGATTCTGCGAAGCAATGTGAACAGGCACAGAGAAGGTGCTAGCAGGGAATTCTCTGCCTGCCTTTCCCCAGTGCTCTGCAAGCTCTCCAGGACAACAGCAAATCTGGGGCTCTGTGCTTTCTTTCGTTCTGAACAAGTGTTACTGTTTTCTGCACAAAAGCGATTCTGCGAAGCAATGTGAACACTTGTGCTTCCCAGGCACAGAGAAGGTGCTAGCAGGGAATTCTCTGCCTGCCTTTCCCCAGTGCTCTGCAAGCTCTCCAGGACAACATAAAATCTGGGGCTCTGTGCTTTCTTTCATTCTGAACAAGTGTTACTGTTTTCTGCACAAAAGCGATTCTGCCAAGCAATGTGAACACTTCTGCTTCCCAGGCACAGAGAAGGTGCTAGCAGGGAATTCTCTGCCTGCCTTTCCCCAGTGCTCTGCAAGCTCTCCAGGACAACATAAAATCTGGGGCTCTGTGCTTTCTTTCGTTCTGAACAACTGTTACTGTTTTCTGCACAAAAGCGATTCTGCAAAGCAATGTGAACACTTCTGCTTCCCAGGCACAGAGAAGGTGCTAGCAGGGAATTCTCTGCCTGCCTTTCCCCAGTGCTCTGCAAGCTCTCCAGGACAACATAAAATCTGGGGCTCTGTGCTTTCTTTCGTTCTGAACAACTGTTACTGTTTTCTGCACAAAAGCGATTCTGCGAAGCAATGTGAACACTTGTGCTTCCCAGGCACAGAGAAGGTGCTAGCAGGGAATTCTCTGCCTGCCTTTCCCCAGTGCTCTGCAAGCTTCCAGGACAACATAAAATCTGGGGCTCTGTGCTTTCTTTCGTTCTGAACAAGTGTTACTGTTTTCTGCACAAAAGCGATTCTGCGAAGCAATGTGAACAGGCACAGAGAAGGTGCTAGCAGGGAATTCTCTGCCTGCCTTTCCCCAGTGCTCTGCAAGCTTCCAGGACAACATAAAATCTGGGGCTCTGTGCTTTCTTTCGTTCTGAACAACTGTTACTGTTTTCTGCACAAAAGCGATTCTGCGAAGCAATGTGAACACTTCTGCTTCCCAGGCACAGAGAAGGTGCTAGCAGGGAATTCTCTGCCTGCCTTTCCCCAGTGCTCTGCAAGCTCTCCAGGACAACAGCAAATCTGGGGCTCTGTGCTTTCTTTCGTTCTGAACAAGTGTTACTGTTTTCTGCACAAAAGCGATTCTGCGAAGCAATGTGAACACTTCTGCTTCCCAGGCACAGAGAAGGTGCTAGCAGGGAATTCTCTGCCTGCCTTTCCCCAGTGCTCTGCAAGCTCTCCAGGACAACAGCAAATCTGGGGCTCTGTGCTTTCTTTCGTTCTGAACAAGTGTTACTGTTTTCTGCACAAAAGCGATTCTGCGAAGCAATGTGAACAGGCACAGAGAAGGTGCTAGCAGGGAATTCTCTGCCTGCCTTTCCCCAGTGCTCTGCAAGCTCTCCAGGACAACAGCAAATCTGGGGCTCTGTGCTTTCTTTCGTTCTGAACAAGTGTTACTGTTTTCTGCACAAAAGCGATTCTGCGAAGCAATGTGAACACTTGTGCTTCCCAGGCACAGAGAAGGTGCTAGCAGGGAATTCTCTGCCTGCCTTTCCCCAGTGCTCTGCAAGCTCTCCAGGACAACATAAAATCTGGGGCTCTGTGATTTCTTTCGTTCTGAACAAGTGTTACTGTTTTCTGCACAAAAGCGATTCTGCGAAGCAATGTGAACAGGCACAGAGAAGGTGCTAGCAGGGAATTCTCTGCCTGCCTTTCCCCAGTGCTCTGCAAGCTCTCCAGGACAACAGCAAATCTGGGGCTCTGTGCTTTCTTTCGTTCTGAACAAGTGTTACTGTTTTCTGCACAAAAGCGATTCTGCGAAGCAATGTGAACACTTCTGCTTCCCAGGCACAGAGAAGGTGCTAGCAGGGAATTCTCTGCCTGCCTTTCCCCAGTGCTCTGCAAGCTCTCCAGGACAACAGCAAATCTGGGGCTCTGTGATTTCTTTCGTTCTGAACAAGTGTTACTGTTTTCTGCACAAAAGCGATTCTGCGAAGCAATGTGAACACTTGTGCTTCCCAGGCACAGAGAAGGTGCTAGCAGGGAATTCTCTGCCTGCCTTTCCCCAGTGCTCTGCAAGCTCTCCAGGACAACATAAAATCTGGGGCTCTGTGCTTTCTTTCGTTCTGAACAAGTGTTACTGTTTTCTGCACAAAAGCGATTCTGCGAAGCAATGTGAACACTTGTGCTTCCCAGGCACAGAGAAGGTGCTAGCAGGGAATTCTCTGCCTGCCTTTCCCCAGTGCTCTGCAAGCTCTCCAGGACAACATAAAATCTGGGGCTCTGTGCTTTCTTTCATTCTGAACAAGTGTTACTGTTTTCTGCACAAAAGCGATTCTGCGAAGCAATGTGAACACTTGTGCTTCCCAGGCACAGAGAAGGTGCTAGCAGGGAATTCTCTGCCTGCCTTTCCCCAGTGCTCTGCAAGCTCTCCAGGACAACATAAAATCTGGTGCTCTGTGCTTTCTTTCGTTCTGAACAAGTGTTACTGTTTTCTGCACAAAAGCGATTCTGCAAAGCAATGTGAACACTTCTGCTTCCCAGGCACAGAGAAGGTGCTAGCAGGGAATTCTCTGCCTGCCTTTCCCCAGTGCTCTGCAAGCTCTCCAGGACAACATAAAATCTGGGGCTCTGTGCTTTCTTTCGTTCTGAACAAGTGTTACTGTTTTCTGCACAAAAGCGATTCTGCGAAGCAATGTGAACACTTCTGCTTCCCAGGCACAGAGAAGGTGCTAGCAGGGAATTCTCTGCCTGCCTTTCCCCAGTGCTCTGCAAGCTCTCCAGGACAACAGCAAATCTGGGGCTCTGTGCTTTCTTTCGTTCTGAACAAGTGTTACTGTTTTCTGCACAAAAGCGATTCTGCGAAGCAATGTGAACACTTGTGCTTCCCAGGCACAGAGAAGGTGCTAGCAGGGAATTCTCTGCCTGCCTTTCCCCAGTGCTCTGCAAGCTCTCCAGGACAACATAAAATCTGGGGCTCTGTGATTTCTTTCGTTCTGAACAAGTGTTACTGTTTTCTGCACAAAAGCGATTCTGCGAAGCAATGTGAACACTTGTGCTTCCCAGGCACAGAGAAGGTGCTAGCAGGGAATTCTCTGCCTGCCTTTCCCCAGTGCTCTGCAAGCTCTCCAGGACAACATAAAATCTGGGGCTCTGTGCTTTCTTTCGTTCTGAACAAGTGTTACTGTTTTCTGCACAAAAGCGATTCTGCAAAGCAATGTGAACACTTCTGCTTCCCAGGCACAGAGAAGGTGCTAGCAGGGAATTCTCTGCCTGCCTTTCCCCAGTGCTCTGCAAGCTCTCCAGGACAACATAAAATCTGGGGCTCTGTGCTTTCTTTCGTTCTGAACAACTGTTACTGTTTTCTGCACAAAAGCGATTCTGCAAAGCAATGTGAACACTTCTGCTTCCCAGGCACAGAGAAGGTGCTAGCAGGGAATTCTCTGCCTGCCTTTCCCCAGTGCTCTGCAAGCTCTGCAGGACAACATAAAATCTGGTGCTCTGTGCTTTCTTTCGTTCTGAACAAGTGTTACTGTTTTCTGCACAAAAGCGATTCTGCGAAGCAATGTGAACACTTGTGCTTCCCAGGCACAGAGAAGGTGCTAGCAGGGAATTCTCTGCCTGCCTTTCCCCAGTGCTCTGCAAGCTCTCCAGGACAACATAAAATCTGGTGCTCTGTGCTTTCTTTCGTTCTGAACAAGTGTTACTGTTTTCTGCACAAAAGCGATTCTGCGAAGCAATGTGAACAGGCACAGAGAAGGTGCTAGCAGGGAATTCTCTGCCTGCCTTTCCCCAGTGCTCTGCAAGCTTCCAGGACAACATAAAATCTGGGGCTCTGTGCTTTCTTTCGTTCTGAACAACTGTTACTGTTTTCTGCACAAAAGCGATTCTGCGAAGCAATGTGAACACTTCTGCTTCCCAGGCACAGAGAAGGTGCTAGCAGGGAATTCTCTGCCTGCCTTTCCCCAGTGCTCTGCAAGCTCTCCAGGACAACAGCAAATCTGGGGCTCTGTGCTTTCTTTCGTTCTGAACAAGTGTTACTGTTTTCTGCACAAAAGCGATTCTGCGAAGCAATGTGAACACTTCTGCTTCCCAGGCACAGAGAAGGTGCTAGCAGGGAATTCTCTGCCTGCCTTTCCCCAGTGCTCTGCAAGCTCTCCAGGACAACAGCAAATCTGGGGCTCTGTGCTTTCTTTCATTCTGAACAAGTGTTACTGTTTTCTGCACAAAAGCGATTCTGCGAAGCAATGTGAACAGGCACAGAGAAGGTGCTAGCAGGGAATTCTCTGCCTGCCTTTCCCCAGTGCTCTGCAAGCTCTCCAGGACAACAGCAAATCTGGGGCTCTGTGCTTTCTTTCGTTCTGAACAAGTGTTACTGTTTTCTGCACAAAAGCGATTCTGCGAAGCAATGTGAACACTTGTGCTTCCCAGGCACAGAGAAGGTGCTAGCAGGGAATTCTCTGCCTGCCTTTCCCCAGTGCTCTGCAAGCTCTCCAGGACAACATAAAATCTGGGGCTCTGTGCTTTCTTTCATTCTGAACAAGTGTTACTGTTTTCTGCACAAAAGCGATTCTGCCAAGCAATGTGAACACTTCTGCTTCCCAGGCACAGAGAAGGTGCTAGCAGGGAATTCTCTGCCTGCCTTTCCCCAGTGCTCTGCAAGCTCTCCAGGACAACATAAAATCTGGGGCTCTGTGCTTTCTTTCGTTCTGAACAACTGTTACTGTTTTCTGCACAAAAGCGATTCTGCAAAGCAATGTGAACACTTCTGCTTCCCAGGCACAGAGAAGGTGCTAGCAGGGAATTCTCTGCCTGCCTTTCCCCAGTGCTCTGCAAGCTCTCCAGGACAACATAAAATCTGGGGCTCTGTGCTTTCTTTCGTTCTGAACAACTGTTACTGTTTTCTGCACAAAAGCGATTCTGCGAAGCAATGTGAACACTTGTGCTTCCCAGGCACAGAGAAGGTGCTAGCAGGGAATTCTCTGCCTGCCTTTCCCCAGTGCTCTGCAAGCTTCCAGGACAACATAAAATCTGGGGCTCTGTGCTTTCTTTCGTTCTGAACAAGTGTTACTGTTTTCTGCACAAAAGCGATTCTGCGAAGCAATGTGAACAGGCACAGAGAAGGTGCTAGCAGGGAATTCTCTGCCTGCCTTTCCCCAGTGCTCTGCAAGCTTCCAGGACAACATAAAATCTGGGGCTCTGTGCTTTCTTTCGTTCTGAACAACTGTTACTGTTTTCTGCACAAAAGCGATTCTGCGAAGCAATGTGAACACTTCTGCTTCCCAGGCACAGAGAAGGTGCTAGCAGGGAATTCTCTGCCTGCCTTTCCCCAGTGCTCTGCAAGCTCTCCAGGACAACAGCAAATCTGGGGCTCTGTGCTTTCTTTCGTTCTGAACAAGTGTTACTGTTTTCTGCACAAAAGCGATTCTGCGAAGCAATGTGAACACTTCTGCTTCCCAGGCACAGAGAAGGTGCTAGCAGGGAATTCTCTGCCTGCCTTTCCCCAGTGCTCTGCAAGCTCTCCAGGACAACAGCAAATCTGGGGCTCTGTGCTTTCTTTCGTTCTGAACAAGTGTTACTGTTTTCTGCACAAAAGCGATTCTGCGAAGCAATGTGAACAGGCACAGAGAAGGTGCTAGCAGGGAATTCTCTGCCTGCCTTTCCCCAGTGCTCTGCAAGCTCTCCAGGACAACAGCAAATCTGGGGCTCTGTGCTTTCTTTCGTTCTGAACAAGTGTTACTGTTTTCTGCACAAAAGCGATTCTGCGAAGCAATGTGAACACTTGTGCTTCCCAGGCACAGAGAAGGTGCTAGCAGGGAATTCTCTGCCTGCCTTTCCCCAGTGCTCTGCAAGCTCTCCAGGACAACATAAAATCTGGGGCTCTGTGATTTCTTTCGTTCTGAACAAGTGTTACTGTTTTCTGCACAAAAGCGATTCTGCGAAGCAATGTGAACAGGCACAGAGAAGGTGCTAGCAGGGAATTCTCTGCCTGCCTTTCCCCAGTGCTCTGCAAGCTCTCCAGGACAACAGCAAATCTGGGGCTCTGTGCTTTCTTTCGTTCTGAACAAGTGTTACTGTTTTCTGCACAAAAGCGATTCTGCGAAGCAATGTGAACACTTGTGCTTCCCAGGCACAGAGAAGGTGCTAGCAGGGAATTCTCTGCCTGCCTTTCCCCAGTGCTCTGCAAGCTCTCCAGGACAACAGCAAATCTGGGGCTCTGTGATTTCTTTCGTTCTGAACAAGTGTTACTGTTTTCTGCACAAAAGCGATTCTGCGAAGCAATGTGAACACTTGTGCTTCCCAGGCACAGAGAAGGTGCTAGCAGGGAATTCTCTGCCTGCCTTTCCCCAGTGCTCTGCAAGCTCTCCAGGACAACATAAAATCTGGGGCTCTGTGCTTTCTTTCGTTCCTAACAAGTGTTACTGTTTTCTGCACAAAAGCGATTCTGCGAAGCAATGTGAACAGGCACAGAGAAGGTGCTAGCAGGGAATTCTCTGCCTGACTTTCCTCAGTGCTCTGCAAGCTCTCCAGGACAACATAAAATCTGGGGCTCTGTGCTTTCTTTCGTTCTGAACAAGTGTTACTGTTTTCTGCACAAAAGCGATTCTGCGAAGCAATGTGAACACTTGTGCTTCCCAGGCACAGAGAAGGTACTAGCAGGGAATTCTCTGCCTGCCTTTCCCCAGTGCTCTGCAAGCTCTCCAGGACAACATAAAATCTGGGGCTCTGTGCTTTCTTTCGTTCTGAACAAGTGTTACTGTTTTCTGCACAAAAGCGATTCTGCGAAGCAATGTGAACACTTGTGCTTCCCAGGCACAGAGAAGGTTCTAGCAGGGAATTCTCTGCCTGCCTTTCCCCAGTGCTCTGCAAGCTCTCCAGGACAACATAAAATCTGGGGCTCTGTGCTTTCTTTCGTTCTGAACAACTGTTACTGTTTTCTGCACAAAAGCGATTCTGCGAAGCAATGTGAACACTTCTGCTTCCCAGGCACAGAGAAGGTGCTAGCAGGGAATTCTCTGCCTGCCTTTCCCCAGTGCTCTGCAAGCTCTCCAGGACAACAGCAAATCTGGGGCTCTGTGCTTTCTTTCGTTCTGAACAAGTGTTACTGTTTTCTGCACAAAAGCGATTCTGCGAAGCAATGTGAACACTTCTGCTTCCCAGGCACAGAGAAGGTGCTAGCAGGGAATTCTCTGCCTGCCTTTCCCCAGTGCTCTGCAAGCTCTCCAGGACAACAGCAAATCTGGGGCTCTGTGCTTTCTTTCATTCTGAACAAGTGTTACTGTTTTCTGCACAAAAGCGATTCTGCGAAGCAATGTGAACAGGCACAGAGAAGGTGCTAGCAGGGAATTCTCTGCCTGCCTTTCCCCAGTGCTCTGCAAGCTCTCCAGGACAACAGCAAATCTGGGGCTCTGTGCTTTCTTTCGTTCTGAACAAGTGTTACTGTTTTCTGCACAAAAGCGATTCTGCGAAGCAATGTGAACACTTGTGCTTCCCAGGCACAGAGAAGGTGCTAGCAGGGAATTCTCTGCCTGCCTTTCCCCAGTGCTCTGCAAGCTCTCCAGGACAACATAAAATCTGGGGCTCTGTGCTTTCTTTCGTTCTGAACAAGTGTTACTGTTTTCTGCACAAAAGCGATTCTGCGAAGCAATGTGAACACTTGTGCTTCCCAGGCACAGAGAAGGTTCTAGCAGGGAATTCTCTGCCTGCCTTTCCCCAGTGCTCTGCAAGCTCTCCAGGACAACATAAAATCTGGGGCTCTGTGCTTTCTTTCGTTCTGAACAAGTGTTACTGTTTTCTGCACAAAAGCGATTCTGCGAAGCAATGTGAACACTTGTGCTTCCCAGGCACAGAGAAGGTGCTAGCAGGGAATTCTCTGCCTGCCTTTCCCCAGTGCTCTGCAAGCTCTCCAGGACAACATAAAATCTGGGGCTCTGTGCTTTCTTTCGTTCTGAACAAGTGTTACTGTTTTCTGCACAAAAGCGATTCTGCGAAGCAATGTGAACACTTGTGCTTCCCAGGCACAGAGAAGGTGCTAGCAGGGAATTCTCTGCCTGCCTTTCCCCAGTGCTCTGCAAGCTCTCCAGGACAACATAAAATCTGGTGCTCTGTGCTTTCTTTCGTTCTGAACAAGTGTTACTGTTTTCTGCACAAAAGCGATTCTGCAAAGCAATGTGAACACTTCTGCTTCCCAGGCACAGAGAAGGTGCTAGCAGGGAATTCTCTGCCTGCCTTTCCCCAGTGCTCTGCAAGCTCTCCAGGACAACATAAAATCTGGGGCTCTGTGCTTTCTTTCGTTCTGAACAACTGTTACTGTTTTCTGCACAAAAGCGATTCTGCGAAGCAATGTGAACACTTCTGCTTCCCAGGCACAGAGAAGGTGCTAGCAGGGAATTCTCTGCCTGCCTTTCCCCAGTGCTCTGCAAGCTCTCCAGGACAACAGCAAATCTGGGGCTCTGTGCTTTCTTTCGTTCTGAACAAGTGTTACTGTTTTCTGCACAAAAGCGATTCTGCGAAGCAATGTGAACACTTCTGCTTCCCAGGCACAGAGAAGGTGCTAGCAGGGAATTCTCTGCCTGCCTTTCCCCAGTGCTCTGCAAGCTCTCCAGGACAACAGCAAATCTGGGGCTCTGTGCTTTCTTTCGTTCTGAACAAGTGTTACTGTTTTCTGCACAAAAGCGATTCTGCGAAGCAATGTGAACAGGCACAGAGAAGGTGCTAGCAGGGAATTCTCTGCCTGCCTTTCCCCAGTGCTCTGCAAGCTCTCCAGGACAACAGCAAATCTGGGGCTCTGTGCTTTCTTTCGTTCTGAACAAGTGTTACTGTTTTCTGCACAAAAGCGATTCTGCGAAGCAATGTGAACACTTGTGCTTCCCAGGCACAGAGAAGGTGCTAGCAGGGAATTCTCTGCCTGCCTTTCCCCAGTGCTCTGCAAGCTCTCCAGGACAACATAAAATCTGGGGCTCTGTGATTTCTTTCGTTCTGAACAAGTGTTACTGTTTTCTGCACAAAAGCGATTCTGCGAAGCAATGTGAACACTTGTGCTTCCCAGGCACAGAGAAGGTGCTAGCAGGGAATTCTCTGCCTGCCTTTCCCCAGTGCTCTGCAAGCTCTCCAGGACAACATAAAATCTGGGGCTCTGTGCTTTCTTTCGTTCTGAACAAGTGTTACTGTTTTCTGCACAAAAGCGATTCTGCAAAGCAATGTGAACACTTCTGCTTCCCAGGCACAGAGAAGGTGCTAGCAGGGAATTCTCTGCCTGCCTTTCCCCAGTGCTCTGCAAGCTCTCCAGGACAACATAAAATCTGGGGCTCTGTGCTTTCTTTCGTTCTGAACAACTGTTACTGTTTTCTGCACAAAAGCGATTCTGCGAAGCAATGTGAACACTTGTGCTTCCCAGGCACAGAGAAGGTACTAGCAGTGAATTCTCTGCCTGCCTTTCCCCAGTGCTCTGCAAGCTCTCCAGGACAACATAAAATCTGGGGCTCTGTGCTTTCTTTCGTTCTGAACAAGTGTTACTGTTTTCTGCACAAAAGCGATTCTGCGAAGCAATGTGAACACTTGTGCTTCCCAGGCACAGAGAAGGTTCTAGCAGGGAATTCTCTGCCTGCCTTTCCCCAGTGCTCTGCAAGCTCTCCAGGACAACATAAAATCTGGGGCTCTGTGCTTTCTTTCGTTCTGAACAAGTGTTACTGTTTTCTGCACAAAAGCGATTCTGCGAAGCAATGTGAACACTTCTGCTTCCCAGGCACAGAGAAGGTGCTAGCAGGGAATTCTCTGCCTGCCTTTCCCCAGTGCTCTGCAAGCTCTCCAGGACAACATAAAATCTGGGGCTCTGTGCTTTCTTTCGTTCTGAACAAGTGTTACTGTTTTCTGCACAAAAGCGATTCTGCGAAGCAATGTGAACACTTGTGCTTCCCAGGCACAGAGAAGGTGCTAGCAGGGAATTCTCTGCCTGCCTTTCCCCAGTGCTCTGCAAGCTCTCCAGGACAACAGCAAATCTGGTGCTCTGTGCTTTCTTTCGTTCTGAACAAGTGTTACTGTTTTCTGCACAAAAGCGATTCTGCAAAGCAATGTGAACACTTCTGCTTCCCAGGCACAGAGAAGGTGCTAGCAGGGAATTCTCTGCCTGCCTTTCCCCAGTGCTCTGCAAGCTCTCCAGGACAACAGCAAATCTGGGGCTCTGTGCTTTCTTTCGTTCTGAACAAGTGTTACTGTTTTCTGCACAAAAGCGATTCTGCGAAGCAATGTGAACACTTCTGCTTCCCAGGCACAGAGAAGGTGCTAGCAGGGAATTCTCTGCCTGCCTTTCCCCAGTGCTCTGCAAGCTCTCCAGGACAACAGCAAATCTGGGGCTCTGTGCTTTCTTTCATTCTGAACAAGTGTTACTGTTTTCTGCACAAAAGCGATTCTGCGAAGCAATGTGAACAGGCACAGAGAAGGTGCTAGCAGGGAATTCTCTGCCTGCCTTTCCCCAGTGCTCTGCAAGCTCTCCAGGACAACAGCAAATCTGGGGCTCTGTGCTTTCTTTCGTTCTGAACAAGTGTTACTGTTTTCTGCACAAAAGCGATTCTGCGAAGCAATGTGAACACTTCTGCTTCCCAGGCACAGAGAAGGTGCTAGCAGGGAATTCTCTGCCTGCCTTTCCCCAGTGCTCTGCAAGCTCTCCAGGACAACATAAAATCTGGGGCTCTGTGATTTCTTTCGTTCTGAACAAGTGTTACTGTTTTCTGCACAAAAGCGATTCTGCGAAGCAATGTGAACACTTGTGCTTCCCAGGCACAGAGAAGGTGCTAGCAGGGAATTCTCTGCCTGCCTTTCCCCAGTGCTCTGCAAGCTCTCCAGGACAACATAAAATCTGGGGCTCTGTGCTTTCTTTCGTTCTGAACAAGTGTTACTGTTTTCTGCACAAAAGCGATTCTGCAAAGCAATGTGAACACTTCTGCTTCCCAGGCACAGAGAAGGTGCTAGCAGGGAATTCTCTGCCTGCCTTTCCCCAGTGCTCTGCAAGCTCTCCAGGACAACATAAAATCTGGGGCTCTGTGCTTTCTTTCGTTCTGAACAACTGTTACTGTTTTCTGCACAAAAGCGATTCTGCGAAGCAATGTGAACACTTCTGCTTCCCAGGCACAGAGAAGGTGCTAGCAGGGAATTCTCTGCCTGCCTTTCCCCAGTGCTCTGCAAGCTTTGCAGGACAACATAAAATCTGGTGCTCTGTGCTTTCTTTCGTTCTGAACAAGTGTTACTGTTTTCTGCACAAAAGCGATTCTGCGAAGCAATGTGAACACTTGTGCTTCCCAGGCACAGAGAAGGTGCTAGCAGGGAATTCTCTGCCTGCCTTTCCCCAGTGCTCTGCAAGCTTCCAGGACAACATAAAATCTGGGGCTCTGTGCTTTCTTTCGTTCTGAACAAGTGTTACTGTTTTCTGCACAAAAGCGATTCTGCGAAGCAATGTGAACAGGCACAGAGAAGGTGCTAGCAGGGAATTCTCTGCCTGCCTTTCCCCAGTGCTCTGCAAGCTCTCCAGGACAACATAAAATCTGGGGCTCTGTGCTTTCTTTCGTTCTGAACAACTGTTACTGTTTTCTGCACAAAAGCGATTCTGCGAAGCAATGTGAACACTTGTGCTTCCCAGGCACAGAGAAGGTGCTAGCAGGGAATTCTCTGCCTGCCTTTCCCCAGTGCTCTGCAAGCTCTGCAGGACAACATAAAATCTGGTGCTCTGTGCTTTCTTTCGTTCTGAACAAGTGTTACTGTTTTCTGCACAAAAGCGATTCTGCGAAGCAATGTGAACACTTCTGCTTCCCAGGCACAGAGAAGGTGCTAGCAGGGAATTCTCTGCCTGCCTTTCCCCAGTGCTCTGCAAGCTTCCAGGACAACATAAAATCTGGGGCTCTGTGCTTTCTTTCGTTCTGAACAAGTGTTACTGTTTTCTGCACAAAAGCGATTCTGCGAAGCAATGTGAACAGGCACAGAGAAGGTGCTAGCAGGGAATTCTCTGCCTGCCTTTCCCCAGTGCTCTGCAAGCTCTCCAGGACAACAGCAAATCTGGGGCTCTGTGCTTTCTTTCGTTCTGAACAAGTGTTACTGTTTTCTGCACAAAAGCGATTCTGCGAAGCAATGTGAACACTTCTGCTTCCCAGGCACAGAGAAGGTGCTAGCAGGGAATTCTCTGCCTGCCTTTCCCCAGTGCTCTGCAAGCTCTCCAGGACAACATAAAATCTGGGGCTCTGTGATTTCTTTCGTTCTGAACAAGTGTTACTGTTTTCTGCACAAAAGCGATTCTGCGAAGCAATGTGAACACTTGTGCTTCCCAGGCACAGAGAAGGTGCTAGCAGGGAATTCTCTGCCTGCCTTTCCCCAGTGCTCTGCAAGCTCTCCAGGACAACATAAAATCTGGGGCTCTGTGCTTTCTTTCGTTCTGAACAAGTGTTACTGTTTTCTGCACAAAAGCGATTCTGCAAAGCAATGTGAACACTTCTGCTTCCCAGGCACAGAGAAGGTGCTAGCAGGGAATTCTCTGCCTGCCTTTCCCCAGTGCTCTGCAAGCTCTCCAGGACAACATAAAATCTGGGGCTCTGTGCTTTCTTTCGTTCTGAACAACTGTTACTGTTTTCTGCACAAAAGCGATTCTGCGAAGCAATGTGAACACTTGTGCTTCCCAGGCACAGAGAAGGTGCTAGCAGGGAATTCTCTGCCTGCCTTTCCCCAGTGCTCTGCAAGCTCTGCAGGACAACATAAAATCTGGTGCTCTGTGCTTTCTTTCGTTCTGAACAAGTGTTACTGTTTTCTGCACAAAAGCGATTCTGCGAAGCAATGTGAACACTTGTGCTTCCCAGGCACAGAGAAGGTGCTAGCAGGGAATTCTCTGCCTGCCTTTCCCCAGTGCTCTGCAAGCTTCCAGGACAACATAAAATCTGGGGCTCTGTGCTTTCTTTCGTTCTGAACAAGTGTTACTGTTTTCTGCACAAAAGCGATTCTGCGAAGCAATGTGAACAGGCACAGAGAAGGTGCTAGCAGGGAATTCTCTGCCTGCCTTTCCCCAGTGCTCTGCAAGCTCTCCAGGACAACATAAAATCTGGGGCTCTGTGCTTTCTTTCGTTCTGAACAAGTGTTACTGTTTTCTGCACAAAAGCGATTCTGCGAAGCAATATGAACACTTCTGCTTCCCAGGCACAGAGAAGGTGCTAGCAGGGAATTCTCTGCCTGCCTTTCCCCAGTGCTCTGCAAGCTCTCCAGGACAACATAAAATCTGGGGCTCTGTGCTTTCTTTCGTTCTGAACAAGTGTTACTGTTTTCTGCACAAAAGCGATTCTGCGAAGCAATATGAACACTTGTGCTTCCCAGGCACAGAGAAGGTGCTAGCAGGGAATTCTCTGCCTGCCTTTCCCCAGTGCTCTGCAAGCTCTCCAGGACAACAGCAAATCTGGGGCTCTGTGCTTTCTTTCGTTCTGAACAAGTGTTACTGTTTTCTGCACAAAAGCGATTCTGCGAAGCAATGTGAACACTTGTGCTTCCCAGGCACAGAGAAGGTGCTAGCAGGGAATTCTCTGCCTGCCTTTCCCCAGTGCTCTGCAAGCTCTCCAGGACAACAGCAAATCTGGGGCTCTGTGCTTTCTTTCATTCTGAACAAGTGTTACTGTTTTCTGCACAAAAGCGATTCTGCGAAGCAATGTGAACAGGCACAGAGAAGGTGCTAGCAGGGAATTCTCTGCCTGCCTTTCCCCAGTGCTCTGCAAGCTCTCCAGGACAACAGCAAATCTGGGGCTCTGTGCTTTCTTTCGTTCTGAACAAGTGTTACTGTTTTCTGCACAAAAGCGATTCTGCGAAGCAATGTGAACACTTGTGCTTCCCAGGCACAGAGAAGGTGCTAGCAGGGAATTCTCTGCCTGCCTTTCCCCAGTGCTCTGCAAGCTCTCCAGGACAACATAAAATCTGGGGCTCTGTGATTTCTTTCGTTCTGAACAAGTGTTACTGTTTTCTGCACAAAAGCGATTCTGCGAAGCAATGTGAACACTTGTGCTTCCCAGGCACAGAGAAGGTGCTAGCAGGGAATTCTCTGCCTGCCTTTCCCCAGTGCTCTGCAAGCTCTCCAGGACAACATAAAATCTGGGGCTCTGTGCTTTCTTTCGTTCTGAACAAGTGTTACTGTTTTCTGCACAAAAGCGATTCTGCGAAGCAATGTGAACACTTGTGCTTCCCAGGCACAGAGAAGGTGCTAGCAGGGAATTCTCTGCCTGCCTTTCCCCAGTGCTCTGCAAGCTCTCCAGGACAACATAAAATCTGGGGCTCTGTGCTTTCTTTCGTTCTGAACAAGTGTTACTGTTTTCTGCACAAAAGCGATTCTGCGAAGCAATGTGAACACTTGTGCTTCCCAGGCACAGAGAAGGTACTAGCAGGGAATTCTCTGCCTGCCTTTCCCCAGTGCTCTGCAAGCTCTCCAGGACAACATAAAATCTGGGGCTCTGTGCTTTCTTTCGTTCTGAACAAGTGTTACTGTTTTCTGCACAAAAGCGATTCTGCGAAGCAATGTGAACACTTGTGCTTCCCAGGCACAGAGAAGGTGCTAGCAGGGAATTCTCTGCCTGCCTTTCCCCAGTGCTCTGCAAGCTCTCCAGGACAACAGCAAATCTGGGGCTCTGTGCTTTCTTTCATTCTGAACAAGTGTTACTGTTTTCTGCACAAAAGCGATTCTGCGAAGCAATGTGAACAGGCACAGAGAAGGTGCTAGCAGGGAATTCTCTGCCTGCCTTTCCCCAGTGCTCTGCAAGCTCTCCAGGACAACAGCAAATCTGGGGCTCTGTGCTTTCTTTCGTTCTGAACAAGTGTTACTGTTTTCTGCACAAAAGCGATTCTGCGAAGCAATGTGAACACTTCTGCTTCCCAGGCACAGAGAAGGTGCTAGCAGGGAATTCTCTGCCTGCCTTTCCCCAGTGCTCTGCAAGCTCTCCAGGACAACAGCAAATCTGGGGCTCTGTGATTTCTTTCGTTCTGAACAAGTGTTACTGTTTTCTGCACAAAAGCGATTCTGCGAAGCAATGTGAACACTTGTGCTTCCCAGGCACAGAGAAGGTGCTAGCAGGGAATTCTCTGCCTGCCTTTCCCCAGTGCTCTGCAAGCTCTCCAGGACAACATAAAATCTGGGGCTCTGTGCTTTCTTTCGTTCTGAACAAGTGTTACTGTTTTCTGCACAAAAGCGATTCTGCGAAGCAATGTGAACACTTGTGCTTCCCAGGCACAGAGAAGGTACTAGCAGTGAATTCTCTGCCTGCCTTTCCCCAGTGCTCTGCAAGCTCTCCAGGACAACATAAAATCTGGGGCTCTGTGCTTTCTTTCGTTCTGAACAAGTGTTACTGTTTTCTGCACAAAAGCGATTCTGCGAAGCAATGTGAACACTTGTGCTTCCCAGGCACAGAGAAGGTTCTAGCAGGGAATTCTCTGCCTGCCTTTCCCCAGTGCTCTGCAAGCTCTCCAGGACAACATAAAATCTGGGGCTCTGTGCTTTCTTTCGTTCTGAACAAGTGTTACTGTTTTCTGCACAAAAGCGATTCTGCGAAGCAATGTGAACACTTGTGCTTCCCAGGCACAGAGAAGGTGCTAGCAGGGAATTCTCTGCCTGCCTTTCCCCAGTGCTCTGCAAGCTCTCCAGGACAACATAAAATCTGGGGCTCTGTGCTTTCTTTCGTTCTGAACAAGTGTTACTGTTTTCTGCACAAAAGCGATTCTGCGAAGCAATGTGAACACTTGTGCTTCCCAGGCACAGAGAAGGTGCTAGCAGGGAATTCTCTGCCTGCCTTTCCTTAGTGCTCTGCAAGCTCTCCAGGACAACATAAAATCTGGTGCTCTGTGCTTTCTTTCGTTCTGAACAAGTGTTACTGTTTTCTGCACAAAAGCGATTCTGCAAAGCAATGTGAACACTTCTGCTTCCCAGGCACAGAGAAGGTGCTAGCAGGGAATTCTCTGCCTGCCTTTCCCCAGTGCTCTGCAAGCTCTCCAGGACAACATAAAATCTGGGGCTCTGTGCTTTCTTTCGTTCTGAACAACTGTTACTGTTTTCTGCACAAAAGCGATTCTGCGAAGCAATGTGAACACTTCTGCTTCCCAGGCACAGAGAAGGTGCTAGCAGGGAATTCTCTGCCTGCCTTTCCCCAGTGCTCTGCAAGCTCTCCAGGACAACAGCAAATCTGGGGCTCTGTGCTTTCTTTCGTTCTGAACAACTGTTACTGTTTTCTGCACAAAAGCGATTCTGCGAAGCAATGTGAACACTTCTGCTTCCCAGGCACAGAGAAGGTGCTAGCAGGGAATTCTCTGCCTGCCTTTCCCCAGTGCTCTGCAAGCTCTCCAGGACAACATAAAATCTGGGGCTCTGTGCTTTCTTTCGTTCTGAACAAGTGTTACTGTTTTCTGCACAAAAGCGATTCTGCGAAGCAATGTGAACAGGCACAGAGAAGGTGCTAGCAGGGAATTCTCTGCCTGCCTTTCCCCAGTGCTCTGCAAGCTCTCCAGGACAACATAAAATCTGGGGCTCTGTGCTTTCTTTCGTTCTGAACAAGTGTTACTGTTTTCTGCACAAAAGCGATTCTGCGAAGCAATGTGAACACTTGTGCTTCCCAGGCACAGAGAAGGTGCTAGCAGGGAATTCTCTGCCTGCCTTTCCCCAGTGCTCTGCAAGCTCTCCAGGACAACATAAAATCTGGGGCTCTGTGATTTCTTTCGTTCTGAACAAGTGTTACTGTTTTCTGCACAAAAGCGATTCTGCGAAGCAATGTGAACACTTGTGCTTCCCAGGCACAGAGAAGGTGCTAGCAGGGAATTCTCTGCCTGCCTTTCCCCAGTGCTCTGCAAGCTCTCCAGGACAACATAAAATCTGGGGCTCTGTGCTTTCTTTCGTTCTGAACAAGTGTTACTGTTTTCTGCACAAAAGCGATTCTGCAAAGCAATGTGAACACTTCTGCTTCCCAGGCACAGAGAAGGTGCTAGCAGGGAATTCTCTGCCTGCCTTTCCCCAGTGCTCTGCAAGCTCTCCAGGACAACATAAAATCTGGGGCTCTGTGCTTTCTTTCGTTCTGAACAACTGTTACTGTTTTCTGCACAAAAGCGATTCTGCGAAGCAATGTGAACACTTGTGCTTCCCAGGCACAGAGAAGGTACTAGCAGGGAATTCTCTGCCTGCCTTTCCCCAGTGCTCTGCAAGCTCTCCAGGACAACATAAAATCTGGGGCTCTGTGCTTTCTTTCGTTCTGAACAAGTGTTACTGTTTTCTGCACAAAAGCGATTCTGCGAAGCAATGTGAACACTTGTGCTTCCCAGGCACAGAGAAGGTTCTAGCAGGGAATTCTCTGCCTGCCTTTCCCCAGTGCTCTGCAAGCTCTCCAGGACAACATAAAATCTGGGGCTCTGTGCTTTCTTTCGTTCTGAACAACTGTTACTGTTTTCTGCACAAAAGCGATTCTGCGAAGCAATGTGAACACTTGTGCTTCCCAGGCACAGAGAAGGTGCTAGCAGGGAATTCTCTGCCTGCCTTTCCCCAGTGCTCTGCAAGCTCTCCAGGACAACATAAAATCTGGGGCTCTGTGCTTTCTTTCGTTCTGAACAAGTGTTACTGTTTTCTGCACAAAAGCGATTCTGCGAAGCAATGTGAACACTTGTGCTTCCCAGGCACAGAGAAGGTGCTAGCAGGGAATTCTCTGCCTGCCTTTCCCCAGTGCTCTGCAAGCTCTCCAGGACAACATAAAATCTGGTGCTCTGTGCTTTCTTTCGTTCTGAACAAGTGTTACTGTTTTCTGCACAAAAGCGATTCTGCAAAGCAATGTGAACACTTCTGCTTCCCAGGCACAGAGAAGGTGCTAGCAGGGAATTCTCTGCCTGCCTTTCCCCAGTGCTCTGCAAGCTCTCCAGGACAACATAAAATCTGGGGCTCTGTGCTTTCTTTCGTTCTGAACAACTGTTACTGTTTTCTGCACAAAAGCGATTCTGCGAAGCAATGTGAACACTTGTGCTTCCCAGGCACAGAGAAGGTGCTAGCAGGGAATTCTCTGCCTGCCTTTCCCCAGTGCTCTGCAAGCTCTCCAGGACAACAGCAAATCTGGGGCTCTGTGCTTTCTTTCGTTCTGAACAAGTGTTACTGTTTTCTGCACAAAAGCGATTCTGCGAAGCAATGTGAACACTTCTGCTTCCCAGGCACAGAGAAGGTGCTAGCAGGGAATTCTCTGCCTGCCTTTCCCCAGTGCTCTGCAAGCTCTCCAGGACAACAGCAAATCTGGGGCTCTGTGCTTTCTTTCATTCTGAACAAGTGTTACTGTTTTCTGCACAAAAGCGATTCTGCGAAGCAATGTGAACAGGCACAGAGAAGGTGCTAGCAGGGAATTCTCTGCCTGCCTTTCCCCAGTGCTCTGCAAGCTCTCCAGGACAACAGCAAATCTGGGGCTCTGTGCTTTCTTTCGTTCTGAACAAGTGTTACTGTTTTCTGCACAAAAGCGATTCTGCGAAGCAATGTGAACACTTGTGCTTCCCAGGCACAGAGAAGGTGCTAGCAGGGAATTCTCTGCCTGCCTTTCCCCAGTGCTCTGCAAGCTCTCCAGGACAACATAAAATCTGGGGCTCTGTGATTTCTTTCGTTCTGAACAAGTGTTACTGTTTTCTGCACAAAAGCGATTCTGCGAAGCAATGTGAACACTTGTGCTTCCCAGGCACAGAGAAGGTGCTAGCAGGGAATTCTCTGCCTGCCTTTCCCCAGTGCTCTGCAAGCTCTCCAGGACAACATAAAATCTGGGGCTCTGTGCTTTCTTTCGTTCTGAACAAGTGTTACTGTTTTCTGCACAAAAGCGATTCTGCAAAGCAATGTGAACACTTCTGCTTCCCAGGCACAGAGAAGGTGCTAGCAGGGAATTCTCTGCCTGCCTTTCCCCAGTGCTCTGCAAGCTCTCCAGGACAACATAAAATCTGGGGCTCTGTGCTTTCTTTCGTTCTGAACAACTGTTACTGTTTTCTGCACAAAAGCGATTCTGCGAAGCAATGTGAACACTTCTGCTTCCCAGGCACAGAGAAGGTGCTAGCAGGGAATTCTCTGCCTGCCTTTCCCCAGTGCTCTGCAAGCTCTGCAGGACAACATAAAATCTGGTGCTCTGTGCTTTCTTTCGTTCTGAACAAGTGTTACTGTTTTCTGCACAAAAGCGATTCTGCGAAGCAATGTGAACACTTGTGCTTCCCAGGCACAGAGAAGGTGCTAGCAGGGAATTCTCTGCCTGCCTTTCCCCAGTGCTCTGCAAGCTTCCAGGACAACATAAAATCTGGGGCTCTGTGCTTTCTTTCGTTCTGAACAAGTGTTACTGTTTTCTGCACAAAAGCGATTCTGCGAAGCAATGTGAACAGGCACAGAGAAGGTGCTAGCAGGGAATTCTCTGCCTGCCTTTCCCCAGTGCTCTGCAAGCTCTCCAGGACAACATAAAATCTGGGGCTCTGTGCTTTCTTTCGTTCTGAACAAGTGTTACTGTTTTCTGCACAAAAGCGATTCTGCAAAGCAATGTGAACACTTCTGCTTCCCAGGCACAGAGAAGGTGCTAGCAGGGAATTCTCTGCCTGCCTTTCCCCAGTGCTCTGCAAGCTCTGCAGGACAACATAAAATCTGGTGCTCTGTGCTTTCTTTCGTTCTGAACAAGTGTTACTGTTTTCTGCACAAAAGCGATTCTGCGAAGCAATGTGAACACTTGTGCTTCCCAGGCACAGAGAAGGTGCTAGCAGGGAATTCTCTGCCTGCCTTTCCCCAGTGCTCTGCAAGCTTCCAGGACAACATAAAATCTGGGGCTCTGTGCTTTCTTTCGTTCTGAACAAGTGTTACTGTTTTCTGCACAAAAGCGATTCTGCGAAGCAATGTGAACAGGCACAGAGAAGGTGCTAGCAGGGAATTCTCTGCCTGCCTTTCCCCAGTGCTCTGCAAGCTCTCCAGGACAACAGCAAATCTGGGGCTCTGTGCTTTCTTTCGTTCTGAACAAGTGTTACTGTTTTCTGCACAAAAGCGATTCTGCGAAGCAATGTGAACACTTGTGCTTCCCAGGCACAGAGAAGGTGCTAGCAGGGAATTCTCTGCCTGCCTTTCCCCAGTGCTCTGCAAGCTCTCCAGGACAACATAAAATCTGGGGCTCTGTGATTTCTTTCGTTCTGAACAAGTGTTACTGTTTTCTGCACAAAAGCGATTCTGCGAAGCAATGTGAACACTTGTGCTTCCCAGGCACAGAGAAGGTGCTAGCAGGGAATTCTCTGCCTGCCTTTCCCCAGTGCTCTGCAAGCTCTCCAGGACAACATAAAATCTGGGGCTCTGTGCTTTCTTTCGTTCTGAACAACTGTTACTGTTTTCTGCACAAAAGCGATTCTGCGAAGCAATGTGAACACTTGTGCTTCCCAGGCACAGAGAAGGTGCTAGCAGGGAATTCTCTGCCTGCCTTTCCCCAGTGCTCTGCAAGCTTCCAGGACAACATAAAATCTGGGGCTCTGTGCTTTCTTTCGTTCTGAACAAGTGTTACTGTTTTCTGCACAAAAGCGATTCTGCGAAGCAATGTGAACAGGCACAGAGAAGGTGCTAGCAGGGAATTCTCTGCCTGCCTTTCCCCAGTGCTCTGCAAGCTCTCCAGGACAACATAAAATCTGGGGCTCTGTGCTTTCTTTCGTTCTGAACAAGTGTTACTGTTTTCTGCACAAAAGCGATTCTGCAAAGCAATGTGAACACTTCTGCTTCCCAGGCACAGAGAAGGTGCTAGCAGGGAATTCTCTGCCTGCCTTTCCCCAGTGCTCTGCAAGCTCTGCAGGACAACATAAAATCTGGTGCTCTGTGCTTTCTTTCGTTCTGAACAAGTGTTACTGTTTTCTGCACAAAAGCGATTCTGCGAAGCAATGTGAACACTTGTGCTTCCCAGGCACAGAGAAGGTGCTAGCAGGGAATTCTCTGCCTGCCTTTCCCCAGTGCTCTGCAAGCTTCCAGGACAACATAAAATCTGGGGCTCTGTGCTTTCTTTCGTTCTGAACAAGTGTTACTGTTTTCTGCACAAAAGCGATTCTGCGAAGCAATGTGAACAGGCACAGAGAAGGTGCTAGCAGGGAATTCTCTGCCTGCCTTTCCCCAGTGCTCTGCAAGCTCTCCAGGACAACAGCAAATCTGGGGCTCTGTGCTTTCTTTCGTTCTGAACAAGTGTTACTGTTTTCTGCACAAAAGCGATTCTGCGAAGCAATGTGAACACTTGTGCTTCCCAGGCACAGAGAAGGTGCTAGCAGGGAATTCTCTGCCTGCCTTTCCCCAGTGCTCTGCAAGCTCTCCAGGACAACATAAAATCTGGGGCTCTGTGATTTCTTTCGTTCTGAACAAGTGTTACTGTTTTCTGCACAAAAGCGATTCTGCGAAGCAATGTGAACACTTGTGCTTCCCAGGCACAGAGAAGGTGCTAGCAGGGAATTCTCTGCCTGCCTTTCCCCAGTGCTCTGCAAGCTCTCCAGGACAACATAAAATCTGGGGCTCTGTGCTTTCTTTCGTTCTGAACAACTGTTACTGTTTTCTGCACAAAAGCAATTCTGCGAAGCAATGTGAACACTTCTGCTTCCCAGGCACAGAGAAGGTGCTAGCAGGGAATTCTCTGCCTGCCTTTCCCCAGTGCTCTGCAAGCTCTGCAGGACAACATAAAATCTGGTGCTCTGTGCTTTCTTTCGTTCTGAACAAGTGTTACTGTTTTCTGCACAAAAGCGATTCTGCGAAGCAATGTGAACACTTGTGCTTCCCAGGCACAGAGAAGGTGCTAGCAGGGAATTCTCTGCCTGCCTTTCCCCAGTGCTCTGCAAGCTTCCAGGACAACATAAAATCTGGGGCTCTGTGCTTTCTTTCGTTCTGAACAAGTGTTACTGTTTTCTGCACAAAAGCGATTCTGCGAAGCAATGTGAACAGGCACAGAGAAGGTGCTAGCAGGGAATTCTCTGCCTGCCTTTCCTCAGTGCTCTGCAAGCTCTCCAGGACAACATAAAATCTGGGGTTCTGTGCTTTCTTTCATTCTGAACAAGTGTTACTGTTTTCTGCACAAAAGCGATTCTGCGAAGCAATGTGAACACTTGTGCTTCCCAGGCACAGAGAAGGTGCTAGCAGGGAATTCTCTGCCTGCCTTTCCCCAGTGCTCTGCAAGCTTCCAGGACAACATAAAATCTGGGGCTCTGTGCTTTCTTTCGTTCTGAACAACTGTTACTGTTTTCTGCACAAAAGCGATTCTGCGAAGCAATGTGAACACTTCTGCTTCCCAGGCACAGAGAAGGTGCTAGCAGGGAATTCTCTGCCTGCCTTTCCCCAGTGCTCTGCAAGCTCTGCAGGACAACATAAAATCTGGTGCTCTGTGCTTTCTTTCGTTCTGAACAAGTGTTACTGTTTTCTGCACAAAAGCGATTCTGCGAAGCAATGTGAACACTTGTGCTTCCCAGGCACAGAGAAGGTGCTAGCAGGGAATTCTCTGCCTGCCTTTCCCCAGTGCTCTGCAAGCTTCCAGGACAACATAAAATCTGGGGCTCTGTGCTTTCTTTCGTTCTGAACAAGTGTTACTGTTTTCTGCACAAAAGCGATTCTGCAAAGCAATGTGAACACTTCTGCTTCCCAGGCACAGAGAAGGTGCTAGCAGGGAATTCTCTGCCTGCCTTTCCCCAGTGCTCTGCAAGCTCTCCAGGACAACATAAAATCTGGGGCTCTGTGCTTTCTTTCGTTCTGAACAACTGTTACTGTTTTCTGCACAAAAGCGATTCTGCGAAGCAATGTGAACACTTCTGCTTCCCAGGCACAGAGAAGGTGCTAGCAGGGAATTCTCTGCCTGCCTTTCCCCAGTGCTCTGCAAGCTTCCAGGACAACATAAAATCTGGGGCTCTGTGCTTTCTTTCGTTCTGAACAAGTGTTACTGTTTTCTGCACAAAAGCGATTCTGCGAAGCAATGTGAACAGGCACAGAGAAGGTGCTAGCAGGGAATTCTCTGCCTGCCTTTCCTCAGTGCTCTGCAAGCTCTCCAGGACAACATAAAATCTGGGGTTCTGTGCTTTCTTTCATTCTGAACAAGTGTTACTGTTTTCTGCACAAAAGCGATTCTGCGAAGCAATGTGAACACTTGTGCTTCCCAGGCACAGAGAAGGTGCTAGCAGGGAATTCTCTGCCTGCCTTTCCCCAGTGCTCTGCAAGCTTCCAGGACAACATAAAATCTGGGGCTCTGTGCTTTCTTTCGTTCTGAACAACTGTTACTGTTTTCTGCACAAAAGCGATTCTGCGAAGCAATGTGAACACTTGTGCTTCCCAGGCACAGAGAAGGTGCTAGCAGGGAATTCTCTGCCTGCCTTTCCCCAGTGCTCTGCAAGCTCTGCAGGACAACATAAAATCTGGTGCTCTGTGCTTTCTTTCGTTCTGAACAAGTGTTACTGTTTTCTGCACAAAAGCGATTCTGCGAAGCAATGTGAACACTTGTGCTTCCCAGGCACAGAGAAGGTGCTAGCAGGGAATTCTCTGCCTGCCTTTCCCCAGTGCTCTGCAAGCTTCCAGGACAACATAAAATCTGGGGCTCTGTGCTTTCTTTCGTTCTGAACAAGTGTTACTGTTTTCTGCACAAAAGCGATTCTGCGAAGCAATGTGAACAGGCACAGAGAAGGTGCTAGCAGGGAATTCTCTGCCTGCCTTTCCCCAGTGCTCTGCAAGCTCTCCAGGACAACAGCAAATCTGGGGCTCTGTGCTTTCTTTCGTTCTGAACAAGTGTTACTGTTTTCTGCACAAAAGCGATTCTGCGAAGCAATGTGAACACTTGTGCTTCCCAGGCACAGAGAAGGTGCTAGCAGGGAATTCTCTGCCTGCCTTTCCCCAGTGCTCTGCAAGCTCTCCAGGACAACATAAAATCTGGGGCTCTGTGCTTTCTTTCATTCTGAACAAGTGTTACTGTTTTCTGCACAAAAGCGATTCTGCGAAGCAATGTGAACACTTGTGCTTCCCAGGCACAGAGAAGGTGCTAGCAGGGAATTCTCTGCCTGCCTTTCCCCAGTGCTCTGCAAGCTCTCCAGGACAACATAAAATCTGGGGCTCTGTGCTTTCTTTCGTTCTGAACAAGTGTTACTGTTTTCTGCACAAAAGCGATTCTGCGAAGCAATGTGAACACTTCTGCTTCCCAGGCACAGAGAAGGTGCTAGCAGGGAATTCTCTGCCTGCCTTTCCCCAGTGCTCTGCAAGCTCTCCAGGACAACATAAAATCTGGGGCTCTGTGCTTTCTTTCGTTCTGAACAACTGTTACTGTTTTCTGCACAAAAGCGATTCTGCGAAGCAATGTGAACACTTCTGCTTCCCAGGCACAGAGAAGGTGCTAGCAGGGAATTCTCTGCCTGCCTTTCCCCAGTGCTCTGCAAGCTCTGCAGGACAACATAAAATCTGGTGCTCTGTGCTTTCTTTCGTTCTGAACAAGTGTTACTGTTTTCTGCACAAAAGCGATTCTGCGAAGCAATGTGAACACTTGTGCTTCCCAGGCACAGAGAAGGTGCTAGCAGGGAATTCTCTGCCTGCCTTTCCCCAGTGCTCTGCAAGCTTCCAGGACAACATAAAATCTGGGGCTCTGTGCTTTCTTTCGTTCTGAACAAGTGTTACTGTTTTCTGCACAAAAGCGATTCTGCAAAGCAATGTGAACAGGCACAGAGAAGGTGCTAGCAGGGAATTCTCTGCCTGCCTTTCCTCAGTGCTCTGCAAGCTCTCCAGGACAACATAAAATCTGGGGTTCTGTGCTTTCTTTCATTCTGAACAAGTGTTACTGTTTTCTGCACAAAAGCGATTCTGCGAAGCAATGTGAACACTTGTGCTTCCCAGGCACAGAGAAGGTGCTAGCAGGGAATTCTCTGCCTGCCTTTCCCCAGTGCTCTGCAAGCTCTCCAGGACAACATAAAATCTGGGGCTCTGTGCTTTCTTTCGTTCTGAACAAGTGTTACTGTTTTCTGCACAAAAGCGATTCTGCGAAGCAAAGTGAACACTTGTGCTTCCCAGGCACAGAGAAGGTTCTAGCAGGGAATTCTCTGCCTGCCTTTCCCCAGTGCTCTGCAAGCTCTCCAGGACAACATAAAATCTGGGGCTCTGTGCTTTCTTTCGTTCTGAACAAGTGTTACTGTTTTCTGCACAAAAGCGATTCTGCGAAGCAATGTGAACACTTGTGCTTCCCAGGCACAGAGAAGGTGCTAGCAGGGAATTCTCTGCCTGCCTTTCCCCAGTGCTCTGCAAGCTCTCCAGGACAACAGCAAATCTGGGGCTCTGTGCTTTCTTTCGTTCTGAACAAGTGTTACTGTTTTCTGCACAAAAGCGATTCTGCGAAGCAATGTGAACAGGCACAGAGAAGGTGCTAGCAGGGAATTCTCTGCCTGCCTTTCCCCAGTGCTCTGCAAGCTCTCCAGGACAACATAAAATCTGGGGCTCTGTGCTTTCTTTCGTTCTGAACAAGTGTTACTGTTTTCTGCACAAAAGCGATTCTGCGAAGCAATATGAACACTTGTGCTTCCCAGGCACAGAGAAGGTGCTAGCAGGGAATTCTCTGCCTGCCTTTCCCCAGTGCTCTGCAAGCTCTCCAGGACAACATAAAATCTGGGGCTCTGTGCTTTCTTTCGTTCTGAACAAGTGTTACTGTTTTCTGCACAAAAGCGATTCTGCGAAGCAATGTGAACACTTGTGCTTCCCAGGCACAGAGAAGGTGCTAGCAGGGAATTCTCTGCCTGCCTTTCCCCAGTGCTCTGCAAGCTTCCAGGACAACATAAAATCTGGGGCTCTGTGCTTTCTTTCGTTCTGAACAAGTGTTACTGTTTTCTGCACAAAAGCGATTCTGCGAAGCAATGTGAACAGGCACAGAGAAGGTGCTAGCAGGGAATTCTCTGCCTGCCTTTCCTCAGTGCTCTGCAAGCTCTCCAGGACAACATAAAATCTGGGGTTCTGTGCTTTCTTTCATTCTGAACAAGTGTTACTGTTTTCTGCACAAAAGCGATTCTGCGAAGCAATGTGAACACTTGTGCTTCCCAGGCACAGAGAAGGTGCTAGCAGGGAATTCTCTGCCTGCCTTTCCCCAGTGCTCTGCAAGCTTCCAGGACAACATAAAATCTGGGGCTCTGTGCTTTCTTTCGTTCTGAACAACTGTTACTGTTTTCTGCACAAAAGCGATTCTGCGAAGCAATGTGAACACTTCTGCTTCCCAGGCACAGAGAAGGTGCTAGCAGGGAATTCTCTGCCTGCCTTTCCCCAGTGCTCTGCAAGCTCTGCAGGACAACATAAAATCTGGTGCTCTGTGCTTTCTTTCGTTCTGAACAAGTGTTACTGTTTTCTGCACAAAAGCGATTCTGCGAAGCAATGTGAACACTTGTGCTTCCCAGGCACAGAGAAGGTGCTAGCAGGGAATTCTCTGCCTGCCTTTCCCCAGTGCTCTGCAAGCTTCCAGGACAACATAAAATCTGGGGCTCTGTGCTTTCTTTCGTTCTGAACAAGTGTTACTGTTTTCTGCACAAAAGCGATTCTGCGAAGCAATGTGAACAGGCACAGAGAAGGTGCTAGCAGGGAATTCTCTGCCTGCCTTTCCCCAGTGCTCTGCAAGCTCTCCAGGACAACAGCAAATCTGGGGCTCTGTGCTTTCTTTCGTTCTGAACAAGTGTTACTGTTTTCTGCACAAAAGCGATTCTGCGAAGCAATGTGAACACTTGTGCTTCCCAGGCACAGAGAAGGTGCTAGCAGGGAATTCTCTGCCTGCCTTTCCCCAGTGCTCTGCAAGCTCTCCAGGACAACATAAAATCTGGGGCTCTGTGCTTTCTTTCATTCTGAACAAGTGTTACTGTTTTCTGCACAAAAGCGATTCTGCGAAGCAATGTGAACACTTGTGCTTCCCAGGCACAGAGAAGGTGCTAGCAGGGAATTCTCTGCCTGTCTTTCCCCAGTGCTCTGCAAGCTCTCCAGGACAACATAAAATCTGGGGCTCTGTGCTTTCTTTCGTTCTGAACAAGTGTTACTGTTTTCTGCACAAAAGCGATTCTGCGAAGCAATGTGAACACTTCTGCTTCCCAGGCACAGAGAAGGTGCTAGCAGGGAATTCTCTGCCTGCCTTTCCCCAGTGCTCTGCAAGCTCTCCAGGACAACATAAAATCTGGGGCTCTGTGCTTTCTTTCGTTCTGAACAACTGTTACTGTTTTCTGCACAAAAGCGATTCTGCGAAGCAATGTGAACACTTCTGCTTCCCAGGCACAGAGAAGGTGCTAGCAGGGAATTCTCTGCCTGCCTTTCCCCAGTGCTCTGCAAGCTCTGCAGGACAACATAAAATCTGGTGCTCTGTGCTTTCTTTCGTTCTGAACAAGTGTTACTGTTTTCTGCACAAAAGCGATTCTGCGAAGCAATGTGAACACTTGTGCTTCCCAGGCACAGAGAAGGTGCTAGCAGGGAATTCTCTGCCTGCCTTTCCCCAGTGCTCTGCAAGCTTCCAGGACAACATAAAATCTGGGGCTCTGTGCTTTCTTTCGTTCTGAACAAGTGTTACTGTTTTCTGCACAAAAGCGATTCTGCGAAGCAATGTGAACAGGCACAGAGAAGGTGCTAGCAGGGAATTCTCTGCCTGCCTTTCCTCAGTGCTCTGCAAGCTCTCCAGGACAACATAAAATCTGGGGTTCTGTGCTTTCTTTCATTCTGAACAAGTGTTACTGTTTTCTGCACAAAAGCGATTCTGCGAAGCAAAGTGAACACTTCTGCTTCCCAGGCACAGAGAAGGTTCTAGCAGGGAATTCTCTGCCTGCCTTTCCCCAGTGCTCTGCAAGCTCTCCAGGACAACATAAAATCTGGGGCTCTGTGCTTTCTTTCGTTCTGAACAAGTGTTACTGTTTTCTGCACAAAAGCGATTCTGCGAAGCAATATGAACACTTGTGCTTCCCAGGCACAGAGAAGGTGCTAGCAGGGAATTCTCTGCCTGCCTTTCCCCAGTGCTCTGCAAGCTCTCCAGGACAACATAAAATCTGGGGCTCTGTGCTTTCTTTCGTTCTGAACAAGTGTTACTGTTTTCTGCACAAAAGCGATTCTGCGAAGCAATGTGAACACTTGTGCTTCCCAGGCACAGAGAAGGTGCTAGCAGGGAATTCTCTGCCTGCCTTTCCCCAGTGCTCTGCAAGCTCTCCAGGACAACATAAAATCTGGGGCTCTGTGCTTTCTTTCGTTCTGAACAAGTGTTACTGTTTTCTGCACAAAAGCGATTCTGCGAAGCAATGTGAACACTTGTGCTTCCCAGGCACAGAGAAGGTACTAGCAGGGAATTCTCTGCCTGCCTTTCCCCAGTGCTCTGCAAGCTCTCCAGGACAACATAAAATCTGGGGCTCTGTGCTTTCTTTCGTTCTGAACAAGTGTTACTGTTTTCTGCACAAAAGCGATTCTGCGAAGCAATGTGAACACTTTTGCTTCCCAGGCACAGAGAAGGTGCTAGCAGGGAATTCTCTGCCTGTCTTTCCCCAGTGCTCTGCAAGCTCTCCAGGACAACATAAAATCTGGGGCTCTGTGCTTTCTTTCGTTCTGAACAAGTGTTACTGTTTTCTGCACAAAAGCGATTCTGCGAAGCAATGTGAACAGGCACAGAGAAGGTGCTAGCAGGGAATTCTCTGCCTGCCTTTCCCCAGTGCTCTGCAAGCTCTCCAGGACAACATAAAATCTGGGGCTCTGTGCTTTCTTTCGTTCTGAACAAGTGTTACTGTTTTCTGCACAAAAGCGATTCTGCGAAGCAAAGTGAACACTTGTGCTTCCCAGGCACAGAGAAGGTTCTAGCAGGGAATTCTCTGCCTGCCTTTCCCCAGTGCTCTGCAAGCTCTCCAGGACAACATAAAATCTGGGGCTCTGTGCTTTCTTTCGTTCTGAACAAGTGTTACTGTTTTCTGCACAAAAGCGATTCTGCGAAGCAATGTGAACACTTGTGCTTCCCAGGCACAGAGAAGGTGCTAGCAGGGAATTCTCTGCCTGCCTTTCCCCAGTGCTCTGCAAGCTCTCCAGGACAACAGCAAATCTGGGGCTCTGTGCTTTCTTTCGTTCTGAACAAGTGTTACTGTTTTCTGCACAAAAGCGATTCTGCGAAGCAATGTGAACAGGCACAGAGAAGGTGCTAGCAGGGAATTCTCTGCCTGCCTTTCCTCAGTGCTCTGCAAGCTCTCCAGGACAGCAGCAAATCTGGGGTTCTGTGCTTTCTTTCATTCTGAACAAGTGTTACTGTTTTCTGCACAAAAGCGATTCTGCGAAGCAAAGTGAACACTTGTGCTTCCCAGGCACAGAGAAGGTTCTAGCAGGGAATTCTCTGCCTGTCTTTCCCCAGTGCTCTGCAAGCTCTCCAGGACAACATAAAATCTGGTGCTCTGTGCTTTCTTTCGTTCTGAACAAGTGTTACTGTTTTCTGCACAAAAGCGATTCTGCGAAGCAATGTGAACACTTGTGCTTCCCAGGCACAGAGAAGGTGCTAGCAGGGAATTCTCTGCCTGCCTTTCCCCAGTGCTCTGCAAGCTCTCCAGGACAACATAAAATCTGGGGCTCTGTGCTTTCTTTCGTTCTGAACAAGTGTTACTGTTTTCTGCACAAAAGCGATTCTGCGAAGCAATGTGAACACTTGTGCTTCCCAGGCACAGAGAAGGTGCTAGCAGGGAATTCTCTGCCTGCCTTTCCCCAGTGCTCTGCAAGCTCTCCAGGACAACATAAAATCTGGGGCTCTGTGCTTTCTTTCGTTCTGAACAAGTGTTACTGTTTTCTGCACAAAAGCGATTCTGCGAAGCAATGTGAACACTTGTGCTTCCCAGGCACAGAGAAGGTGCTAGCAGGGAATTCTCTGCCTGCCTTTCCCCAGTGCTCTGCAAGCTCTCCAGGACAACATAAAATCTGGGGCTCGGTGCTTTCTTTCATTCTGAACAAGTGTTACTGTTTTCTGCACAAAAGCGATTCTGCGAAGCAATGTGAACAGGCAGAGAGAAGGTGCTAGCAGGGAATTCTCTGCCTGCCTTTCCCCAGTGCTCTGCAAGCTCTCCAGGACAACAGCAAATCTGGGGCTCTGTGCTTTCTTTCGTTCTGAACAAGTGTTACTGTTTTCTGCACAAAAGCGATTCTGCGAAGCAATGTGAACACTTGTGCTTCCCAGGCACAGAGAAGGTGCTAGCAGGGAATTCTCTGCCTGCCTTTCCCCAGTGCTCTGCAAGCTCTCCAGGACAACATAAAATCTGGGGCTCTGTGATTTCTTTCGTTCTGAACAAGTGTTACTGTTTTCTGCACAAAAGCGATTCTGCGAAGCAAAGTGAACACTTGTGCTTCCCAGGCACAGAGAAGGTGCTAGCAGGGAATTCTCTGCCTGCCTTTCCCCAGTGCTCTGCAAGCTCTCCAGGACAACATAAAATCTGGGGCTCTGTGCTTTCTTTCGTTCTGAACAACTGTTACTGTTTTCTGCACAAAAGCGATTCTGCAAAGCAATGTGAACAGGCACAGAGAAGGTGCTAGCACGGAATTCTCTGCCTGACTTTCCTCAGTGCTCTGCAAGCTCTCCAGGACAACATAAAATCTGGGGTTCTGTGCTTTCTTTCATTCTGAACAAGTGTTACTGTTTTCTGCACAAAAGCGATTCTGCGAAGCAAAGTGAACACTTCTGCTTCCCAGGCACAGAGAAGGTTCTAGCAGGGAATTCTCTGCCTGCCTTTCCCCAGTGCTCTGCAAGCTCTCCAGGACAACATAAAATCTGGGGCTCTGTGCTTTCTTTCGTTCTGAACAAGTGTTACTGTTTTCTGCACAAAAGCGATTCTGCGAAGCAATATGAACACTTGTGCTTCCCAGGCACAGAGAAGGTGCTAGCAGGGAATTCTCTGCCTGCCTTTCCCCAGTGCTCTGCAAGCTCTCCAGGACAACATAAAATCTGGGGCTCTGTGCTTTCTTTTGTTCTGAACAAGTGTTACTGTTTTCTGCACAAAAGCGATTCTGCGAAGCAATGTGAACACTTCTGCTTCCCAGGCACAGAGAAGGTGCTAGCAGGGAATTCTCTGCCTGCCTTTCCCCAGTGCTCTGCAAGCTCTCCAGGACAACATAAAATCTGGGGCTCTGTGCTTTCTTTCGTTCTGAACAAGTGTTACTGTTTTCTGCACAAAAGCGATTCTGCGAAGCAATGTGAACACTTGTGCTTCCCAGGCACAGAGAAGGTGCTAGCAGGGAATTCTCTGCCTGCCTTTCCCCAGTGCTCTGCAAGCTCTCCAGGACAACATAAAATCTGGGGCTCTGTGCTTTCTTTCGTTCTGAACAAGTGTTACTGTTTTCTGCACAAAAGCGATTCTGCGAAGCAATGTGAACACTTGTGCTTCCCAGGCACAGAGAAGGTGCTAGCAGGGAATTCTCTGCCTGCCTTTCCCCAGTGCTCTGCAAGCTCTCCAGGACAACATAAAATCTGGGGCTCTGTGATTTCTTTCGTTCTGAACAAGTGTTACTGTTTTCTGCACAAAAGCGATTCTGCGAAGCAATGTGAACACTTGTGCTTCCCAGGCACAGAGAAGGTGCTAGCAGGGAATTCTCTGCCTGCCTTTCCCCAGTGCTCTGCAAGCTCTCCAGGACAACATAAAATCTGGGGCTCTGTGCTTTCTTTCGTTCTGAACAAGTGTTACTGTTTTCTGCACAAAAGCGATTCTGCGAAGCAATGTGAACAGGCACAGAGAAGGTGCTAGCAGGGAATTCTCTGCCTGCCTTTCCTCAGTGCTCTGCAAGCTCTCCAGGACAACATAAAATCTGGGGTTCTGTGCTTTCTTTCATTCTGAACAAGTGTTACTGTTTTCTGCACAAAAGCGATTCTGCGAAGCAAAGTGAACACTTCTGCTTCCCAGGCACAGAGAAGGTTCTAGCAGGGAATTCTCTGCCTGCCTTTCCCCAGTGCTCTGCAAGCTCTCCAGGACAACATAAAATCTGGGGCTCTGTGCTTTCTTTCGTTCTGAACAAGTGTTACTGTTTTCTGCACAAAAGCGATTCTGCGAAGCAATATGAACACTTGTGCTTCCCAGGCACAGAGAAGGTGCTAGCAGGGAATTCTCTGCCTGCCTTTCCCCAGTGCTCTGCAAGCTCTCCAGGACAACATAAAATCTGGGGCTCTGTGCTTTCTTTCGTTCTGAACAAGTGTTACTGTTTTCTGCACAAAAGCGATTCTGCGAAGCAATGTGAACACTTGTGCTTCCCAGGCACAGAGAAGGTGCTAGCAGGGAATTCTCTGCCTGCCTTTCCCCAGTGCTCTGCAAGCTCTCCAGGACAACATAAAATCTGGGGCTCTGTGCTTTCTTTCGTTCTGAACAAGTGTTACTGTTTTCTGCACAAAAGCGATTCTGCGAAGCAATGTGAACACTTTTGCTTCCCAGGCACAGAGAAGGTGCTAGCAGGGAATTCTCTGCCTGTCTTTCCCCAGTGCTCTGCAAGCTCTCCAGGACAACATAAAATCTGGGGCTCTGTGCTTTCTTTCGTTCTGAACAAGTGTTACTGTTTTCTGCACAAAAGCGATTCTGCGAAGCAATGTGAACAGGCACAGAGAAGGTGCTAGCAGGGAATTCTCTGCCTGCCTTTCCCCAGTGCTCTGCAAGCTCTCCAGGACAACATAAAATCTGGGGCTCTGTGCTTTCTTTCATTCTGAACAAGTGTTACTGTTTTCTGCACAAAAGCGATTCTGCGAAGCAAAGTGAACACTTGTGCTTCCCAGGCACAGAGAAGGTTCTAGCAGGGAATTCTCTGCCTGCCTTTCCCCAGTGCTCTGCAAGCTCTCCAGGACAACATAAAATCTGGGGCTCTGTGCTTTCTTTCGTTCTGAACAAGTGTTACTGTTTTCTGCACAAAAGCGATTCTGCGAAGCAATGTGAACACTTGTGCTTCCCAGGCACAGAGAAGGTGCTAGCAGGGAATTCTCTGCCTGCCTTTCCCCAGTGCTCTGCAAGCTCTCCAGGACAACAGCAAATCTGGGGCTCTGTGCTTTCTTTCGTTCTGAACAAGTGTTACTGTTTTCTGCACAAAAGCGATTCTGCGAAGCAATGTGAACAGGCACAGAGAAGGTGCTAGCAGGGAATTCTCTGCCTGCCTTTCCTCAGTGCTCTGCAAGCTCTCCAGGACAGCAGCAAATCTGGGGTTCTGTGCTTTCTTTCATTCTGAACAAGTGTTACTGTTTTCTGCACAAAAGCGATTCTGCGAAGCAAAGTGAACACTTGTGCTTCCCAGGCACAGAGAAGGTTCTAGCAGGGAATTCTCTGCCTGCCTTTCCCCAGTGCTCTGCAAGCTCTCCAGGACAACATAAAATCTGGTGCTCTGTGCTTTCTTTCGTTCTGAACAAGTGTTACTGTTTTCTGCACAAAAGCGATTCTGCGAAGCAATATGAACACTTGTGCTTCCCAGGCACAGAGAAGGTGCTAGCAGGGAATTCTCTGCCTGCCTTTCCCCAGTGCTCTGCAAGCTCTCCAGGACAACATAAAATCTGGGGCTCTGTGCTTTCTTTCGTTCTGAACAAGTGTTACTGTTTTCTGCACAAAAGCGATTCTGCGAAGCAATGTGAACACTTGTGCTTCCCAGGCACAGAGAAGGTGCTAGCAGGGAATTCTCTGCCTGCCTTTCCCCAGTGCTCTGCAAGCTCTCCAGGACAACATAAAATCTGGGGCTCTGTGCTTTCTTTCGTTCTGAACAAGTGTTACTGTTTTCTGCACAAAAGCGATTCTGCGAAGCAATGTGAACACTTGTGCTTCCCAGGCACAGAGAAGGTGCTAGCAGGGAATTCTCTGCCTGCCTTTCCCCAGTGCTCTGCAAGCTCTCCAGGACAACATAAAATCTGGGGCTCGGTGCTTTCTTTCATTCTGAACAAGTGTTACTGTTTTCTGCACAAAAGCGATTCTGCGAAGCAATGTGAACAGGCACAGAGAAGGTGCTAGCAGGGAATTCTCTGCCTGCCTTTCCTTAGTGCTCTGCAAGCTCTCCAGGACAACATAAAATCTGGGGTTCTGTGCTTTCTTTCATTCTGAACAAGTGTTACTGTTTTCTGCACAAAAGCGATTCTGCGAAGCAATGTGAACAGGCAGAGAGAAGGTGCTAGCAGGGAATTCTCTGCCTGCCTTTCCCCAGTGCTCTGCAAGCTCTCCAGGACAACAGCAAATCTGGGGCTCTGTGCTTTCTTTCGTTCTGAACAAGTGTTACTGTTTTCTGCACAAAAGCGATTCTGCGAAGCAATGTGAACACTTGTGCTTCCCAGGCACAGAGAAGGTGCTAGCAGGGAATTCTCTGCCTGCCTTTCCCCAGTGCTCTGCAAGCTCTCCAGGACAACATAAAATCTGGGGCTCTGTGATTTCTTTCGTTCTGAACAAGTGTTACTGTTTTCTGCACAAAAGCGATTCTGCGAAGCAATGTGAACACTTGTGCTTCCCAGGCACAGAGAAGGTGCTAGCAGGGAATTCTCTGCCTGCCTTTCCCCAGTGCTCTGCAAGCTCTCCAGGACAACATAAAATCTGGTGCTCTGTGCTTTCTTTCGTTCTGAACAAGTGTTACTGTTTTCTGCACAAAAGCGATTCTGCAAAGCAATGTGAACAGGCACAGAGAAGGTGCTAGCAGGGAATTCTCTGCCTGACTTTCCTCAGTGCTCTGCAAGCTCTCCAGGACAACATAAAATCTGGGGTTCTGTGCTTTCTTTCATTCTGAACAAGTGTTACTGTTTTCTGCACAAAAGCGATTCTGCGAAGCAAAGTGAACACTTCTGCTTCCCAGGCACAGAGAAGGTTCTAGCAGGGAATTCTCTGCCTGCCTTTCCCCAGTGCTCTGCAAGCTCTCCAGGACAACATAAAATCTGGGGCTCTGTGCTTTCTTTCGTTCTGAACAAGTGTTACTGTTTTCTGCACAAAAGCGATTCTGCGAAGCAATATGAACACTTGTGCTTCCCAGGCACAGAGAAGGTGCTAGCAGGGAATTCTCTGCCTGCCTTTCCCCAGTGCTCTGCAAGCTCTCCAGGACAACATAAAATCTGGGGCTCTGTGCTTTCTTTCGTTCTGAACAAGTGTTACTGTTTTCTGCACAAAAGCGATTCTGCGAAGCAATGTGAACACTTGTGCTTCCCAGGCACAGAGAAGGTGCTAGCAGGGAATTCTCTGCCTGCCTTTCCCCAGTGCTCTGCAAGCTCTCCAGGACAACATAAAATCTGGGGCTCTGTGCTTTCTTTCGTTCTGAACAAGTGTTACTGTTTTCTGCACAAAAGCGATTCTGCGAAGCAATGTGAACACTTGTGCTTCCCAGGCACAGAGAAGGTACTAGCAGGGAATTCTCTGCCTGCCTTTCCCCAGTGCTCTGCAAGCTCTCCAGGACAACATAAAATCTGGTGCTCTGTGCTTTCTTTCGTTCTGAACAAGTGTTACTGTTTTCTGCACAAAAGCGATTCTGCGAAGCAATGTGAACACTTCTGCTTCCCAGGCACAGAGAAGGTGCTAGCAGGGAATTCTCTGCCTGCCTTTCCCCAGTGCTCTGCAAGCTCTCCAGGACAACATAAAATCTGGGGCTCTGTGCTTTCTTTCGTTCTGAACAAGTGTTACTGTTTTCTGCACAAAAGCGATTCTGCGAAGCAATGTGAACACTTGTGCTTCCCAGGCACAGAGAAGGTGCTAGCAGGGAATTCTCTGCCTGCCTTTCCCCAGTGCTCTGCAAGCTCTCCAGGACAACATAAAATCTGGGGCTCTGTGCTTTCTTTCGTTCTGAACAAGTGTTACTGTTTTCTGCACAAAAGCGATTCTGCGAAGCAATGTGAACACTTGTGCTTCCCAGGCACAGAGAAGGTGCTAGCAGGGAATTCTCTGCCTGCCTTTCCCCAGTGCTCTGCAAGCTCTCCAGGACAACATAAAATCTGGTGCTCTGTGCTTTCTTTCGTTCTGAACAAGTGTTACTGTTTTCTGCACAAAAACGATTCTGCGAAGCAATGTGAACACTTCTGCTTCCCAGGCACAGAGAAGGTGCTAGCAGGGAATTCTCTGCCTGCCTTTCCCCAGTGCTCTGCAAGCTCTCCAGGACAACATAAAATCTGGGGCTCTGTGCTTTCTTTCGTTCTGAACAACTGTTACTGTTTTCTGCACAAAAGCGATTCTGTGAAGCAATGTGAACACTTGTGCTTCCCAGGCACAGAGAAGGTGCTAGCAGGGAATTCTCTGCCTGCCTTTCCCCAGTGCTCTGCAAGCTCTCCAGGACAACAGCAAATCTGGGGCTCTGTGCTTTCTTTCGTTCTGAACAAGTGTTACTGTTTTCTGCACAAAAGCGATTCTGCGAAGCAATGTGAACACTTGTGCTTCCCAGGCACAGAGAAGGTGCTAGCAGGGAATTATCTGCCTGCCTTTCCCCAGTGCTCTGCAAGCTCTCCAGGACAACATAAAATCTGGTGCTCTGTGCTTTCTTTCGTTCTGAACAAGTGTTACTGTTTTCTGCACAAAAGCGATTCTGCGAAGCAATGTGAACACTTCTGCTTCCCAGGCACAGAGAAGGTGCTAGCAGGGAATTCTCTGCCTGCCTTTCCCCAGTGCTCTGCAAGCTCTCCAGGACAACATAAAATCTGGGGCTCTGTGCTTTCTTTCGTTCTGAACAAGTGTTACTGTTTTCTGCACAAAAGCGATTCTGCGAAGCAATGTGAACAGGCACAGAGAAGGTGCTAGCAGGGAATTCTCTGCCTGCCTTTCCCCAGTGCTCTGCAAGCTCTCCAGGACAACATAAAATCTGGGGCTCTGTGCTTTCTTTCGTTCTGAACAAGTCTTACTGTTTTCTGCACAAAAGCGATTCTGCGAAGCAATGTGAACAGGCACAGAGAAGGTGCTAGCAGGGAATTCTCTGCCTGCCTTTCCCCAGTGCTCTGCAAGCTCTCCAGGACAACATAAAATCTGGGGTTCTGTGCTTTCTTTCATTCTGAACAAGTGTTACTGTTTTCTGCACAAAAGCGATTCTGCGAAGCAATGTGAACAGGCACAGAGAAGGTGCTAGCAGGGAATTCTCTGCCTGCCTTTCCCCAGTGCTCTGCAAGCTTCCAGGACAACATAAAATCTGGGGCTCTGTGCTTTCTTTCGTTCTGAACAAGTGTTACTGTTTTCTGCACAAAAGCGATTCTGCGAAGCAATGTGAACAGGCACAGAGAAGGTGCTAGCAGGGAATTCTCTGCCTGCCTTTCCTCAGTGCTCTGCAAGCTCTCCAGGACAACATAAAATCTGGGGTTCTGTGCTTTCTTTCATTCTGAACAAGTGTTACTGTTTTCTGCACAAAAGCGATTCTGCGAAGCAAAGTGAACACTTGTGCTTCCCAGGCACAGAGAAGGTTCTAGCAGGGAATTCTCTGCCTGCCTTTCCCCAGTGCTCTGCAAGCTCTCCAGGACAACATAAAATCTGGGGCTCTGTGCTTTCTTTCGTTCTGAACAAGTGTTACTGTTTTCTGCACAAAAGCGATTCTGCGAAGCAATATGAACACTTGTGCTTCCCAGGCACAGAGAAGGTGCTAGCAGGGAATTCTCTGCCTGCCTTTCCCCAGTGCTCTGCAAGCTCTCCAGGACAACATAAAATCTGGGGCTCTGTGCTTTCTTTCGTTCTGAACAAGTGTTACTGTTTTCTGCACAAAAGCGATTCTGCGAAGCAATGTGAACACTTGTGCTTCCCAGGCACAGAGAAGGTGCTAGCAGGGAATTCTCTGCCTGCCTTTCCCCAGTGCTCTGCAAGCTCTCCAGGACAACATAAAATCTGGGGCTCTGTGCTTTCTTTCGTTCTGAACAAGTGTTACTGTTTTCTGCACAAAAGCGATTCTGCGAAGCAATGTGAACACTTGTGCTTCCCAGGCACAGAGAAGGTGCTAGCAGGGAATTCTCTGCCTGCCTTTCCCCAGTGCTCTGCAAGCTCTCCAGGACAACATAAAATCTGGGGCTCTGTGCTTTCTTTCGTTCTGAACAAGTGTTACTGTTTTCTGCACAAAAGCGATTCTGCGAAGCAATGTGAACACTTGTGCTTCCCAGGCACAGAGAAGGTGCTAGCAGGGAATTCTCTGCCTGCCTTTCCCCAGTGCTCTGCAAGCTCTCCAGGACAACATAAAATCTGGGGCTCTGTGCTTTCTTTCGTTCTGAACAAGTGTTACTGTTTTCTGCACAAAAGCGATTCTGCGAAGCAATGTGAACAGGCAGAGAGAAGGTGCTAGCAGGGAATTCTCTGCCTGCCTTTCCCCAGTGCTCTGCAAGCTCTCCAGGACAACAGCAAATCTGGGGCTCTGTGCTTTCTTTCGTTCTGAACAAGTGTTACTGTTTTCTGCACAAAAGCGATTCTGCGAAGCAATGTGAACACTTGTGCTTCCCAGGCACAGAGAAGGTGCTAGCAGGGAATTCTCTGCCTGCCTTTCCCCAGTGCTCTGCAAGCTCTCCAGGACAACATAAAATCTGGGGCTCTGTGATTTCTTTCGTTCTGAACAAGTGTTACTGTTTTCTGCACAAAAGCGATTCTGCGAAGCAATATGAACACTTGTGCTTCCCAGGCACAGAGAAGGTGCTAGCAGGGAATTCTCTGCCTGCCTTTCCCCAGTGCTCTGCAAGCTCTCCAGGACAACATAAAATCTGGGGCTCTGTGCTTTCTTTCGTTCTGAACAAGTGTTACTGTTTTCTGCACAAAAGCGATTCTGCGAAGCAATGTGAACACTTGTGCTTCCCAGGCACAGAGAAGGTGCTAGCAGGGAATTCTCTGCCTGCCTTTCCCCAGTGCTCTGCAAGCTCTCCAGGACAACATAAAATCTGGGGCTCTGTGCTTTCTTTCGTTCTGAACAAGTGTTACTGTTTTCTGCACAAAAGCGATTCTGCGAAGCAATGTGAACACTTGTGCTTCCCAGGCACAGAGAAGGTGCTAGCAGGGAATTCTCTGCCTGCCTTTCCCCAGTGCTCTGCAAGCTCTCCAGGACAACATAAAATCTGGGGCTCGGTGCTTTCTTTCATTCTGAACAAGTGTTACTGTTTTCTGCACAAAAGCGATTCTGCGAAGCAATGTGAACAGGCACAGAGAAGGTGCTAGCAGGGAATTCTCTGCCTGCCTTTCCTTAGTGCTCTGCAAGCTCTCCAGGACAACATAAAATCTGGGGTTCTGTGCTTTCTTTCATTCTGAACAAGTGTTACTGTTTTCTGCACAAAAGCGATTCTGCGAAGCAATGTGAACAGGCAGAGAGAAGGTGCTAGCAGGGAATTCTCTGCCTGCCTTTCCCCAGTGCTCTGCAAGCTCTCCAGGACAACAGCAAATCTGGGGCTCTGTGCTTTCTTTCGTTCTGAACAAGTGTTACTGTTTTCTGCACAAAAGCGATTCTGCGAAGCAATGTGAACACTTGTGCTTCCCAGGCACAGAGAAGGTGCTAGCAGGGAATTCTCTGCCTGCCTTTCCCCAGTGCTCTGCAAGCTCTCCAGGACAACATAAAATCTGGGGCTCTGTGATTTCTTTCGTTCTGAACAAGTGTTACTGTTTTCTGCACAAAAGCGATTCTGCGAAGCAATGTGAACACTTGTGCTTCCCAGGCACAGAGAAGGTGCTAGCAGGGAATTCTCTGCCTGCCTTTCCCCAGTGCTCTGCAAGCTCTCCAGGACAACATAAAATCTGGTGCTCTGTGCTTTCTTTCGTTCTGAACAAGTGTTACTGTTTTCTGCACAAAAGCGATTCTGCAAAGCAATGTGAACAGGCACAGAGAAGGTGCTAGCAGGGAATTCTCTGCCTGACTTTCCTCAGTGCTCTGCAAGCTCTCCAGGACAACATAAAATCTGGGGTTCTGTGCTTTCTTTCATTCTGAACAAGTGTTACTGTTTTCTGCACAAAAGCGATTCTGCGAAGCAAAGTGAACACTTCTGCTTCCCAGGCACAGAGAAGGTTCTAGCAGGGAATTCTCTGCCTGCCTTTCCCCAGTGCTCTGCAAGCTCTCCAGGACAACATAAAATCTGGGGCTCTGTGCTTTCTTTCGTTCTGAACAAGTGTTACTGTTTTCTGCACAAAAGCGATTCTGCGAAGCAATATGAACACTTCTGCTTCCCAGGCACAGAGAAGGTGCTAGCAGGGAATTCTCTGCCTGCCTTTCCCCAGTGCTCTGCAAGCTCTCCAGGACAACATAAAATCTGGGGCTCTGTGCTTTCTTTCGTTCTGAACAAGTGTTACTGTTTTCTGCACAAAAGCGATTCTGCGAAGCAATGTGAACACTTGTGCTTCCCAGGCACAGAGAAGGTGCTAGCAGGGAATTCTCTGCCTGCCTTTCCCCAGTGCTCTGCAAGCTCTCCAGGACAACATAAAATCTGGGGCTCTGTGCTTTCTTTCGTTCTGAACAAGTGTTACTGTTTTCTGCACAAAAGCGATTCTGCGAAGCAATGTGAACACTTGTGCTTCCCAGGCACAGAGAAGGTACTAGCAGGGAATTCTCTGCCTGCCTTTCCCCAGTGCTCTGCAAGCTCTCCAGGACAACATAAAATCTGGTGCTCTGTGCTTTCTTTCGTTCTGAACAAGTGTTACTGTTTTCTGCACAAAAGCGATTCTGCGAAGCAATGTGAACACTTTTGCTTCCCAGGCACAGAGAAGGTGCTAGCAGGGAATTCTCTGCCTGTCTTTCCCCAGTGCTCTGCAAGCTCTCCAGGACAACATAAAATCTGGGGCTCTGTGCTTTCTTTCGTTCTGAACAAGTGTTACTGTTTTCTGCACAAAAGCGATTCTGCGAAGCAATGTGAACAGGCACAGAGAAGGTGCTAGCAGGGAATTCTCTGCCTGCCTTTCCCCAGTGCTCTGCAAGCTCTCCAGGACAACATAAAATCTGGGGCTCTGTGCTTTCTTTCATTCTGAACAAGTGTTACTGTTTTCTGCACAAAAGCGATTCTGCGAAGCAAAGTGAACACTTGTGCTTCCCAGGCACAGAGAAGGTTCTAGCAGGGAATTCTCTGCCTGCCTTTCCCCAGTGCTCTGCAAGCTCTCCAGGACAACATAAAATCTGGGGCTCTGTGCTTTCTTTCGTTCTGAACAAGTGTTACTGTTTTCTGCACAAAAGCGATTCTGCGAAGCAATGTGAACACTTGTGCTTCCCAGGCACAGAGAAGGTGCTAGCAGGGAATTCTCTGCCTGCCTTTCCCCAGTGCTCTGCAAGCTCTCCAGGACAACAGCAAATCTGGGGCTCTGTGCTTTCTTTCGTTCTGAACAAGTGTTACTGTTTTCTGCACAAAAGCGATTCTGCGAAGCAATGTGAACAGGCACAGAGAAGGTGCTAGCAGGGAATTCTCTGCCTGCCTTTCCTCAGTGCTCTGCAAGCTCTCCAGGACAGCAGCAAATCTGGGGTTCTGTGCTTTCTTTCATTCTGAACAAGTGTTACTGTTTTCTGCACAAAAGCGATTCTGCGAAGCAAAGTGAACACTTGTGCTTCCCAGGCACAGAGAAGGTTCTAGCAGGGAATTCTCTGCCTGCCTTTCCCCAGTGCTCTGCAAGCTCTCCAGGACAACATAAAATCTGGTGCTCTGTGCTTTCTTTCGTTCTGAACAAGTGTTACTGTTTTCTGCACAAAAGCGATTCTGCGAAGCAATATGAACACTTGTGCTTCCCAGGCACAGAGAAGGTGCTAGCAGGGAATTCTCTGCCTGCCTTTCCCCAGTGCTCTGCAAGCTCTCCAGGACAACATAAAATCTGGGGCTCTGTGCTTTCTTTCGTTCTGAACAAGTGTTACTGTTTTCTGCACAAAAGCGATTCTGCGAAGCAATGTGAACACTTGTGCTTCCCAGGCACAGAGAAGGTGCTAGCAGGGAATTCTCTGCCTGCCTTTCCCCAGTGCTCTGCAAGCTCTCCAGGACAACATAAAATCTGGGGCTCTGTGCTTTCTTTCGTTCTGAACAAGTGTTACTGTTTTCTGCACAAAAGCGATTCTGCGAAGCAATGTGAACACTTGTGCTTCCCAGGCACAGAGAAGGTGCTAGCAGGGAATTCTCTGCCTGCCTTTCCCCAGTGCTCTGCAAGCTCTCCAGGACAACATAAAATCTGGGGCTCGGTGCTTTCTTTCATTCTGAACAAGTGTTACTGTTTTCTGCACAAAAGCGATTCTGCGAAGCAATGTGAACAGGCACAGAGAAGGTGCTAGCAGGGAATTCTCTGCCTGCCTTTCCTTAGTGCTCTGCAAGCTCTCCAGGACAACATAAAATCTGGGGTTCTGTGCTTTCTTTCATTCTGAACAAGTGTTACTGTTTTCTGCACAAAAGCGATTCTGCGAAGCAATGTGAACAGGCAGAGAGAAGGTGCTAGCAGGGAATTCTCTGCCTGCCTTTCCCCAGTGCTCTGCAAGCTCTCCAGGACAACAGCAAATCTGGGGCTCTGTGCTTTCTTTCGTTCTGAACAAGTGTTACTGTTTTCTGCACAAAAGCGATTCTGCGAAGCAATGTGAACACTTGTGCTTCCCAGGCACAGAGAAGGTGCTAGCAGGGAATTCTCTGCCTGCCTTTCCCCAGTGCTCTGCAAGCTCTCCAGGACAACATAAAATCTGGGGCTCTGTGATTTCTTTCGTTCTGAACAAGTGTTACTGTTTTCTGCACAAAAGCGATTCTGCGAAGCAATGTGAACACTTGTGCTTCCCAGGCACAGAGAAGGTGCTAGCAGGGAATTCTCTGCCTGCCTTTCCCCAGTGCTCTGCAAGCTCTCCAGGACAACATAAAATCTGGTGCTCTGTGCTTTCTTTCGTTCTGAACAAGTGTTACTGTTTTCTGCACAAAAGCGATTCTGCAAAGCAATGTGAACAGGCACAGAGAAGGTGCTAGCAGGGAATTCTCTGCCTGACTTTCCTCAGTGCTCTGCAAGCTCTCCAGGACAACATAAAATCTGGGGTTCTGTGCTTTCTTTCATTCTGAACAAGTGTTACTGTTTTCTGCACAAAAGCGATTCTGCGAAGCAAAGTGAACACTTCTGCTTCCCAGGCACAGAGAAGGTTCTAGCAGGGAATTCTCTGCCTGCCTTTCCCCAGTGCTCTGCAAGCTCTCCAGGACAACATAAAATCTGGGGCTCTGTGCTTTCTTTCGTTCTGAACAAGTGTTACTGTTTTCTGCACAAAAGCGATTCTGCGAAGCAATATGAACACTTGTGCTTCCCAGGCACAGAGAAGGTGCTAGCAGGGAATTCTCTGCCTGCCTTTCCCCAGTGCTCTGCAAGCTCTCCAGGACAACATAAAATCTGGGGCTCTGTGCTTTCTTTCGTTCTGAACAAGTGTTACTGTTTTCTGCACAAAAGCGATTCTGCGAAGCAATGTGAACACTTGTGCTTCCCAGGCACAGAGAAGGTGCTAGCAGGGAATTCTCTGCCTGCCTTTCCCCAGTGCTCTGCAAGCTCTCCAGGACAACATAAAATCTGGGGCTCTGTGCTTTCTTTCGTTCTGAACAAGTGTTACTGTTTTCTGCACAAAAGCGATTCTGCGAAGCAATGTGAACACTTGTGCTTCCCAGGCACAGAGAAGGTACTAGCAGGGAATTCTCTGCCTGCCTTTCCCCAGTGCTCTGCAAGCTCTCCAGGACAACATAAAATCTGGTGCTCTGTGCTTTCTTTCGTTCTGAACAAGTGTTACTGTTTTCTGCACAAAAGCGATTCTGCGAAGCAATGTGAACACTTCTGCTTCCCAGGCACAGAGAAGGTGCTAGCAGGGAATTCTCTGCCTGCCTTTCCCCAGTGCTCTGCAAGCTCTCCAGGACAACATAAAATCTGGGGCTCTGTGCTTTCTTTCGTTCTGAACAAGTGTTACTGTTTTCTGCACAAAAGCGATTCTGCGAAGCAATGTGAACACTTGTGCTTCCCAGGCACAGAGAAGGTGCTAGCAGGGAATTCTCTGCCTGCCTTTCCCCAGTGCTCTGCAAGCTCTCCAGGACAACATAAAATCTGGGGCTCTGTGCTTTCTTTCGTTCTGAACAAGTGTTACTGTTTTCTGCACAAAAGCGATTCTGCGAAGCAATGTGAACACTTGTGCTTCCCAGGCACAGAGAAGGTGCTAGCAGGGAATTCTCTGCCTGCCTTTCCCCAGTGCTCTGCAAGCTCTCCAGGACAACATAAAATCTGGTGCTCTGTGCTTTCTTTCGTTCTGAACAAGTGTTACTGTTTTCTGCACAAAAACGATTCTGCGAAGCAATGTGAACACTTCTGCTTCCCAGGCACAGAGAAGGTGCTAGCAGGGAATTCTCTGCCTGCCTTTCCCCAGTGCTCTGCAAGCTCTCCAGGACAACATAAAATCTGGGGCTCTGTGCTTTCTTTCGTTCTGAACAACTGTTACTGTTTTCTGCACAAAAGCGATTCTGTGAAGCAATGTGAACACTTGTGCTTCCCAGGCACAGAGAAGGTGCTAGCAGGGAATTCTCTGCCTGCCTTTCCCCAGTGCTCTGCAAGCTCTCCAGGACAACAGCAAATCTGGGGCTCTGTGCTTTCTTTCGTTCTGAACAAGTGTTACTGTTTTCTGCACAAAAGCGATTCTGCGAAGCAATGTGAACACTTGTGCTTCCCAGGCACAGAGAAGGTGCTAGCAGGGAATTATCTGCCTGCCTTTCCCCAGTGCTCTGCAAGCTCTCCAGGACAACATAAAATCTGGTGCTCTGTGCTTTCTTTCGTTCTGAACAAGTGTTACTGTTTTCTGCACAAAAGCGATTCTGCGAAGCAATGTGAACACTTCTGCTTCCCAGGCACAGAGAAGGTGCTAGCAGGGAATTCTCTGCCTGCCTTTCCCCAGTGCTCTGCAAGCTCTCCAGGACAACATAAAATCTGGGGCTCTGTGCTTTCTTTCGTTCTGAACAAGTGTTACTGTTTTCTGCACAAAAGCGATTCTGCGAAGCAATGTGAACAGGCACAGAGAAGGTGCTAGCAGGGAATTCTCTGCCTGCCTTTCCCCAGTGCTCTGCAAGCTCTCCAGGACAACATAAAATCTGGGGCTCTGTGCTTTCTTTCGTTCTGAACAAGTCTTACTGTTTTCTGCACAAAAGCGATTCTGCGAAGCAATGTGAACAGGCACAGAGAAGGTGCTAGCAGGGAATTCTCTGCCTGCCTTTCCCCAGTGCTCTGCAAGCTCTCCAGGACAACATAAAATCTGGGGTTCTGTGCTTTCTTTCATTCTGAACAAGTGTTACTGTTTTCTGCACAAAAGCGATTCTGCGAAGCAATGTGAACAGGCACAGAGAAGGTGCTAGCAGGGAATTCTCTGCCTGCCTTTCCCCAGTGCTCTGCAAGCTTCCAGGACAACATAAAATCTGGGGCTCTGTGCTTTCTTTCGTTCTGAACAAGTGTTACTGTTTTCTGCACAAAAGCGATTCTGCGAAGCAATGTGAACAGGCACAGAGAAGGTGCTAGCAGGGAATTCTCTGCCTGCCTTTCCTCAGTGCTCTGCAAGCTCTCCAGGACAACATAAAATCTGGGGTTCTGTGCTTTCTTTCATTCTGAACAAGTGTTACTGTTTTCTGCACAAAAGCGATTCTGCGAAGCAAAGTGAACACTTGTGCTTCCCAGGCACAGAGAAGGTTCTAGCAGGGAATTCTCTGCCTGCCTTTCCCCAGTGCTCTGCAAGCTCTCCAGGACAACATAAAATCTGGGGCTCTGTGCTTTCTTTCGTTCTGAACAAGTGTTACTGTTTTCTGCACAAAAGCGATTCTGCGAAGCAATATGAACACTTGTGCTTCCCAGGCACAGAGAAGGTGCTAGCAGGGAATTCTCTGCCTGCCTTTCCCCAGTGCTCTGCAAGCTCTCCAGGACAACATAAAATCTGGGGCTCTGTGCTTTCTTTCGTTCTGAACAAGTGTTACTGTTTTCTGCACAAAAGCGATTCTGCGAAGCAATGTGAACACTTGTGCTTCCCAGGCACAGAGAAGGTGCTAGCAGGGAATTCTCTGCCTGCCTTTCCCCAGTGCTCTGCAAGCTCTCCAGGACAACATAAAATCTGGGGCTCTGTGCTTTCTTTCGTTCTGAACAAGTGTTACTGTTTTCTGCACAAAAGCGATTCTGCGAAGCAATGTGAACACTTGTGCTTCCCAGGCACAGAGAAGGTGCTAGCAGGGAATTCTCTGCCTGCCTTTCCCCAGTGCTCTGCAAGCTCTCCAGGACAACATAAAATCTGGGGCTCTGTGCTTTCTTTCGTTCTGAACAAGTGTTACTGTTTTCTGCACAAAAGCGATTCTGCGAAGCAATGTGAACACTTGTGCTTCCCAGGCACAGAGAAGGTGCTAGCAGGGAATTCTCTGCCTGCCTTTCCCCAGTGCTCTGCAAGCTCTCCAGGACAACATAAAATCTGGGGCTCTGTGCTTTCTTTCGTTCTGAACAAGTGTTACTGTTTTCTGCACAAAAGCGATTCTGCGAAGCAATGTGAACAGGCAGAGAGAAGGTGCTAGCAGGGAATTCTCTGCCTGCCTTTCCCCAGTGCTCTGCAAGCTCTCCAGGACAACAGCAAATCTGGGGCTCTGTGCTTTCTTTCGTTCTGAACAAGTGTTACTGTTTTCTGCACAAAAGCGATTCTGCGAAGCAATGTGAACACTTGTGCTTCCCAGGCACAGAGAAGGTGCTAGCAGGGAATTCTCTGCCTGCCTTTCCCCAGTGCTCTGCAAGCTCTCCAGGACAACATAAAATCTGGGGCTCTGTGATTTCTTTCGTTCTGAACAAGTGTTACTGTTTTCTGCACAAAAGCGATTCTGCGAAGCAATATGAACACTTGTGCTTCCCAGGCACAGAGAAGGTGCTAGCAGGGAATTCTCTGCCTGCCTTTCCCCAGTGCTCTGCAAGCTCTCCAGGACAACATAAAATCTGGGGCTCTGTGCTTTCTTTCGTTCTGAACAAGTGTTACTGTTTTCTGCACAAAAGCGATTCTGCGAAGCAATGTGAACACTTGTGCTTCCCAGGCACAGAGAAGGTGCTAGCAGGGAATTCTCTGCCTGCCTTTCCCCAGTGCTCTGCAAGCTCTCCAGGACAACATAAAATCTGGGGCTCTGTGCTTTCTTTCGTTCTGAACAAGTGTTACTGTTTTCTGCACAAAAGCGATTCTGCGAAGCAATGTGAACACTTGTGCTTCCCAGGCACAGAGAAGGTGCTAGCAGGGAATTCTCTGCCTGCCTTTCCCCAGTGCTCTGCAAGCTCTCCAGGACAACATAAAATCTGGGGCTCGGTGCTTTCTTTCATTCTGAACAAGTGTTACTGTTTTCTGCACAAAAGCGATTCTGCGAAGCAATGTGAACAGGCACAGAGAAGGTGCTAGCAGGGAATTCTCTGCCTGCCTTTCCTTAGTGCTCTGCAAGCTCTCCAGGACAACATAAAATCTGGGGTTCTGTGCTTTCTTTCATTCTGAACAAGTGTTACTGTTTTCTGCACAAAAGCGATTCTGCGAAGCAATGTGAACAGGCAGAGAGAAGGTGCTAGCAGGGAATTCTCTGCCTGCCTTTCCCCAGTGCTCTGCAAGCTCTCCAGGACAACAGCAAATCTGGGGCTCTGTGCTTTCTTTCGTTCTGAACAAGTGTTACTGTTTTCTGCACAAAAGCGATTCTGCGAAGCAATGTGAACACTTGTGCTTCCCAGGCACAGAGAAGGTGCTAGCAGGGAATTCTCTGCCTGCCTTTCCCCAGTGCTCTGCAAGCTCTCCAGGACAACATAAAATCTGGGGCTCTGTGATTTCTTTCGTTCTGAACAAGTGTTACTGTTTTCTGCACAAAAGCGATTCTGCGAAGCAATGTGAACACTTGTGCTTCCCAGGCACAGAGAAGGTGCTAGCAGGGAATTCTCTGCCTGCCTTTCCCCAGTGCTCTGCAAGCTCTCCAGGACAACATAAAATCTGGTGCTCTGTGCTTTCTTTCGTTCTGAACAAGTGTTACTGTTTTCTGCACAAAAGCGATTCTGCAAAGCAATGTGAACAGGCACAGAGAAGGTGCTAGCAGGGAATTCTCTGCCTGACTTTCCTCAGTGCTCTGCAAGCTCTCCAGGACAACATAAAATCTGGGGTTCTGTGCTTTCTTTCATTCTGAACAAGTGTTACTGTTTTCTGCACAAAAGCGATTCTGCGAAGCAAAGTGAACACTTCTGCTTCCCAGGCACAGAGAAGGTTCTAGCAGGGAATTCTCTGCCTGCCTTTCCCCAGTGCTCTGCAAGCTCTCCAGGACAACATAAAATCTGGGGCTCTGTGCTTTCTTTCGTTCTGAACAAGTGTTACTGTTTTCTGCACAAAAGCGATTCTGCGAAGCAATATGAACACTTCTGCTTCCCAGGCACAGAGAAGGTGCTAGCAGGGAATTCTCTGCCTGCCTTTCCCCAGTGCTCTGCAAGCTCTCCAGGACAACATAAAATCTGGGGCTCTGTGCTTTCTTTCGTTCTGAACAAGTGTTACTGTTTTCTGCACAAAAGCGATTCTGCGAAGCAATGTGAACACTTGTGCTTCCCAGGCACAGAGAAGGTGCTAGCAGGGAATTCTCTGCCTGCCTTTCCCCAGTGCTCTGCAAGCTCTCCAGGACAACATAAAATCTGGGGCTCTGTGCTTTCTTTCGTTCTGAACAAGTGTTACTGTTTTCTGCACAAAAGCGATTCTGCGAAGCAATGTGAACACTTGTGCTTCCCAGGCACAGAGAAGGTACTAGCAGGGAATTCTCTGCCTGCCTTTCCCCAGTGCTCTGCAAGCTCTCCAGGACAACATAAAATCTGGTGCTCTGTGCTTTCTTTCGTTCTGAACAAGTGTTACTGTTTTCTGCACAAAAGCGATTCTGCGAAGCAATGTGAACACTTCTGCTTCCCAGGCACAGAGAAGGTGCTAGCAGGGAATTCTCTGCCTGCCTTTCCCCAGTGCTCTGCAAGCTCTCCAGGACAACATAAAATCTGGGGCTCTGTGCTTTCTTTCGTTCTGAACAAGTGTTACTGTTTTCTGCACAAAAGCGATTCTGCGAAGCAATGTGAACACTTGTGCTTCCCAGGCACAGAGAAGGTGCTAGCAGGGAATTCTCTGCCTGCCTTTCCCCAGTGCTCTGCAAGCTCTCCAGGACAACATAAAATCTGGGGCTCTGTGCTTTCTTTCGTTCTGAACAAGTGTTACTGTTTTCTGCACAAAAGCGATTCTGCGAAGCAATGTGAACACTTGTGCTTCCCAGGCACAGAGAAGGTGCTAGCAGGGAATTCTCTGCCTGCCTTTCCCCAGTGCTCTGCAAGCTCTCCAGGACAACATAAAATCTGGTGCTCTGTGCTTTCTTTCGTTCTGAACAAGTGTTACTGTTTTCTGCACAAAAACGATTCTGCGAAGCAATGTGAACACTTCTGCTTCCCAGGCACAGAGAAGGTGCTAGCAGGGAATTCTCTGCCTGCCTTTCCCCAGTGCTCTGCAAGCTCTCCAGGACAACATAAAATCTGGGGCTCTGTGCTTTCTTTCGTTCTGAACAACTGTTACTGTTTTCTGCACAAAAGCGATTCTGTGAAGCAATGTGAACACTTGTGCTTCCCAGGCACAGAGAAGGTGCTAGCAGGGAATTCTCTGCCTGCCTTTCCCCAGTGCTCTGCAAGCTCTCCAGGACAACATAAAATCTGGGGCTCTGTGCTTTCTTTCGTTCTGAACAAGTGTTACTGTTTTCTGCACAAAAGCGATTCTGCGAAGCAATGTGAACACTTGTGCTTCCCAGGCACAGAGAAGGTGCTAGCAGGGAATTATCTGCCTGCCTTTCCCCAGTGCTCTGCAAGCTCTCCAGGACAACATAAAATCTGGTGCTCTGTGCTTTCTTTCGTTCTGAACAAGTGTTACTGTTTTCTGCACAAAAGCGATTCTGCGAAGCAATGTGAACACTTCTGCTTCCCAGGCACAGAGAAGGTGCTAGCAGGGAATTCTCTGCCTGCCTTTCCCCAGTGCTCTGCAAGCTCTCCAGGACAACATAAAATCTGGGGCTCTGTGCTTTCTTTCGTTCTGAACAAGTGTTACTGTTTTCTGCACAAAAGCGATTCTGCGAAGCAATGTGAACAGGCACAGAGAAGGTGCTAGCAGGGAATTCTCTGCCTGCCTTTCCCCAGTGCTCTGCAAGCTCTCCAGGACAACATAAAATCTGGGGCTCTGTGCTTTCTTTCGTTCTGAACAAGTCTTACTGTTTTCTGCACAAAAGCGATTCTGCGAAGCAATGTGAACAGGCACAGAGAAGGTGCTAGCAGGGAATTCTCTGCCTGCCTTTCCCCAGTGCTCTGCAAGCTCTCCAGGACAACATAAAATCTGGGGTTCTGTGCTTTCTTTCATTCTGAACAAGTGTTACTGTTTTCTGCACAAAAGCGATTCTGCGAAGCAATGTGAACAGGCACAGAGAAGGTGCTAGCAGGGAATTCTCTGCCTGCCTTTCCCCAGTGCTCTGCAAGCTTCCAGGACAACATAAAATCTGGGGCTCTGTGCTTTCTTTCGTTCTGAACAAGTGTTACTGTTTTCTGCACAAAAGCGATTCTGCGAAGCAATGTGAACAGGCACAGAGAAGGTGCTAGCAGGGAATTCTCTGCCTGCCTTTCCTCAGTGCTCTGCAAGCTCTCCAGGACAACATAAAATCTGGGGTTCTGTGCTTTCTTTCATTCTGAACAAGTGTTACTGTTTTCTGCACAAAAGCGATTCTGCGAAGCAAAGTGAACACTTGTGCTTCCCAGGCACAGAGAAGGTTCTAGCAGGGAATTCTCTGCCTGCCTTTCCCCAGTGCTCTGCAAGCTCTCCAGGACAACATAAAATCTGGGGCTCTGTGCTTTCTTTCGTTCTGAACAAGTGTTACTGTTTTCTGCACAAAAGCGATTCTGCGAAGCAATATGAACACTTGTGCTTCCCAGGCACAGAGAAGGTGCTAGCAGGGAATTCTCTGCCTGCCTTTCCCCAGTGCTCTGCAAGCTCTCCAGGACAACATAAAATCTGGGGCTCTGTGCTTTCTTTCGTTCTGAACAAGTGTTACTGTTTTCTGCACAAAAGCGATTCTGCGAAGCAATGTGAACACTTCTGCTTCCCAGGCACAGAGAAGGTGCTAGCAGGGAATTCTCTGCCTGCCTTTCCCCAGTGCTCTGCAAGCTCTCCAGGACAACATAAAATCTGGGGCTCTGTGCTTTCTTTCGTTCTGAACAAGTGTTACTGTTTTCTGCACAAAAGCGATTCTGCGAAGCAATGTGAACACTTGTGCTTCCCAGGCACAGAGAAGGTGCTAGCAGGGAATTCTCTGCCTGCCTTTCCCCAGTGCTCTGCAAGCTCTCCAGGACAACATAAAATCTGGGGCTCTGTGCTTTCTTTCGTTCTGAACAAGTGTTACTGTTTTCTGCACAAAAGCGATTCTGCGAAGCAATGTGAACACTTGTGCTTCCCAGGCACAGAGAAGGTGCTAGCAGGGAATTCTCTGCCTGCCTTTCCCCAGTGCTCTGCAAGCTCTCCAGGACAACATAAAATCTGGGGCTCTGTGCTTTCTTTCGTTCTGAACAAGTGTTACTGTTTTCTGCACAAAAGCGATTCTGCGAAGCAATGTGAACACTTGTGCTTCCCAGGCACAGAGAAGGTGCTAGCAGGGAATTCTCTGCCTGCCTTTCCCCAGTGCTCTGCAAGCTCTCCAGGACAACATAAAATCTGGTGCTCTGTGCTTTCTTTCGTTCTGAACAAGTGTTACTGTTTTCTGCACAAAAGCGATTCTGCAAAGCAATGTGAACAGGCACAGAGAAGGTGCTAGCAGGGAATTCTCTGCCTGACTTTCCTCAGTGCTCTGCAAGCTCTCCAGGACAACATAAAATCTGGGGTTCTGTGCTTTCTTTCATTCTGAACAAGTGTTACTGTTTTCTGCACAAAAGCGATTCTGCGAAGCAAAGTGAACACTTCTGCTTCCCAGGCACAGAGAAGGTTCTAGCAGGGAATTCTCTGCCTGCCTTTCCCCAGTGCTCTGCAAGCTCTCCAGGACAACATAAAATCTGGGGCTCTGTGCTTTCTTTCGTTCTGAACAAGTGTTACTGTTTTCTGCACAAAAGCGATTCTGCGAAGCAATATGAACACTTGTGCTTCCCAGGCACAGAGAAGGTGCTAGCAGGGAATTCTCTGCCTGCCTTTCCCCAGTGCTCTGCAAGCTCTCCAGGACAACATAAAATCTGGGGCTCTGTGCTTTCTTTCGTTCTGAACAAGTGTTACTGTTTTCTGCACAAAAGCGATTCTGCGAAGCAATGTGAACACTTGTGCTTCCCAGGCACAGAGAAGGTGCTAGCAGGGAATTCTCTGCCTGCCTTTCCCCAGTGCTCTGCAAGCTCTCCAGGACAACATAAAATCTGGGGCTCTGTGCTTTCTTTCGTTCTGAACAAGTGTTACTGTTTTCTGCACAAAAGCGATTCTGCGAAGCAATGTGAACACTTGTGCTTCCCAGGCACAGAGAAGGTACTAGCAGGGAATTCTCTGCCTGCCTTTCCCCAGTGCTCTGCAAGCTCTCCAGGACAACATAAAATCTGGTGCTCTGTGCTTTCTTTCGTTCTGAACAAGTGTTACTGTTTTCTGCACAAAAGCGATTCTGCGAAGCAATGTGAACACTTCTGCTTCCCAGGCACAGAGAAGGTGCTAGCAGGGAATTCTCTGCCTGCCTTTCCCCAGTGCTCTGCAAGCTCTCCAGGACAACATAAAATCTGGGGCTCTGTGCTTTCTTTCGTTCTGAACAAGTGTTACTGTTTTCTGCACAAAAGCGATTCTGCGAAGCAATGTGAACACTTGTGCTTCCCAGGCACAGAGAAGGTGCTAGCAGGGAATTCTCTGCCTGCCTTTCCCCAGTGCTCTGCAAGCTCTCCAGGACAACATAAAATCTGGGGCTCTGTGCTTTCTTTCGTTCTGAACAAGTGTTACTGTTTTCTGCACAAAAGCGATTCTGCGAAGCAATGTGAACACTTGTGCTTCCCAGGCACAGAGAAGGTGCTAGCAGGGAATTCTCTGCCTGCCTTTCCCCAGTGCTCTGCAAGCTCTCCAGGACAACATAAAATCTGGTGCTCTGTGCTTTCTTTCGTTCTGAACAAGTGTTACTGTTTTCTGCACAAAAACGATTCTGCGAAGCAATGTGAACACTTCTGCTTCCCAGGCACAGAGAAGGTGCTAGCAGGGAATTCTCTGCCTGCCTTTCCCCAGTGCTCTGCAAGCTCTCCAGGACAACATAAAATCTGGGGCTCTGTGCTTTCTTTCGTTCTGAACAACTGTTACTGTTTTCTGCACAAAAGCGATTCTGTGAAGCAATGTGAACACTTGTGCTTCCCAGGCACAGAGAAGGTGCTAGCAGGGAATTCTCTGCCTGCCTTTCCCCAGTGCTCTGCAAGCTCTCCAGGACAACAGCAAATCTGGGGCTCTGTGCTTTCTTTCGTTCTGAACAAGTGTTACTGTTTTCTGCACAAAAGCGATTCTGCGAAGCAATGTGAACACTTGTGCTTCCCAGGCACAGAGAAGGTGCTAGCAGGGAATTATCTGCCTGCCTTTCCCCAGTGCTCTGCAAGCTCTCCAGGACAACATAAAATCTGGTGCTCTGTGCTTTCTTTCGTTCTGAACAAGTGTTACTGTTTTCTGCACAAAAGCGATTCTGCGAAGCAATGTGAACACTTCTGCTTCCCAGGCACAGAGAAGGTGCTAGCAGGGAATTCTCTGCCTGCCTTTCCCCAGTGCTCTGCAAGCTCTCCAGGACAACATAAAATCTGGGGCTCTGTGCTTTCTTTCGTTCTGAACAAGTGTTACTGTTTTCTGCACAAAAGCGATTCTGCGAAGCAATGTGAACAGGCACAGAGAAGGTGCTAGCAGGGAATTCTCTGCCTGCCTTTCCCCAGTGCTCTGCAAGCTCTCCAGGACAACATAAAATCTGGGGCTCTGTGCTTTCTTTCGTTCTGAACAAGTCTTACTGTTTTCTGCACAAAAGCGATTCTGCGAAGCAATGTGAACAGGCACAGAGAAGGTGCTAGCAGGGAATTCTCTGCCTGCCTTTCCCCAGTGCTCTGCAAGCTCTCCAGGACAACATAAAATCTGGGGTTCTGTGCTTTCTTTCATTCTGAACAAGTGTTACTGTTTTCTGCACAAAAGCGATTCTGCGAAGCAATGTGAACAGGCACAGAGAAGGTGCTAGCAGGGAATTCTCTGCCTGCCTTTCCCCAGTGCTCTGCAAGCTTCCAGGACAACATAAAATCTGGGGCTCTGTGCTTTCTTTCGTTCTGAACAAGTGTTACTGTTTTCTGCACAAAAGCGATTCTGCGAAGCAATGTGAACAGGCACAGAGAAGGTGCTAGCAGGGAATTCTCTGCCTGCCTTTCCTCAGTGCTCTGCAAGCTCTCCAGGACAACATAAAATCTGGGGTTCTGTGCTTTCTTTCATTCTGAACAAGTGTTACTGTTTTCTGCACAAAAGCGATTCTGCGAAGCAAAGTGAACACTTGTGCTTCCCAGGCACAGAGAAGGTTCTAGCAGGGAATTCTCTGCCTGCCTTTCCCCAGTGCTCTGCAAGCTCTCCAGGACAACATAAAATCTGGGGCTCTGTGCTTTCTTTCGTTCTGAACAAGTGTTACTGTTTTCTGCACAAAAGCGATTCTGCGAAGCAATATGAACACTTGTGCTTCCCAGGCACAGAGAAGGTGCTAGCAGGGAATTCTCTGCCTGCCTTTCCCCAGTGCTCTGCAAGCTCTCCAGGACAACATAAAATCTGGGGCTCTGTGCTTTCTTTCGTTCTGAACAAGTGTTACTGTTTTCTGCACAAAAGCGATTCTGCGAAGCAATGTGAACACTTCTGCTTCCCAGGCACAGAGAAGGTGCTAGCAGGGAATTCTCTGCCTGCCTTTCCCCAGTGCTCTGCAAGCTCTCCAGGACAACATAAAATCTGGGGCTCTGTGCTTTCTTTCGTTCTGAACAAGTGTTACTGTTTTCTGCACAAAAGCGATTCTGCGAAGCAATGTGAACACTTGTGCTTCCCAGGCACAGAGAAGGTGCTAGCAGGGAATTCTCTGCCTGCCTTTCCCCAGTGCTCTGCAAGCTCTCCAGGACAACATAAAATCTGGGGCTCTGTGCTTTCTTTCGTTCTGAACAAGTGTTACTGTTTTCTGCACAAAAGCGATTCTGCGAAGCAATGTGAACACTTGTGCTTCCCAGGCACAGAGAAGGTGCTAGCAGGGAATTCTCTGCCTGCCTTTCCCCAGTGCTCTGCAAGCTCTCCAGGACAACATAAAATCTGGGGCTCTGTGCTTTCTTTCGTTCTGAACAAGTGTTACTGTTTTCTGCACAAAAACGATTCTGCGAAGCAATGTGAACACTTCTGCTTCCCAGGCACAGAGAAGGTGCTAGCAGGGAATTCTCTGCCTGCCTTTCCCCAGTGCTCTGCAAGCTCTCCAGGACAACATAAAATCTGGGGCTCTGTGCTTTCTTTCGTTCTGAACAAGTGTTACTGTTTTCTGCACAAAAGCGATTCTGCGAAGCAATGTGAACAGGCACAGAGAAGGTGCTAGCAGGGAATTCTCTGCCTGCCTTTCCCCAGTGCTCTGCAAGCTCTCCAGGACAACATAAAATCTGGGGCTCTGTGCTTTCTTTCGTTCTGAACAAGTGTTACTGTTTTCTGCACAAAAGCGATTCTGCGAAGCAATGTGAACACTTCTGCTTCCCAGGCACAGAGAAGGTGCTAGCAGGGAATTCTCTGCCTGCCTTTCCCCAGTGCTCTGCAAGCTCTCCAGGACAACAGCAAATCTGGGGCTCTGTGCTTTCTTTCGTTCTGAACAAGTGTTACTGTTTTCTGCACAAAAGCGATTCTGCGAAGCAATGTGAACACTTCTGCTTCCCAGGCACAGAGAAGGTGCTAGCAGGGAATTCTCTGCCTGCCTTTCCCCAGTGCTCTGCAAGCTCTCCAGGACAACAGCAAATCTGGGGCTCTGTGCTTTCTTTCGTTCTGAACAAGTGTTACTGTTTTCTGCACAAAAGCGATTCTGCGAAGCAATGTGAACAGGCACAGAGAAGGTGCTAGCAGGGAATTCTCTGCCTGCCTTTCCTCAGTGCTCTGCAAGCTCTCCAGGACAGCAGCAAATCTGGGGTTCTGTGCTTTCTTTCATTCTGAACAAGTGTTACTGTTTTCTGCACAAAAGCGATTCTGCGAAGCAAAGTGAACACTTGTGCTTCCCAGGCACAGAGAAGGTTCTAGCAGGGAATTCTCTGCCTGCCTTTCCCCAGTGCTCTGCAAGCTCTCCAGGACAACATAAAATCTGGTGCTCTGTGCTTTCTTTCGTTCTGAACAAGTGTTACTGTTTTCTGCACAAAAGCGATTCTGCGAAGCAATGTGAACACTTGTGCTTCCCAGGCACAGAGAAGGTGCTAGCAGGGAATTCTCTGCCTGCCTTTCCCCAGTGCTCTGCAAGCTCTCCAGGACAACATAAAATCTGGGGCTCTGTGCTTTCTTTCGTTCTGAACAAGTGTTACTGTTTTCTGCACAAAAGCGATTCTGCGAAGCAATGTGAACACTTGTGCTTCCCAGGCACAGAGAAGGTGCTAGCAGGGAATTCTCTGCCTGCCTTTCCCCAGTGCTCTGCAAGCTCTCCAGGACAACATAAAATCTGGGGCTCGGTGCTTTCTTTCATTCTGAACAAGTGTTACTGTTTTCTGCACAAAAGCGATTCTGCGAAGCAATGTGAACAGGCACAGAGAAGGTGCTAGCAGGGAATTCTCTGCCTGCCTTTCCCCAGTGCTCTGCAAGCTCTCCAGGACAACATAAAATCTGGGGTTCTGTGCTTTCTTTCATTCTGAACAAGTGTTACTGTTTTCTGCACAAAAGCGATTCTGCGAAGCAATGTGAACAGGCAGAGAGAAGGTGCTAGCAGGGAATTCTCTGCCTGCCTTTCCCCAGTGCTCTGCAAGCTCTCCAGGACAACAGCAAATCTGGGGCTCTGTGCTTTCTTTCGTTCTGAACAAGTGTTACTGTTTTCTGCACAAAAGCGATTCTGCGAAGCAATGTGAACACTTGTGCTTCCCAGGCACAGAGAAGGTGCTAGCAGGGAATTCTCTGCCTGCCTTTCCCCAGTGCTCTGCAAGCTCTCCAGGACAACATAAAATCTGGGGCTCTGTGATTTCTTTCGTTCTGAACAAGTGTTACTGTTTTCTGCACAAAAGCGATTCTGCGAAGCAATGTGAACACTTGTGCTTCCCAGGCACAGAGAAGGTGCTAGCAGGGAATTCTCTGCCTGCCTTTCCCCAGTGCTCTGCAAGCTCTCCAGGACAACATAAAATCTGGGGCTCTGTGCTTTCTTTCGTTCTGAACAAGTGTTACTGTTTTCTGCACAAAAGCGATTCTGCAAAGCAATGTGAACAGGCACAGAGAAGGTGCTAGCAGGGAATTCTCTGCCTGACTTTCCTCAGTGCTCTGCAAGCTCTCCAGGACAACATAAAATCTGGGGTTCTGTGCTTTCTTTCATTCTGAACAAGTGTTACTGTTTTCTGCACAAAAGCGATTCTGCGAAGCAAAGTGAACACTTCTGCTTCCCAGGCACAGAGAAGGTTCTAGCAGGGAATTCTCTGCCTGCCTTTCCCCAGTGCTCTGCAAGCTCTCCAGGACAACATAAAATCTGGGGCTCTGTGCTTTCTTTCGTTCTGAACAAGTGTTACTGTTTTCTGCACAAAAGCGATTCTGCGAAGCAATATGAACACTTGTGCTTCCCAGGCACAGAGAAGGTGCTAGCAGGGAATTCTCTGCCTGCCTTTCCCCAGTGCTCTGCAAGCTCTCCAGGACAACATAAAATCTGGGGCTCTGTGCTTTCTTTCGTTCTGAACAAGTGTTACTGTTTTCTGCACAAAAGCGATTCTGCGAAGCAATGTGAACACTTCTGCTTCCCAGGCACAGAGAAGGTGCTAGCAGGGAATTCTCTGCCTGCCTTTCCCCAGTGCTCTGCAAGCTCTCCAGGACAACATAAAATCTGGGGCTCTGTGCTTTCTTTCGTTCTGAACAAGTGTTACTGTTTTCTGCACAAAAGCGATTCTGCGAAGCAATGTGAACACTTGTGCTTCCCAGGCACAGAGAAGGTACTAGCAGGGAATTCTCTGCCTGCCTTTCCCCAGTGCTCTGCAAGCTCTCCAGGACAACATAAAATCTGGGGCTCTGTGCTTTCTTTCGTTCTGAACAAGTGTTACTGTTTTCTGCACAAAAGCGATTCTGCGAAGCAATGTGAACACTTCTGCTTCCCAGGCACAGAGAAGGTGCTAGCAGGGAATTCTCTGCCTGCCTTTCCCCAGTGCTCTGCAAGCTCTCCAGGACAACATAAAATCTGGGGCTCTGTGCTTTCTTTCGTTCTGAACAAGTGTTACTGTTTTCTGCACAAAAGCGATTCTGCGAAGCAATGTGAACACTTGTGCTTCCCAGGCACAGAGAAGGTGCTAGCAGGGAATTCTCTGCCTGCCTTTCCCCAGTGCTCTGCAAGCTCTCCAGGACAACATAAAATCTGGGGCTCTGTGCTTTCTTTCGTTCTGAACAAGTGTTACTGTTTTCTGCACAAAAGCGATTCTGCGAAGCAATGTGAACAGGCACAGAGAAGGTGCTAGCAGGGAATTCTCTGCCTGCCTTTCCTCAGTGCTCTGCAAGCTCTCCAGGACAGCAGCAAATCTGGGGTTCTGTGCTTTCTTTCGTTCTGAACAAGTGTTACTGTTTTCTGCACAAAAGCGATTCTGCGAAGCAATGTGAACACTTGTGCTTCCCAGGCACAGAGAAGGTTCTAGCAGGGAATTCTCTGCCTGCCTTTCCCCAGTGCTCTGCAAGCTCTCCAGGACAACATAAAATCTGGTGCTCTGTGCTTTCTTTCGTTCTGAACAAGTGTTACTGTTTTCTGCACAAAAGCGATTCTGCGAAGCAATGTGAACACTTGTGCTTCCCAGGCACAGAGAAGGTGCTAGCAGGGAATTCTCTGCCTGCCTTTCCCCAGTGCTCTGCAAGCTCTCCAGGACAACATAAAATCTGGGGCTCTGTGCTTTCTTTCGTTCTGAACAAGTGTTACTGTTTTCTGCACAAAAGCGATTCTGCGAAGCAATGTGAACACTTGTGCTTCCCAGGCACAGAGAAGGTGCTAGCAGGGAATTCTCTGCCTGCCTTTCCCCAGTGCTCTGCAAGCTCTCCAGGACAACATAAAATCTGGGGCTCGGTGCTTTCTTTCATTCTGAACAAGTGTTACTGTTTTCTGCACAAAAGCGATTCTGCGAAGCAATGTGAACAGGCACAGAGAAGGTGCTAGCAGGGAATTCTCTGCCTGCCTTTCCTTAGTGCTCTGCAAGCTCTCCAGGACAACATAAAATCTGGGGTTCTGTGCTTTCTTTCATTCTGAACAAGTGTTACTGTTTTCTGCACAAAAGCGATTCTGCGAAGCAATGTGAACAGGCAGAGAGAAGGTGCTAGCAGGGAATTCTCTGCCTGCCTTTCCCCAGTGCTCTGCAAGCTCTCCAGGACAACAGCAAATCTGGGGCTCTGTGCTTTCTTTCGTTCTGAACAAGTGTTACTGTTTTCTGCACAAAAGCGATTCTGCGAAGCAATGTGAACACTTCTGCTTCCCAGGCACAGAGAAGGTGCTAGCAGGGAATTCTCTGCCTGCCTTTCCCCAGTGCTCTGCAAGCTCTCCAGGACAACATAAAATCTGGGGCTCTGTGATTTCTTTCGTTCTGAACAAGTGTTACTGTTTTCTGCACAAAAGCGATTCTGCGAAGCAATGTGAACACTTGTGCTTCCCAGGCACAGAGAAGGTGCTAGCAGGGAATTCTCTGCCTGCCTTTCCCCAGTGCTCTGCAAGCTCTCCAGGACAACATAAAATCTGGGGCTCTGTGCTTTCTTTCGTTCTGAACAAGTGTTACTGTTTTCTGCACAAAAGCGATTCTGCGAAGCAATGTGAACAGGCACAGAGAAGGTGCTAGCAGGGAATTCTCTGCCTGCCTTTCCCCAGTGCTCTGCAAGCTCTCCAGGACAACATAAAATCTGGGGCTCTGTGCTTTCTTTCGTTCTGAACAAGTGTTACTGTTTTCTGCACAAAAGCGATTCTGCGAAGCAATATGAACACTTGTGCTTCCCAGGCACAGAGAAGGTGCTAGCAGGGAATTCTCTGCCTGCCTTTCCCCAGTGCTCTGCAAGCTCTCCAGGACAACATAAAATCTGGGGCTCTGTGCTTTCTTTCGTTCTGAACAAGTGTTACTGTTTTCTGCACAAAAGCGATTCTGCGAAGCAATGTGAACACTTCTGCTTCCCAGGCACAGAGAAGGTGCTAGCAGGGAATTCTCTGCCTGCCTTTCCCCAGTGCTCTGCAAGCTCTCCAGGACAACATAAAATCTGGGGCTCTGTGCTTTCTTTCGTTCTGAACAAGTGTTACTGTTTTCTGCACAAAAGCGATTCTGCGAAGCAATGTGAACACTTGTGCTTCCCAGGCACAGAGAAGGTACTAGCAGGGAATTCTCTGCCTGCCTTTCCCCAGTGCTCTGCAAGCTCTCCAGGACAACATAAAATCTGGGGCTCTGTGCTTTCTTTCGTTCTGAACAAGTGTTACTGTTTTCTGCACAAAAGCGATTCTGCGAAGCAATGTGAACACTTCTGCTTCCCAGGCACAGAGAAGGTGCTAGCAGGGAATTCTCTGCCTGCCTTTCCCCAGTGCTCTGCAAGCTCTCCAGGACAACATAAAATCTGGGGCTCTGTGCTTTCTTTCGTTCTGAACAAGTGTTACTGTTTTCTGCACAAAAGCGATTCTGCGAAGCAATGTGAACACTTGTGCTTCCCAGGCACAGAGAAGGTGCTAGCAGGGAATTCTCTGCCTGCCTTTCCCCAGTGCTCTGCAAGCTCTCCAGGACAACATAAAATCTGGGGCTCTGTGCTTTCTTTCGTTCTGAACAAGTGTTACTGTTTTCTGCACAAAAGCGATTCTGCGAAGCAATGTGAACACTTGTGCTTCCCAGGCACAGAGAAGGTGCTAGCAGGGAATTCTCTGCCTGCCTTTCCCCAGTGCTCTGCAAGCTCTCCAGGACAACATAAAATCTGGTGCTCTGTGCTTTCTTTCGTTCTGAACAAGTGTTACTGTTTTCTGCACAAAAGCGATTCTGCAAAGCAATGTGAACACTTCTGCTTCCCAGGCACAGAGAAGGTGCTAGCAGGGAATTCTCTGCCTGCCTTTCCCCAGTGCTCTGCAAGCTCTCCAGGACAACATAAAATCTGGGGCTCTGTGCTTTCTTTCGTTCTGAACAACTGTTACTGTTTTCTGCACAAAAGCGATTCTGTGAAGCAATGTGAACACTTGTGCTTCCCAGGCACAGAGAAGGTGCTAGCAGGGAATTCTCTGCCTGCCTTTCCCCAGTGCTCTGCAAGCTCTCCAGGACAACAGCAAATCTGGGGCTCTGTGCTTTCTTTCGTTCTGAACAAGTGTTACTGTTTTCTGCACAAAAGCGATTCTGCGAAGCAATGTGAACACTTGTGCTTCCCAGGCACAGAGAAGGTGCTAGCAGGGAATTCTCTGCCTGCCTTTCCCCAGTGCTCTGCAAGCTCTCCAGGACAACATAAAATCTGGTGCTCTGTGCTTTCTTTCGTTCTGAACAAGTGTTACTGTTTTCTGCACAAAAGCGATTCTGCGAAGCAATGTGAACACTTCTGCTTCCCAGGCACAGAGAAGGTGCTAGCAGGGAATTCTCTGCCTGCCTTTCCCCAGTGCTCTGCAAGCTCTCCAGGACAACATAAAATCTGGGGCTCTGTGCTTTCTTTCGTTCTGAACAAGTGTTACTGTTTTCTGCACAAAAGCGATTCTGCGAAGCAATGTGAACAGGCACAGAGAAGGTGCTAGCAGGGAATTCTCTGCCTGCCTTTCCCCAGTGCTCTGCAAGCTCTCCAGGACAACATAAAATCTGGGGCTCTGTGCTTTCTTTCGTTCTGAACAAGTCTTACTGTTTTCTGCACAAAAGCGATTCTGCGAAGCAATGTGAACAGGCACAGAGAAGGTGCTAGCAGGGAATTCTCTGCCTGCCTTTCCCCAGTGCTCTGCAAGCTCTCCAGGACAACATAAAATCTGGGGTTCTGTGCTTTCTTTCATTCTGAACAAGTGTTACTGTTTTCTGCACAAAAGCGATTCTGCGAAGCAATGTGAACAGGCACAGAGAAGGTGCTAGCAGGGAATTCTCTGCCTGCCTTTCCCCAGTGCTCTGCAAGCTTCCAGGACAACATAAAATCTGGGGCTCTGTGCTTTCTTTCGTTCTGAACAAGTGTTACTGTTTTCTGCACAAAAGCGATTCTGCGAAGCAATGTGAACAGGCACAGAGAAGGTGCTAGCAGGGAATTCTCTGCCTGCCTTTCCTCAGTGCTCTGCAAGCTCTCCAGGACAACATAAAATCTGGGGTTCTGTGCTTTCTTTCATTCTGAACAAGTGTTACTGTTTTCTGCACAAAAGCGATTCTGCGAAGCAAAGTGAACACTTGTGCTTCCCAGGCACAGAGAAGGTTCTAGCAGGGAATTCTCTGCCTGCCTTTCCCCAGTGCTCTGCAAGCTCTCCAGGACAACATAAAATCTGGGGCTCTGTGCTTTCTTTCGTTCTGAACAAGTGTTACTGTTTTCTGCACAAAAGCGATTCTGCGAAGCAATGTGAACACTTGTGCTTCCCAGGCACAGAGAAGGTGCTAGCAGGGAATTCTCTGCCTGCCTTTCCCCAGTGCTCTGCAAGCTCTCCAGGACAACATAAAATCTGGGGCTCTGTGCTTTCTTTCATTCTGAACAAGTGTTACTGTTTTCTGCACAAAAGCGATTCTGCGAAGCAATGTGAACACTTCTGCTTCCCAGGCACAGAGAAGGTGCTAGCAGGGAATTCTCTGCCTGCCTTTCCCCAGTGCTCTGCAAGCTCTCCAGGACAACATAAAATCTGGGGCTCTGTGCTTTCTTTCGTTCTGAACAAGTGTTACTGTTTTCTGCACAAAAGCGATTCTGCGAAGCAATGTGAACACTTGTGCTTCCCAGGCACAGAGAAGGTGCTAGCAGGGAATTCTCTGCCTGCCTTTCCCCAGTGCTCTGCAAGCTCTCCAGGACAACATAAAATCTGGGGCTCTGTGCTTTCTTTCGTTCTGAACAAGTGTTACTGTTTTCTGCACAAAAGCGATTCTGCGAAGCAATGTGAACACTTGTGCTTCCCAGGCACAGAGAAGGTGCTAGCAGGGAATTCTCTGCCTGCCTTTCCCCAGTGCTCTGCAAGCTCTCCAGGACAACATAAAATCTGGGGCTCTGTGCTTTCTTTCGTTCTGAACAAGTGTTACTGTTTTCTGCACAAAAACGATTCTGCGAAGCAATGTGAACACTTCTGCTTCCCAGGCACAGAGAAGGTGCTAGCAGGGAATTCTCTGCCTGCCTTTCCCCAGTGCTCTGCAAGCTCTCCAGGACAACATAAAATCTGGGGCTCTGTGCTTTCTTTCGTTCTGAACAAGTGTTACTGTTTTCTGCACAAAAGCGATTCTGCGAAGCAATGTGAACAGGCACAGAGAAGGTGCTAGCAGGGAATTCTCTGCCTGCCTTTCCCCAGTGCTCTGCAAGCTCTCCAGGACAACATAAAATCTGGGGCTCTGTGCTTTCTTTCGTTCTGAACAAGTGTTACTGTTTTCTGCACAAAAGCGATTCTGCGAAGCAATGTGAACAGGCACAGAGAAGGTTCTAGCAGGGAATTCTCTGCCTGCCTTTCCCCAGTGCTCTGCAAGCTCTCCAGGACAACATAAAATCTGGGGCTCTGTGCTTTCTTTCGTTCTGAACAAGTGTTACTGTTTTCTGCACAAAAGCGATTCTGCAAAGCAATGTGAACACTTGTGCTTCCCAGGCACAGAGAAGGTGCTAGCAGGGAATTCTCTGCCTGCCTTTCCCCAGTGCTCTGCAAGCTCTCCAGGACAACATAAAATCTGGGGCTCTGTGCTTTCTTTCGTTCTGAACAAGTGTTACTGTTTTCTGCACAAAAGCGATTCTGCGAAGCAATGTGAACACTTGTGCTTCCCAGGCACAGAGAAGGTGCTAGCAGGGAATTCTCTGCCTGCCTTTCCCCAGTGCTCTGCAAGCTCTCCAGGACAACATAAAATCTGGGGCTCTGTGCTTTCTTTCGTTCTGAACAAGTGTTACTGTTTTCTGCACAAAAGCGATTCTGCGAAGCAATGTGAACACTTGTGCTTCCCAGGCACAGAGAAGGTGCTAGCAGGGAATTCTCTGCCTGCCTTTCCCCAGTGCTCTGCAAGCTCTCCAGGACAACAGCAAATCTGGGGCTCTGTGCTTTCTTTCGTTCTGAACAAGTGTTACTGTTTTCTGCACAAAAGCGATTCTGCGAAGCAATGTGAACAGGCACAGAGAAGGTGCTAGCAGGGAATTCTCTGCCTGCCTTTCCTCAGTGCTCTGCAAGCTCTCCAGGACAGCAGCAAATCTGGGGTTCTGTGCTTTCTTTCATTCTGAACAAGTGTTACTGTTTTCTGCACAAAAGCGATTCTGCGAAGCAATGTGAACAGGCACAGAGAAGGTGCTAGCAGGGAATTCTCTGCCTGCCTTTCCTTAGTGCTCTGCAAGCTCTCCAGGACAACATAAAATCTGGGGTTCTGTGCTTTCTTTCACTCTGAACAAGTGTTACTGTTTTCTGCACAAAAGCGATTCTGCGAAGCAATGTGAACACTTCTGCTTCCCAGGCACAGAGAAGGTGCTAGCAGGGAATTCTCTGCCTGCCTTTCCCCAGTGCTCTGCAAGCTCTCCAGGACAACAGCAAATCTGGGGCTCTGTGCTTTCTTTCGTTCTGAACAAGTCTTACTGTTTTCTGCACAAAAGCGATTCTGCGAAGCAATGTGAACACTTGTGCTTCCCAGGCACAGAGAAGGTGCTAGCAGGGAATTCTCTGCCTGCCTTTCCCCAGTGCTCTGCAAGCTCTCCAGGACAACAGCAAATCTGGGGCTCTGTGCTTTCTTTCGTTCTGAACAAGTGTTACTGTTTTCTGCACAAAAGCGATTCTGCGAAGCAATGTGAACACTTGTGCTTCCCAGGCACAGAGAAGGTGCTAGCAGGGAATTCTCTGCCTGCCTTTCCCCAGTGCTCTGCAAGCTCTCCAGGACAACATAAAATCTGGGGCTCTGTGCTTTCTTTCGTTCTGAACAAGTGTTACTGTTTTCTGCACAAAAGCGATTCTGCAAAGCAATGTGAACACTTCTGCTTCCCAGGCACAGAGAAGGTGCTAGCAGGGAATTCTCTGCCTGCCTTTCCCCAGTGCTCTGCAAGCTCTCCAGGACAACAGCAAATCTGGGGCTCTGTGCTTTCTTTCGTTCTGAACAAGTGTTACTGTTTTCTGCACAAAAGCGATTCTGCGAAGCAATGTGAACAGGCACAGAGAAGGTGCTAGCAGGGAATTCTCTGCCTGCCTTTCCCCAGTGCTCTGCAAGCTCTCCAGGACAACAGCAAATCTGGGGCTCTGTGCTTTCTTTCATTCTGAACAAGTGTTACTGTTTTCTGCACAAAAGCGATTCTGCGAAGCAATGTGAACACGCACAGAGAAGGTGCTAGCAGGGAATTCTCTGCCTGCCTTTCCTCAGTGCTCTGCAAGCTCTCCAGGACAGCAGCAAATCTGGGGTTCTGTGCTTTCTTTCATTCTGAACAAGTGTTACTGTTTTCTGCACAAAAGCGATTCTGCGAAGCAATGTGAACACTTCTGCTTCCCAGGCACAGAGAAGGTGCTAGCAGGGAATTCTCTGCCTGCCTTTCCCCAGTGCTCTGCAAGCTCTCCAGGACAACATAAAATCTGGGGCTCTGTGCTTTCTTTCGTTCTGAACAAGTGTTACTGTTTTCTGCACAAAAGCGATTCTGCGAAGCAATGTGAACACTTGTGCTTCCCAGGCACAGAGAAGGTGCTAGCAGGGAATTCTCTGCCTGCCTTTCCCCAGTGCTCTGCAAGCTCTCCAGGACAACATAAAATCTGGGGCTCTGTGCTTTCTTTCGTTCTGAACAAGTGTTACTGTTTTCTGCACAAAAGCGATTCTGCGAAGCAATGTGAACACTTGTGCTTCCCAGGCACAGAGAAGGTGCTAGCAGGGAATTCTCTGCCTGCCTTTCCCCAGTGCTCTGCAAGCTCTCCAGGACAACATAAAATCTGGGGCTCGGTGCTTTCTTTCATTCTGAACAAGTGTTACTGTTTTCTGCACAAAAGCGATTCTGCGAAGCAATGTGAACAGGCACAGAGAAGGTGCTAGCAGGGAATTCTCTGCCTGCCTTTCCTTAGTGCTCTGCAAGCTCTCCAGGACAACATAAAATCTGGGGTTCTGTGCTTTCTTTCATTCTGAACAAGTGTTACTGTTTTCTGCACAAAAGCGATTCTGCGAAGCAATGTGAACAGGCACAGAGAAGGTGCTAGCAGGGAATTCTCTGCCTGCCTTTCCCCAGTGCTCTGCAAGCTCTCCAGGACAACAGCAAATCTGGGGCTCTGTGCTTTCTTTCGTTCTGAACAAGTGTTACTGTTTTCTGCACAAAAGCGATTCTGCGAAGCAATGTGAACACTTGTGCTTCCCAGGCACAGAGAAGGTGCTAGCAGGGAATTCTCTGCCTGCCTTTCCCCAGTGCTCTGCAAGCTCTCCAGGACAACATAAAATCTGGGGCTCTGTGCTTTCTTTCGTTCTGAACAAGTGTTACTGTTTTCTGCACAAAAGCGATTCTGCGAAGCAATGTGAACAGGCACAGAGAAGGTGCTAGCAGGGAATTCTCTGCCTGACTTTCCTCAGTGCTCTGCAAGCTCTCCAGGACAACATAAAATCTGGGGTTCTGTGCTTTCTTTCATTCTGAACAAGTGTTACTGTTTTCTGCACAAAAGCGATTCTGCGAAGCAAAGTGAACACTTCTGCTTCCCAGGCACAGAGAAGGTTCTAGCAGGGAATTCTCTGCCTGCCTTTCCCCAGTGCTCTGCAAGCTCTCCAGGACAACATAAAATCTGGGGCTCTGTGCTTTCTTTCGTTCTGAACAAGTGTTACTGTTTTCTGCACAAAAGCGATTCTGCGAAGCAATATGAACACTTGTGCTTCCCAGGCACAGAGAAGGTGCTAGCAGGGAATTCTCTGCCTGCCTTTCCCCAGTGCTCTGCAAGCTCTCCAGGACAACATAAAATCTGGGGCTCTGTGCTTTCTTTCGTTCTGAACAAGTGTTACTGTTTTCTGCACAAAAGCGATTCTGCGAAGCAATGTGAACACTTGTGCTTCCCAGGCACAGAGAAGGTGCTAGCAGGGAATTCTCTGCCTGCCTTTCCCCAGTGCTCTGCAAGCTCTCCAGGACAACATAAAATCTGGGGCTCTGTGCTTTCTTTCGTTCTGAACAAGTGTTACTGTTTTCTGCACAAAAGCGATTCTGCGAAGCAATGTGAACACTTGTGCTTCCCAGGCACAGAGAAGGTACTAGCAGGGAATTCTCTGCCTGCCTTTCCCCAGTGCTCTGCAAGCTCTCCAGGACAACATAAAATCTGGGGCTCTGTGCTTTCTTTCGTTCTGAACAAGTGTTACTGTTTTCTGCACAAAAGCGATTCTGCGAAGCAATGTGAACACTTGTGCTTCCCAGGCACAGAGAAGGTTCTAGCAGGGAATTCTCTGCCTGCCTTTCCCCAGTGCTCTGCAAGCTCTCCAGGACAACATAAAATCTGGGGCTCTGTGCTTTCTTTCGTTCTGAACAAGTGTTACTGTTTTCTGCACAAAAGCGATTCTGCGAAGCAATGTGAACACTTGTGCTTCCCAGGCACAGAGAAGGTGCTAGCAGGGAATTCTCTGCCTGCCTTTCCCCAGTGCTCTGCAAGCTCTCCAGGACAACATAAAATCTGGGGCTCTGTGCTTTCTTTCGTTCTGAACAAGTGTTACTGTTTTCTGCACAAAAGCGATTCTGCGAAGCAATGTGAACACTTGTGCTTCCCAGGCACAGAGAAGGTGCTAGCAGGGAATTCTCTGCCTGCCTTTCCCCAGTGCTCTGCAAGCTCTCCAGGACAACATAAAATCTGGGGCTCTGTGCTTTCTTTCGTTCTGAACAACTGTTACTGTTTTCTGCACAAAAGCGATTCTGCGAAGCAATGTGAACACTTCTGCTTCCCAGGCACAGAGAAGGTGCTAGCAGGGAATTCTCTGCCTGCCTTTCCCCAGTGCTCTGCAAGCTCTCCAGGACAACATAAAATCTGGGGCTCTGTGCTTTCTTTCGTTCTGAACAAGTGTTACTGTTTTCTGCACAAAAGCGATTCTGCGAAGCAATGTGAACACTTCTGCTTCCCAGGCACAGAGAAGGTGCTAGCAGGGAATTCTCTGCCTGCCTTTCCCCAGTGCTCTGCAAGCTCTCCAGGACAACATAAAATCTGGGGCTCTGTGCTTTCTTTCGTTCTGAACAAGTGTTACTGTTTTCTGCACAAAAGCGATTCTGCGAAGCAATGTGAACACTTCTGCTTCCCAGGCACAGAGAAGGTGCTAGCAGGGAATTCTCTGCCTGCCTTTCCCCAGTGCTCTGCAAGCTCTCCAGGACAACATAAAATCTGGGGCTCTGTGATTTCTTTCGTTCTGAACAAGTGTTACTGTTTTCTGCACAAAAGCGATTCTGCGAAGCAATGTGAACAGGCACAGAGAAGGTGCTAGCAGGGAATTCTCTGCCTGCCTTTCCCCAGTGCTCTGCAAGCTCTCCAGGACAACATAAAATCTGGGGCTCTGTGCTTTCTTTCGTTCTGAACAAGTGTTACTGTTTTCTGCACAAAAGCGATTCTGCGAAGCAATGTGAACACTTGTGCTTCCCAGGCACAGAGAAGGTGCTAGCAGGGAATTCTCTGCCTGCCTTTCCCCAGTGCTCTGCAAGCTCTCCAGGACAACATAAAATCTGGGGTTCTGTGCTTTCTTTCATTCTGAACAAGTGTTACTGTTTTCTGCACAAAAGCGATTCTGCGAAGCAATGTGAACAGGCACAGAGAAGGTGCTAGCAGGGAATTCTCTGCCTGCCTTTCCCCAGTGCTCTGCAAGCTCTCCAGGACAACATAAAATCTGGGGTTCTGTGCTTTCTTTCATTCTGAACAAGTGTTACTGTTTTCTGCACAAAAGCGATTCTGCGAAGCAATGTGAACAGGCACAGAGAAGGTGCTAGCAGGGAATTCTCTGCCTGCCTTTCCCCAGTGCTCTGCAAGCTCTCCAGGACAACATAAAATCTGGTGCTCTGTGCTTTCTTTCGTTCTGAACAAGTGTTACTGTTTTCTGCACAAAAGCGATTCTGCGAAGCAATGTGAACACTTGTGCTTCCCAGGCACAGAGAAGGTGCTAGCAGGGAATTCTCTGCCTGCCTTTCCCCAGTGCTCTGCAAGCTCTCCAGGACAACATAAAATCTGGGGCTCTGTGCTTTCTTTCGTTCTGAACAAGTGTTACTGTTTTCTGCACAAAAGCGATTCTGCGAAGCAATGTGAACACTTGTGCTTCCCAGGCACAGAGAAGGTGCTAGCAGGGAATTCTCTGCCTGCCTTTCCCCAGTGCTCTGCAAGCTCTCCAGGACAACATAAAATCTGGGGCTCTGTGCTTTCTTTCGTTCTGAACAAGTGTTACTGTTTTCTGCACAAAAGCGATTCTGCAAAGCAATGTGAACACTTCTGCTTCCCAGGCACAGAGAAGGTGCTAGCAGGGAATTCTCTGCCTGCCTTTCCCCAGTGCTCTGCAAGCTTCCAGGACAACATAAAATCTGGGGCTCTGTGCTTTCTTTCGTTCTGAACAAGTGTTACTGTTTTCTGCACAAAAGCGATTCTGCGAAGCAATGTGAACACTTGTGCTTCCCAGGCACAGAGAAGGTGCTAGCAGGGAATTCTCTGCCTGCCTTTCCCCAGTGCTCTGCAAGCTCTCCAGGACAACATAAAATCTGGGGCTCTGTGCTTTCTTTCGTTCTGAACAAGTGTTACTGTTTTCTGCACAAAAGCGATTCTGCGAAGCAATGTGAACACTTGTGCTTCCCAGGCACAGAGAAGGTGCTAGCAGGGAATTCTCTGCCTGCCTTTCCCCAGTGCTCTGCAAGCTTCCAGGACAACATAAAATCTGGGGCTCTGTGCTTTCTTTCGTTCTGAACAAGTGTTACTGTTTTCTGCACAAAAGCGATTCTGCGAAGCAATGTGAACAGGCACAGAGAAGGTGCTAGCAGGGAATTCTCTGCCTGCCTTTCCCCAGTGCTCTGCAAGCTCTCCAGGACAACATAAAATCTGGGGCTCTGTGCTTTCTTTCGTTCTGAACAAGTGTTACTGTTTTCTGCACAAAAGCGATTCTGCGAAGCAATGTGAACACTTCTGCTTCCCAGGCACAGAGAAGGTGCTAGCAGGGAATTCTCTGCCTGCCTTTCCCCAGTGCTCTGCAAGCTCTCCAGGACAACAGCAAATCTGGGGCTCTGTGCTTTCTTTCGTTCTGAACAAGTGTTACTGTTTTCTGCACAAAAGCGATTCTGCGAAGCAATGTGAACAGGCACAGAGAAGGTTCTAGCAGGGAATTCTCTGCCTGCCTTTCCCCAGTGCTCTGCAAGCTCTCCAGGACAACATAAAATCTGGGGCTCTGTGCTTTCTTTCGTTCTGAACAAGTGTTACTGTTTTCTGCACAAAAGCGATTCTGCGAAGCAATGTGAACACTTGTGCTTCCCAGGCACAGAGAAGGTGCTAGCAGGGAATTCTCTGCCTGCCTTTCCCCAGTGCTCTGCAAGCTCTCCAGGACAACATAAAATCTGGGGCTCTGTGCTTTCTTTCGTTCTGAACAAGTGTTACTGTTTTCTGCACAAAAGCGATTCTGCGAAGCAATGTGAACACTTGTGCTTCCCAGGCACAGAGAAGGTGCTAGCAGGGAATTCTCTGCCTGCCTTTCCCCAGTGCTCTGCAAGCTCTCCAGGACAACAGCAAATCTGGGGCTCTGTGCTTTCTTTCGTTCTGAACAAGTGTTACTGTTTTCTGCACAAAAACGATTCTGCGAAGCAATGTTAACACTTCTGCTTCCCAGGCACAGAGAAGGTGCTAGCAGGGAATTCTCTGCCTGCCTTTCCCCAGTGCTCTGCAAGCTTCCAGGACAACATAAAATCTGGGGCTCTGTGCTTTCTTTCGTTCTGAACAAGTGTTACTGTTTTCTGCACAAAAGCGATTCTGCGAAGCAATGTGAACAGGCACAGAGAAGGTGCTAGCAGGGAATTCTCTGCCTGCCTTTCCCCAGTGCTCTGCAAGCTCTCCAGGACAACATAAAATCTGGGGCTCTGTGCTTTCTTTCGTTCTGAACAAGTGTTACTGTTTTCTGCACAAAAGCGATTCTGCGAAGCAATGTGAACACTTCTGCTTCCCAGGCACAGAGAAGGTGCTAGCAGGGAATTCTCTGCCTGTCTTTCCCCAGTGCTCTGCAAGCTCTCCAGGACAACATAAAATCTGGGGCTCTGTGCTTTCTTTCGTTCTGAACAAGTGTTACTGTTTTCTGCACAAAAGCGATTCTGCGAAGCAATGTGAACAGGCACAGAGAAGGTTCTAGCAGGGAATTCTCTGCCTGCCTTTCCCCAGTGCTCTGCAAGCTCTCCAGGACAACATAAAATCTGGGGCTCTGTGCTTTCTTTCGTTCTGAACAAGTGTTACTGTTTTCTGCACAAAAGCGATTCTGCGAAGCAATGTGAACACTTGTGCTTCCCAGGCACAGAGAAGGTGCTAGCAGGGAATTCTCTGCCTGCCTTTCCCCAGTGCTCTGCAAGCTCTCCAGGACAACATAAAATCTGGGGCTCTGTGCTTTCTTTCGTTCTGAACAACTGTTACTGTTTTCTGCACAAAAGCGATTCTGCGAAGCAATGTGAACACTTCTGCTTCCCAGGCACAGAGAAGGTGCTAGCAGGGAATTCTCTGCCTGCCTTTCCCCAGTGCTCTGCAAGCTCTCCAGGACAACATAAAATCTGGGGCTCTGTGCTTTCTTTCGTTCTGAACAAGTGTTACTGTTTTCTGCACAAAAGCGATTCTGCGAAGCAATGTGAACACTTGTGCTTCCCAGGCACAGAGAAGGTGCTAGCAGGGAATTCTCTGCCTGCCTTTCCCCAGTGCTCTGCAAGCTCTCCAGGACAACATAAAATCTGGGGCTCTGTGCTTTCTTTCGTTCTGAACAAGTGTTACTGTTTTCTGCACAAAAACGATTCTGCGAAGCAATGTTAACACTTCTGCTTCCCAGGCACAGAGAAGGTGCTAGCAGGGAATTCTCTGCCTGCCTTTCCCCAGTGCTCTGCAAGCTTCCAGGACAACATAAAATCTGGGGCTCTGTGCTTTCTTTCGTTCTGAACAAGTGTTACTGTTTTCTGCACAAAAGCGATTCTGCGAAGCAATGTGAACAGGCACAGAGAAGGTGCTAGCAGGGAATTCTCTGCCTGCCTTTCCCCAGTGCTCTGCAAGCTCTCCAGGACAACATAAAATCTGGGGCTCTGTGCTTTCTTTCGTTCTGAACAAGTGTTACTGTTTTCTGCACAAAAGCGATTCTGCGAAGCAATGTGAACAGGCACAGAGAAGGTTCTAGCAGGGAATTCTCTGCCTGCCTTTCCCCAGTGCTCTGCAAGCTCTCCAGGACAACATAAAATCTGGGGCTCTGTGCTTTCTTTCGTTCTGAACAAGTGTTACTGTTTTCTGCACAAAAGCGATTCTGCGAAGCAATGTGAACACTTCTGCTTCCCAGGCACAGAGAAGGTGCTAGCAGGGAATTCTCTGCCTGCCTTTCCCCAGTGCTCTGCAAGCTCTCCAGGACAACATAAAATCTGGGGCTCTGTGCTTTCTTTCGTTCTGAACAAGTGTTACTGTTTTCTGCACAAAAGCGATTCTGCGAAGCAATGTGAACACTTCTGCTTCCCAGGCACAGAGAAGGTGCTAGCAGGGAATTCTCTGCCTGCCTTTCCCCAGTGCTCTGCAAGCTCTCCAGGACAACATAAAATCTGGGGCTCTGTGCTTTCTTTCGTTCTGAACAAGTGTTACTGTTTTCTGCACAAAAGCGATTCTGCGAAGCAATGTGAACACTTGTGCTTCCCAGGCACAGAGAAGGTGCTAGCAGGGAATTCTCTGCCTGCCTTTCCCCAGTGCTCTGCAAGCTCTCCAGGACAACAGCAAATCTGGGGCTCTGTGCTTTCTTTCGTTCTGAACAAGTGTTACTGTTTTCTGCACAAAAGCGATTCTGCAAAGCAATGTGAACACTTCTGCTTCCCAGGCACAGAGAAGGTGCTAGCAGGGAATTCTCTGCCTGCCTTTCCCCAGTGCTCTGCAAGCTCTCCAGGACAACATAAAATCTGGGGTTCTGTGCTTTCTTTCATTCTGAACAAGTGTTACTGTTTTCTGCACAAAAGCGATTCTGCGAAGCAATGTGAACAGGCACAGAGAAGGTGCTAGCAGGGAATTCTCTGCCTGCCTTTCCCCAGTGCTCTGCAAGCTCTCCAGGACAACATAAAATCTGGTGCTCTGTGCTTTCTTTCGTTCTGAACAAGTGTTACTGTTTTCTGCACAAAAGCGATTCTGCGAAGCAATGTGAACACTTGTGCTTCCCAGGCACAGAGAAGGTGCTAGCAGGGAATTCTCTGCCTGCCTTTCCCCAGTGCTCTGCAAGCTCTCCAGGACAACATAAAATCTGGGGCTCTGTGCTTTCTTTCGTTCTGAACAAGTGTTACTGTTTTCTGCACAAAAGCGATTCTGCGAAGCAATGTGAACACTTGTGCTTCCCAGGCACAGAGAAGGTGCTAGCAGGGAATTCTCTGCCTGCCTTTCCCCAGTGCTCTGCAAGCTCTCCAGGACAACATAAAATCTGGGGCTCTGTGCTTTCTTTCGTTCTGAACAAGTGTTACTGTTTTCTGCACAAAAGCGATTCTGCAAAGCAATGTGAACACTTCTGCTTCCCAGGCACAGAGAAGGTGCTAGCAGGGAATTCTCTGCCTGCCTTTCCCCAGTGCTCTGCAAGCTTCCAGGACAACATAAAATCTGGGGCTCTGTGCTTTCTTTCGTTCTGAACAAGTGTTACTGTTTTCTGCACAAAAGCGATTCTGCGAAGCAATGTGAACACTTGTGCTTCCCAGGCACAGAGAAGGTGCTAGCAGGGAATTCTCTGCCTGCCTTTCCCCAGTGCTCTGCAAGCTCTCCAGGACAACATAAAATCTGGGGCTCTGTGCTTTCTTTCATTCTGAACAAGTGTTACTGTTTTCTGCACAAAAGCGATTCTGCGAAGCAATGTGAACACTTGTGCTTCCCAGGCACAGAGAAGGTGCTAGCAGGGAATTCTCTGCCTGCCTTTCCCCAGTGCTCTGCAAGCTTCCAGGACAACATAAAATCTGGGGCTCTGTGCTTTCTTTCGTTCTGAACAAGTGTTACTGTTTTCTGCACAAAAGCGATTCTGCGAAGCAATGTGAACAGGCACAGAGAAGGTGCTAGCAGGGAATTCTCTGCCTGCCTTTCCCCAGTGCTCTGCAAGCTCTCCAGGACAACATAAAATCTGGGGCTCTGTGCTTTCTTTCGTTCTGAACAAGTGTTACTGTTTTCTGCACAAAAGCGATTCTGCGAAGCAATGTGAACACTTCTGCTTCCCAGGCACAGAGAAGGTGCTAGCAGGGAATTCTCTGCCTGTCTTTCCCCAGTGCTCTGCAAGCTCTCCAGGACAACATAAAATCTGGGGCTCTGTGCTTTCTTTCGTTCTGAACAAGTGTTACTGTTTTCTGCACAAAAGCGATTCTGCGAAGCAATGTGAACAGGCACAGAGAAGGTTCTAGCAGGGAATTCTCTGCCTGCCTTTCCCCAGTGCTCTGCAAGCTCTCCAGGACAACATAAAATCTGGGGCTCTGTGCTTTCTTTCGTTCTGAACAAGTGTTACTGTTTTCTGCACAAAAGCGATTCTGCGAAGCAATGTGAACACTTGTGCTTCCCAGGCACAGAGAAGGTGCTAGCAGGGAATTCTCTGCCTGCCTTTCCCCAGTGCTCTGCAAGCTCTCCAGGACAACATAAAATCTGGGGCTCTGTGCTTTCTTTCGTTCTGAACAAGTGTTACTGTTTTCTGCACAAAAGCGATTCTGCGAAGCAATGTGAACACTTGTGCTTCCCAGGCACAGAGAAGGTGCTAGCAGGGAATTCTCTGCCTGCCTTTCCCCAGTGCTCTGCAAGCTCTCCAGGACAACAGCAAATCTGGGGCTCTGTGCTTTCTTTCGTTCTGAACAAGTGTTACTGTTTTCTGCACAAAAACGATTCTGCGAAGCAATGTTAACACTTCTGCTTCCCAGGCACAGAGAAGGTGCTAGCAGGGAATTCTCTGCCTGCCTTTCCCCAGTGCTCTGCAAGCTCTCCAGGACAACAGCAAATCTGGGGCTCTGTGCTTTCTTTCGTTCTGAACAAGTGTTACTGTTTTCTGCACAAAAGCGATTCTGCGAAGCAATGTGAACAGGCACAGAGAAGGTGCTAGCAGGGAATTCTCTGCCTGCCTTTCCCCAGTGCTCTGCAAGCTCTCCAGGACAACATAAAATCTGGGGCTCTGTGCTTTCTTTCGTTCTGAACAAGTGTTACTGTTTTCTGCACAAAAGCGATTCTGCGAAGCAATGTGAACAGGCACAGAGAAGGTTCTAGCAGGGAATTCTCTGCCTGCCTTTCCCCAGTGCTCTGCAAGCTCTCCAGGACAACATAAAATCTGGGGCTCTGTGCTTTCTTTCGTTCTGAACAAGTGTTACTGTTTTCTGCACAAAAGCGATTCTGCGAAGCAATGTGAACACTTGTGCTTCCCAGGCACAGAGAAGGTGCTAGCAGGGAATTCTCTGCCTGCCTTTCCCCAGTGCTCTGCAAGCTCTCCAGGACAACATAAAATCTGGGGCTCTGTGCTTTCTTTCGTTCTGAACAACTGTTACTGTTTTCTGCACAAAAGCGATTCTGCGAAGCAATGTGAACACTTCTGCTTCCCAGGCACAGAGAAGGTGCTAGCAGGGAATTCTCTGCCTGCCTTTCCCCAGTGCTCTGCAAGCTCTCCAGGACAACATAAAATCTGGGGCTCTGTGCTTTCTTTCGTTCTGAACAAGTGTTACTGTTTTCTGCACAAAAGCGATTCTGCGAAGCAATGTGAACACTTGTGCTTCCCAGGCACAGAGAAGGTGCTAGCAGGGAATTCTCTGCCTGCCTTTCCCCAGTGCTCTGCAAGCTCTCCAGGACAACATAAAATCTGGGGCTCTGTGCTTTCTTTCGTTCTGAACAAGTGTTACTGTTTTCTGCACAAAAACGATTCTGCGAAGCAATGTTAACACTTCTGCTTCCCAGGCACAGAGAAGGTGCTAGCAGGGAATTCTCTGCCTGCCTTTCCCCAGTGCTCTGCAAGCTTCCAGGACAACATAAAATCTGGGGCTCTGTGCTTTCTTTCGTTCTGAACAAGTGTTACTGTTTTCTGCACAAAAGCGATTCTGCGAAGCAATGTGAACAGGCACAGAGAAGGTGCTAGCAGGGAATTCTCTGCCTGCCTTTCCCCAGTGCTCTGCAAGCTCTCCAGGACAACATAAAATCTGGGGCTCTGTGCTTTCTTTCGTTCTGAACAAGTGTTACTGTTTTCTGCACAAAAGCGATTCTGCGAAGCAATGTGAACACTTCTGCTTCCCAGGCACAGAGAAGGTGCTAGCAGGGAATTCTCTGCCTGTCTTTCCCCAGTGCTCTGCAAGCTCTCCAGGACAACATAAAATCTGGGGCTCTGTGCTTTCTTTCGTTCTGAACAAGTGTTACTGTTTTCTGCACAAAAGCGATTCTGCGAAGCAATGTGAACAGGCACAGAGAAGGTTCTAGCAGGGAATTCTCTGCCTGCCTTTCCCCAGTGCTCTGCAAGCTCTCCAGGACAACATAAAATCTGGGGCTCTGTGCTTTCTTTCGTTCTGAACAAGTGTTACTGTTTTCTGCACAAAAGCGATTCTGCGAAGCAATGTGAACACTTGTGCTTCCCAGGCACAGAGAAGGTGCTAGCAGGGAATTCTCTGCCTGCCTTTCCCCAGTGCTCTGCAAGCTCTCCAGGACAACATAAAATCTGGGGCTCTGTGCTTTCTTTCGTTCTGAACAACTGTTACTGTTTTCTGCACAAAAGCGATTCTGCGAAGCAATGTGAACACTTCTGCTTCCCAGGCACAGAGAAGGTGCTAGCAGGGAATTCTCTGCCTGCCTTTCCCCAGTGCTCTGCAAGCTCTCCAGGACAACATAAAATCTGGGGCTCTGTGCTTTCTTTCGTTCTGAACAAGTGTTACTGTTTTCTGCACAAAAGCGATTCTGCGAAGCAATGTGAACACTTGTGCTTCCCAGGCACAGAGAAGGTGCTAGCAGGGAATTCTCTGCCTGCCTTTCCCCAGTGCTCTGCAAGCTCTCCAGGACAACAGCAAATCTGGGGCTCTGTGCTTTCTTTCGTTCTGAACAAGTGTTACTGTTTTCTGCACAAAAGCGATTCTGCAAAGCAATGTGAACACTTCTGCTTCCCAGGCACAGAGAAGGTGCTAGCAGGGAATTCTCTGCCTGCCTTTCCCCAGTGCTCTGCAAGCTCTCCAGGACAACATAAAATCTGGGGCTCTGTGCTTTCTTTCGTTCTGAACAAGTGTTACTGTTTTCTGCACAAAAGCGATTCTGCAAAGCAATGTGAACACTTCTGCTTCCCAGGCACAGAGAAGGTGCTAGCAGGGAATTCTCTGCCTGCCTTTCCCCAGTGCTCTGCAAGCTCTCCAGGACAACATAAAATCTGGGGCTCTGTGCTTTCTTTCGTTCTGAACAAGTGTTACTGTTTTCTGCACAAAAGCGATTCTGCGAAGCAATGTGAAAAGGCACAGAGAAGGTGCTAGCAGGGAATTCTCTGCCTGCCTTTCCCCAGTGCTCTGCAAGCTCTCCAGGACAACAGCAAATCTGGGGCTCTGTGCTTTCTTTCATTCTGAACAAGTGTTACTGTTTTCTGCACAAAAGCGATTCTGCGAAGCAATGTGAACACGCACAGAGAAGGTGCTAGCAGGGAATTCTCTGCCTGCCTTTCCTCAGTGCTCTGCAAGCTCTCCAGGACAGCAGCAAATCTGGGGTTCTGTGCTTTCTTTCATTCTGAACAAGTGTTACTGTTTTCTGCACAAAAGCGATTCTGCGAAGCAATGTGAACACTTCTGCTTCCCAGGCACAGAGAAGGTGCTAGCAGGGAATTCTCTGCCTGCCTTTCCCCAGTGCTCTGCAAGCTCTCCAGGACAACATAAAATCTGGGGCTCTGTGCTTTCTTTCGTTCTGAACAAGTGTTACTGTTTTCTGCACAAAAGCGATTCTGCGAAGCAATGTGAACACTTCTGCTTCCCAGGCACAGAGAAGGTGCTAGCAGGGAATTCTCTGCCTGCCTTTCCCCAGTGCTCTGCAAGCTCTCCAGGACAACAGCAAATCTGGGGCTCTGTGCTTTCTTTCGTTCTGAACAAGTGTTACTGTTTTCTGCACAAAAGCGATTCTGCGAAGCAATGTGAACAGGCACAGAGAAGGTGCTAGCAGGGAATTCTCTGCCTGCCTTTCCTTAGTGCTCTGCAAGCTCTCCAGGACAACATAAAATCTGGGGTTCTGTGCTTTCTTTCATTCTGAACAAGTGTTACTGTTTTCTGCACAAAAGCGATTCTGCGAAGCAATGTGAACACTTGTGCTTCCCAGGCACAGAGAAGGTGCTAGCAGGGAATTCTCTGCCTGCCTTTCCCCAGTGCTCTGCAAGCTCTCCAGGACAACATAAAATCTGGGGCTCTGTGCTTTCTTTCGTTCTGAACAAGTGTTACTGTTTTCTGCACAAAAGCGATTCTGCGAAGCAATGTGAACACTTGTGCTTCCCAGGCACAGAGAAGGTGCTAGCAGGGAATTCTCTGCCTGCCTTTCCCCAGTGCTCTGCAAGCTCTCCAGGACAACATAAAATCTGGGGCTCTGTGCTTTCTTTCGTTCTGAACAAGTGTTACTGTTTTCTGCACAAAAACGATTCTGCGAAGCAATGTGAACACTTCTGCTTCCCAGGCACAGAGAAGGTGCTAGCAGGGAATTCTCTGCCTGCCTTTCCCCAGTGCTCTGCAAGCTTCCAGGACAACATAAAATCTGGGGCTCTGTGCTTTCTTTCGTTCTGAACAAGTGTTACTGTTTTCTGCACAAAAGCGATTCTGCGAAGCAATGTGAACAGGCACAGAGAAGGTGCTAGCAGGGAATTCTCTGCCTGCCTTTCCTCAGTGCTCTGCAAGCTCTCCAGGACAACATAAAATCTGGGGTTCTGTGCTTTCTTTCATTCTGAACAAGTGTTACTGTTTTCTGCACAAAAGCGATTCTGCGAAGCAAAGTGAACACTTGTGCTTCCCAGGCACAGAGATGGTTCTAGCAGGGAATTCTCTGCCTGCCTTTCCCCAGTGCTCTGCAAGCTCTCCAGGACAACATAAAATCTGGGGCTCTGTGCTTTCTTTCGTTCTGAACAAGTGTTACTGTTTTCTGCACAAAAGCGATTCTGCGAAGCAATGTGAACACTTCTGCTTCCCAGGCACAGAGAAGGTGCTAGCAGGGAATTCTCTGCCTGCCTTTCCCCAGTGCTCTGCAAGCTCTCCAGGACAACATAAAATCTGGGGTTCTGTGCTTTCTTTCCTTCTGAACAAGTGTTACTGTTTTCTGCACAAAAGCGATTCTGCGAAGCAAAGTGAACACTTCTGCTTCCCAGGCACAGAGAAGGTGCTAACAGGGAATTCTCTGCCTGCCTTTCCCCAGTGCTCTGCAAGCTCTCCAGGACAACATAAAATCTGGGGCTCTGTGCTTTCTTTCGTTCTGAACAAGTGTTACTGTTTTCTGCACAAAAGCGATTCTGCGAAGCAATGTGAACACTTCTGCTTCCCAGGCACAGAGAAGGTGCTAGCAGGGAATTCTCTGCCTGCCTTTCCCCAGTGCTCTGCAAGCTCTCCAGGACAACATAAAATCTGGGGCTCTGTGCTTTCTTTCGTTCTGAACAAGTGTTACTGTTTTCTGCACAAAAGCGATTCTGCGAAGCAATGTGAACAGGCACAGAGAAGGTGCTAGCAGGGAATTCTCTGCCTGCCTTTCCCCAGTGCTCTGCAAGCTCTCCAGGACAACATAAAATCTGGGGCTCTGTGCTTTCTTTCATTCTGAACAAGTGTTACTGTTTTCTGCACAAAAGCGATTCTGCGAAGCAATGTGAACACGCACAGAGAAGGTGCTAGCAGGGAATTCTCTGCCTGCCTTTCCTCAGTGCTCTGCAAGCTCTCCAGGACAGCAGCAAATCTGGGGTTCTGTGCTTTCTTTCATTCTGAACAAGTGTTACTGTTTTCTGCACAAAAGCGATTCTGCGAAGCAATGTGAACACTTCTGCTTCCCAGGCACAGAGAAGGTGCTAGCAGGGAATTCTCTGCCTGCCTTTCCCCAGTGCTCTGCAAGCTCTCCAGGACAACATAAAATCTGGGGCTCTGTGCTTTCTTTCGTTCTGAACAAGTGTTACTGTTTTCTGCACAAAAGCGATTCTGCGAAGCAATGTGAACACTTCTGCTTCCCAGGCACAGAGAAGGTGCTAGCAGGGAATTCTCTGCCTGCCTTTCCCCAGTGCTCTGCAAGCTCTCCAGGACAACATAAAATCTGGGGCTCTGTGCTTTCTTTCGTTCTGAACAAGTGTTACTGTTTTCTGCACAAAAGCGATTCTGCGAAGCAATGTGAACACTTGTGCTTCCCAGGCACAGAGAAGGTTCTAGCAGGGAATTCTCTGCCTGCCTTTCCCCAGTGCTCTGCAAGCTCTCCAGGACAACAGCAAATCTGGGGCTCTGTGCTTTCTTTCGTTCTGAACAAGTGTTACTGTTTTCTGCACAAAAGCGATTCTGCGAAGCAATGTGAACACTTCTGCTTCCCAGGCACAGAGAAGGTGCTAGCAGGGAATTCTCTGCCTGCCTTTCCCCAGTGCTCTGCAAGCTCTCCAGGACAACATAAAATCTGGGGCTCTGTGCTTTCTTTCGTTCTGAACAAGTGTTACTGTTTTCTGCACAAAAGCGATTCTGCGAAGCAATGTGAACACTTGTGCTTCCCAGGCACAGAGAAGGTGCTAGCAGGGAATTCTCTGCCTGCCTTTCCCCAGTGCTCTGCAAGCTCTCCAGGACAACATAAAATCTGGGGCTCTGTGCTTTCTTTCGTTCTGAACAAGTGTTACTGTTTTCTGCACAAAAACGATTCTGCGAAGCAATGTTAACACTTCTGCTTCCCAGGCACAGAGAAGGTGCTAGCAGGGAATTCTCTGCCTGCCTTTCCCCAGTGCTCTGCAAGCTTCCAGGACAACATAAAATCTGGGGCTCTGTGCTTTCTTTCGTTCTGAACAAGTGTTACTGTTTTCTGCACAAAAGCGATTCTGCGAAGCAATGTGAACAGGCACAGAGAAGGTGCTAGCAGGGAATTCTCTGCCTGCCTTTCCCCAGTGCTCTGCAAGCTCTCCAGGACAACATAAAATCTGGGGCTCTGTGCTTTCTTTCGTTCTGAACAAGTGTTACTGTTTTCTGCACAAAAGCGATTCTGCGAAGCAATGTGAACACTTCTGCTTCCCAGGCACAGAGAAGGTGCTAGCAGGGAATTCTCTGCCTGTCTTTCCCCAGTGCTCTGCAAGCTCTCCAGGACAACATAAAATCTGGGGCTCTGTGCTTTCTTTCGTTCTGAACAAGTGTTACTGTTTTCTGCACAAAAGCGATTCTGCGAAGCAATGTGAACAGGCACAGAGAAGGTTCTAGCAGGGAATTCTCTGCCTGCCTTTCCCCAGTGCTCTGCAAGCTCTCCAGGACAACATAAAATCTGGGGCTCTGTGCTTTCTTTCGTTCTGAACAAGTGTTACTGTTTTCTGCACAAAAGCGATTCTGCGAAGCAATGTGAACACTTGTGCTTCCCAGGCACAGAGAAGGTGCTAGCAGGGAATTCTCTGCCTGCCTTTCCCCAGTGCTCTGCAAGCTCTCCAGGACAACATAAAATCTGGGGCTCTGTGCTTTCTTTCGTTCTGAACAACTGTTACTGTTTTCTGCACAAAAGCGATTCTGCGAAGCAATGTGAACACTTCTGCTTCCCAGGCACAGAGAAGGTGCTAGCAGGGAATTCTCTGCCTGCCTTTCCCCAGTGCTCTGCAAGCTCTCCAGGACAACATAAAATCTGGGGCTCTGTGCTTTCTTTCGTTCTGAACAAGTGTTACTGTTTTCTGCACAAAAGCGATTCTGCGAAGCAATGTGAACACTTGTGCTTCCCAGGCACAGAGAAGGTGCTAGCAGGGAATTCTCTGCCTGCCTTTCCCCAGTGCTCTGCAAGCTCTCCAGGACAACAGCAAATCTGGGGCTCTGTGCTTTCTTTCGTTCTGAACAAGTGTTACTGTTTTCTGCACAAAAGCGATTCTGCAAAGCAATGTGAACACTTCTGCTTCCCAGGCACAGAGAAGGTGCTAGCAGGGAATTCTCTGCCTGCCTTTCCCCAGTGCTCTGCAAGCTCTCCAGGACAACATAAAATCTGGGGCTCTGTGCTTTCTTTCGTTCTGAACAAGTGTTACTGTTTTCTGCACAAAAGCGATTCTGCAAAGCAATGTGAACACTTCTGCTTCCCAGGCACAGAGAAGGTGCTAGCAGGGAATTCTCTGCCTGCCTTTCCCCAGTGCTCTGCAAGCTCTCCAGGACAACATAAAATCTGGGGCTCTGTGCTTTCTTTCGTTCTGAACAAGTGTTACTGTTTTCTGCACAAAAGCGATTCTGCGAAGCAATGTGAAAAGGCACAGAGAAGGTGCTAGCAGGGAATTCTCTGCCTGCCTTTCCCCAGTGCTCTGCAAGCTCTCCAGGACAACAGCAAATCTGGGGCTCTGTGCTTTCTTTCATTCTGAACAAGTGTTACTGTTTTCTGCACAAAAGCGATTCTGCGAAGCAATGTGAACACGCACAGAGAAGGTGCTAGCAGGGAATTCTCTGCCTGCCTTTCCTCAGTGCTCTGCAAGCTCTCCAGGACAGCAGCAAATCTGGGGTTCTGTGCTTTCTTTCATTCTGAACAAGTGTTACTGTTTTCTGCACAAAAGCGATTCTGCGAAGCAATGTGAACACTTCTGCTTCCCAGGCACAGAGAAGGTGCTAGCAGGGAATTCTCTGCCTGCCTTTCCCCAGTGCTCTGCAAGCTCTCCAGGACAACATAAAATCTGGGGCTCTGTGCTTTCTTTCGTTCTGAACAAGTGTTACTGTTTTCTGCACAAAAGCGATTCTGCGAAGCAATGTGAACACTTGTGCTTCCCAGGCACAGAGAAGGTGCTAGCAGGGAATTCTCTGCCTGCCTTTCCCCAGTGCTCTGCAAGCTCTCCAGGACAACATAAAATCTGGGGCTCTGTGATTTCTTTCGTTCTGAACAAGTGTTACTGTTTTCTGCACAAAAGCGATTCTGCGAAGCAATGTGAACAGGCACAGAGAAGGTGCTAGCAGGGAATTCTCTGCCTGCCTTTCCTTAGTGCTCTGCAAGCTCTCCAGGACAACATAAAATCTGGGGTTCTGTGCTTTCTTTCATTCTGAACAAGTGTTACTGTTTTCTGCACAAAAGCGATTCTGCGAAGCAATGTGAACACTTGTGCTTCCCAGGCACAGAGAAGGTGCTAGCAGGGAATTCTCTGCCTGCCTTTCCCCAGTGCTCTGCAAGCTCTCCAGGACAACATAAAATCTGGGGCTCTGTGCTTTCTTTCGTTCTGAACAAGTGTTACTGTTTTCTGCACAAAAGCGATTCTGCGAAGCAATGTGAACACTTGTGCTTCCCAGGCACAGAGAAGGTGCTAGCAGGGAATTCTCTGCCTGCCTTTCCCCAGTGCTCTGCAAGCTCTCCAGGACAACATAAAATCTGGGGCTCTGTGCTTTCTTTCGTTCTGAACAAGTGTTACTGTTTTCTGCACAAAAACGATTCTGCGAAGCAATGTGAACACTTCTGCTTCCCAGGCACAGAGAAGGTGCTAGCAGGGAATTCTCTGCCTGCCTTTCCCCAGTGCTCTGCAAGCTTCCAGGACAACATAAAATCTGGGGCTCTGTGCTTTCTTTCGTTCTGAACAAGTGTTACTGTTTTCTGCACAAAAGCGATTCTGCGAAGCAATGTGAACAGGCACAGAGAAGGTGCTAGCAGGGAATTCTCTGCCTGCCTTTCCTCAGTGCTCTGCAAGCTCTCCAGGACAACATAAAATCTGGGGTTCTGTGCTTTCTTTCATTCTGAACAAGTGTTACTGTTTTCTGCACAAAAGCGATTCTGCGAAGCAAAGTGAACACTTGTGCTTCCCAGGCACAGAGATGGTTCTAGCAGGGAATTCTCTGCCTGCCTTTCCCCAGTGCTCTGCAAGCTCTCCAGGACAACATAAAATCTGGGGCTCTGTGCTTTCTTTCGTTCTGAACAAGTGTTACTGTTTTCTGCACAAAAGCGATTCTGCGAAGCAATATGAACACTTGTGCTTCCCAGGCACAGAGAAGGTGCTAGCAGGGAATTCTCTGCCTGCCTTTCCCCAGTGCTCTGCAAGCTCTCCAGGACAACATAAAATCTGGGGCTCTGTGCTTTCTTTCGTTCTGAACAAGTGTTACTGTTTTCTGCACAAAAGCGATTCTGCGAAGCAATGTGAACACTTCTGCTTCCCAGGCACAGAGAAGGTGCTAGCAGGGAATTCTCTGCCTGCCTTTCCCCAGTGCTCTGCAAGCTCTCCAGGACAACATAAAATCTGGGGTTCTGTGCTTTCTTTCCTTCTGAACAAGTGTTACTGTTTTCTGCACAAAAGCGATTCTGCGAAGCAAAGTGAACACTTCTGCTTCCCAGGCACAGAGAAGGTGCTAACAGGGAATTCTCTGCCTGCCTTTCCCCAGTGCTCTGCAAGCTCTCCAGGACAACATAAAATCTGGGGCTCTGTGCTTTCTTTCGTTCTGAACAAGTGTTACTGTTTTCTGCACAAAAGCGATTCTGCGAAGCAATGTGAACACTTCTGCTTCCCAGGCACAGAGAAGGTGCTAGCAGGGAATTCTCTGCCTGCCTTTCCCCAGTGCTCTGCAAGCTCTCCAGGACAACATAAAATCTGGGGCTCTGTGCTTTCTTTCGTTCTGAACAAGTGTTACTGTTTTCTGCACAAAAGCGATTCTGCGAAGCAATGTGAACAGGCACAGAGAAGGTGCTAGCAGGGAATTCTCTGCCTGCCTTTCCCCAGTGCTCTGCAAGCTCTCCAGGACAACATAAAATCTGGGGCTCTGTGCTTTCTTTCATTCTGAACAAGTGTTACTGTTTTCTGCACAAAAGCGATTCTGCGAAGCAATGTGAACACGCACAGAGAAGGTGCTAGCAGGGAATTCTCTGCCTGCCTTTCCTCAGTGCTCTGCAAGCTCTCCAGGACAGCAGCAAATCTGGGGTTCTGTGCTTTCTTTCATTCTGAACAAGTGTTACTGTTTTCTGCACAAAAGCGATTCTGCGAAGCAATGTGAACACTTCTGCTTCCCAGGCACAGAGAAGGTGCTAGCAGGGAATTCTCTGCCTGCCTTTCCCCAGTGCTCTGCAAGCTCTCCAGGACAACATAAAATCTGGGGCTCTGTGCTTTCTTTCGTTCTGAACAAGTGTTACTGTTTTCTGCACAAAAGCGATTCTGCGAAGCAATGTGAACACTTCTGCTTCCCAGGCACAGAGAAGGTGCTAGCAGGGAATTCTCTGCCTGCCTTTCCCCAGTGCTCTGCAAGCTCTCCAGGACAACATAAAATCTGGGGCTCTGTGCTTTCTTTCGTTCTGAACAAGTGTTACTGTTTTCTGCACAAAAGCGATTCTGCGAAGCAATGTGAACACTTGTGCTTCCCAGGCACAGAGAAGGTTCTAGCAGGGAATTCTCTGCCTGCCTTTCCCCAGTGCTCTGCAAGCTCTCCAGGACAACAGCAAATCTGGGGCTCTGTGCTTTCTTTCGTTCTGAACAAGTGTTACTGTTTTCTGCACAAAAGCGATTCTGCGAAGCAATGTGAACAGGCACAGAGAAGGTGCTAGCAGGGAATTCTCTGCCTGCCTTTCCTTAGTGCTCTGCAAGCTCTCCAGGACAACATAAAATCTGGGGTTCTGTGCTTTCTTTCATTCTGAACAAGTGTTACTGTTTTCTGCACAAAAGCGATTCTGCGAAGCAATGTGAACACTTGTGCTTCCCAGGCACAGAGAAGGTGCTAGCAGGGAATTCTCTGCCTGCCTTTCCCCAGTGCTCTGCAAGCTCTCCAGGACAACAGCAAATCTGGGGCTCTGTGCTTTCTTTCGTTCTGAACAAGTGTTACTGTTTTCTGCACAAAAGCGATTCTGCGAAGCAATGTGAACACTTCTGCTTCCCAGGCACAGAGAAGGTGCTAGCAGGGAATTCTCTGCCTGCCTTTCCCCAGTGCTCTGCAAGCTCTCCAGGACAACATAAAATCTGGGGCTCTGTGCTTTCTTTCGTTCTGAACAAGTGTTACTGTTTTCTGCACAAAAGCGATTCTGCGAAGCAATGTGAACACTTCTGCTTCCCAGGCACAGAGAAGGTGCTAGCAGGGAATTCTCTGCCTGCCTTTCCCCAGTGCTCTGCAAGCTCTCCAGGACAACATAAAATCTGGGGCTCTGTGCTTTCTTTCGTTCTGAACAAGTGTTACTGTTTTCTGCACAAAAGCGATTCTGCGAAGCAATGTGAACAGGCACAGAGAAGGTGCTAGCAGGGAATTCTCTGCCTGCCTTTCCTCAGTGCTCTGCAAGCTCTCCAGGACAACATAAAATCTGGGGCTCTGTGCTTTCTTTCGTTCTGAACAAGTGTTACTGTTTTCTGCACAAAAGCGATTCTGCGAAGCAATGTGAACACTTGTGCTTCCCAGGCACAGAGAAGGTTCTAGCAGGGAATTCTCTGCCTGCCTTTCCCCAGTGCTCTGCAAGCTCTCCAGGACAACAGCAAATCTGGGGCTCTGTGCTTTCTTTCGTTCTGAACAAGTGTTACTGTTTTCTGCACAAAAGCGATTCTGCGAAGCAATGTGAACAGGCACAGAGAAGGTGCTAGCAGGGAATTCTCTGCCTGCCTTTCCTTAGTGCTCTGCAAGCTCTCCAGGACAACATAAAATCTGGGGTTCTGTGCTTTCTTTCATTCTGAACAAGTGTTACTGTTTTCTGCACAAAAGCGATTCTGCGAAGCAATGTGAACACTTGTGCTTCCCAGGCACAGAGAAGGTGCTAGCAGGGAATTCTCTGCCTGCCTTTCCCCAGTGCTCTGCAAGCTCTCCAGGACAACAGCAAATCTGGGGCTCTGTGCTTTCTTTCGTTCTGAACAAGTGTTACTGTTTTCTGCACAAAAGCGATTCTGCGAAGCAATGTGAACACTTCTGCTTCCCAGGCACAGAGAAGGTGCTAGCAGGGAATTCTCTGCCTGCCTTTCCCCAGTGCTCTGCAAGCTCTCCAGGACAACATAAAATCTGGGGCTCTGTGCTTTCTTTCGTTCTGAACAAGTGTTACTGTTTTCTGCACAAAAGCGATTCTGCGAAGCAATGTGAACACTTCTGCTTCCCAGGCACAGAGAAGGTGCTAGCAGGGAATTCTCTGCCTGCCTTTCCCCAGTGCTCTGCAAGCTCTCCAGGACAACATAAAATCTGGGGCTCTGTGCTTTCTTTCGTTCTGAACAAGTGTTACTGTTTTCTGCACAAAAGCGATTCTGCGAAGCAATGTGAACACTTCTGCTTCCCAGGCACAGAGAAGGTGCTAGCAGGGAATTCTCTGCCTGCCTTTCCCCAGTGCTCTGCAAGCTCTCCAGGACAACATAAAATCTGGGGCTCTGTGCTTTCTTTCGTTCTGAACAAGTGTTACTGTTTTCTGCACAAAAGCGATTCTGCGAAGCAATGTGAACACTTGTGCTTCCCAGGCACAGAGAAGGTGCTAGCAGGGAATTCTCTGCCTGCCTTTCCCCAGTGCTCTGCAAGCTCTCCAGGACAACATAAAATCTGGGGCTCTGTGCTTTCTTTCGTTCTGAACAAGTGTTACTGTTTTCTGCACAAAAGCGATTCTGCGAAGCAATGTGAACACTTGTGCTTCCCAGGCACAGAGAAGGTGCTAGCAGGGAATTCTCTGCCTGCCTTTCCCCAGTGCTCTGCAAGCTCTCCAGGACAACAGCAAATCTGGGGCTCTGTGCTTTCTTTCGTTCTGAACAAGTGTTACTGTTTTCTGCACAAAAGCGATTCTGCGAAGCAATGTGAACACGCACAGAGAAGGTGCTAGCAGGGAATTCTCTGCCTGCCTTTCCTCAGTGCTCTGCAAGCTCTCCAGGACAGCAGCAAATCTGGGGTTCTGTGCTTTCTTTCGTTCTGAACAAGTGTTACTGTTTTCTGCACAAAAGCGATTCTGCGAAGCAATGTGAACACTTGTGCTTCCCAGGCACAGAGAAGGTGCTAGCAGGGAATTCTCTGCCTGCCTTTCCCCAGTGCTCTGCAAGCTCTCCAGGACAACATAAAATCTGGGGCTCTGTGCTTTCTTTCGTTCTGAACAAGTGTTACTGTTTTCTGCACAAAAGCGATTCTGCAAAGCAATGTGAACACTTGTGCTTCCCAGGCACAGAGAAGGTGCTAGCAGGGAATTCTCTGCCTGCCTTTCCCCAGTGCTCTGCAAGCTCTCCAGGACAACATAAAATCTGGGGCTCTGTGCTTTCTTTCGTTCTGAACAAGTGTTACTGTTTTCTGCACAAAAGCGATTCTGCGAAGCAATGTGAACACTTGTGCTTCCCAGGCACAGAGAAGGTGCTAGCAGGGAATTCTCTGCCTGCCTTTCCCCAGTGCTCTGCAAGCTCTCCAGGACAACAGCAAATCTGGGGCTCTGTGCTTTCTTTCGTTCTGAACAAGTGTTACTGTTTTCTGCACAAAAGCGATTCTGCGAAGCAATGTGAACACTTGTGCTTCCCAGGCACAGAGAAGGTGCTAGCAGGGAATTCTCTGCCTGCCTTTCCCCAGTGCTCTGCAAGCTCTCCAGGACAACATAAAATCTGGTGCTCTGTGCTTTCTTTCGTTCTGAACAAGTGTTACTGTTTTCTGCACAAAAGCGATTCTGCGAAGCAATGTGAACACTTCTGCTTCCCAGGCACAGAGAAGGTGCTAGCAGGGAATTCTCTGCCTGCCTTTCCCCAGTGCTCTGCAAGCTCTCCAGGACAACATAAAATCTGGGGCTCTGTGCTTTCTTTCGTTCTGAACAACTCTTACTGTTTTCTGCACAAAAGCGATTCTGCGAAGCAATGTGAACACTTGTGCTTCCCAGGCACAGAGAAGGTGCTAGCAGGGAATTCTCTGCCTGCCTTTCCCCAGTGCTCTGCAAGCTCTCCAGGACAACATAAAATCTGGGGCTCTGTGCTTTCTTTCGTTCTGAACAAGTGTTACTGTTTTCTGCACAAAAGCGATTCTGCGAAGCAATATGAACACTTGTGCTTCCCAGGCACAGAGAAGGTGCTAGCAGGGAATTCTCTGCCTGCCTTTCCCCAGTGCTCTGCAAGCTCTCCAGGACAACATAAAATCTGGGGCTCTGTGCTTTCTTTCGTTCTGAACAAGTGTTACTGTTTTCTGCACAAAAGCGATTCTGCGAAGCAATGTGAACACTTGTGCTTCCCAGGCACAGAGAAGGTGCTAGCAGGGAATTCTCTGCCTGCCTTTCCCCAGTGCTCTGCAAGCTCTCCAGGACAACAGCAAATCTGGGGCTCTGTGCTTTCTTTCGTTCTGAACAAGTGTTACTGTTTTCTGCACAAAAGCGATTCTGCGAAGCAATGTGAACAGGCACAGAGAAGGTGCTAGCAGGGAATTCTCTGCCTGCCTATCCTTAGTGCTCTGCAAGCTCTCCAGGACAACATAAAATCTGGGATTCTGTGCTTTCTTTCATTCTGAACAAGTGTTACTGTTTTCTGCACAAAAGCGATTCTGCGAAGCAATGTGAACACTTCTGCTTCCCAGGCACAGAGAAGGTGCTAGCAGGGAATTCTCTGCCTGCCTTTCCCCAGTGCTCTGCAAGCTCTCCAGGACAACAGCAAATCTGGGGCTCTGTGCTTTCTTTCGTTCTGAACAAGTGTTACTGTTTTCTGCACAAAAGCGATTCTGCGAAGCAATGTGAACACTTGTGCTTCCCAGGCACAGAGAAGGTGCTAGCAGGGAATTCTCTGCCTGCCTTTCCCCAGTGCTCTGCAAGCTCTCCAGGACAACATAAAATCTGGGGCTCTGTGCTTTCTTTCGTTCTGAACAAGTGTTACTGTTTTCTGCACAAAAGCGATTCTGCGAAGCAATGTGAACACTTGTGCTTCCCAGGCACAGAGAAGGTGCTAGCAGGGAATTCTCTGCCTGCCTTTCCCCAGTGCTCTGCAAGCTCTCCAGGACAACATAAAATCTGGGGCTCTGTGCTTTCTTTCGTTCTGAACAAGTGTTACTGTTTTCTGCACAAAAGCGATTCTGCGAAGCAATGTGAACACTTGTGCTTCCCAGGCACAGAGAAGGTGCTAGCAGGGAATTCTCTGCCTGCCTTTCCCCAGTGCTCTGCAAGCTCTCCAGGACAACATAAAATCTGGGGCTCTGTGCTTTCTTTCGTTCTGAACAAGTGTTACTGTTTTCTGCACAAAAGCGATTCTGCGAAGCAATGTGAACACTTCTGCTTCCCAGGCACAGAGAAGGTGCTAGCAGGGAATTCTCTGCCTGCCTTTCCCCAGTGCTCTGCAAGCTCTCCAGGACAACATAAAATCTGGGGCTCTGTGCTTTCTTTCGTTCTGAACAAGTGTTACTGTTTTCTGCACAAAAGCGATTCTGCGAAGCAATGTGAACACTTCTGCTTCCCAGGCACAGAGAAGGTGCTAGCAGGGAATTCTCTGCCTGCCTTTCCCCAGTGCTCTGCAAGCTCTCCAGGACAACATAAAATCTGGGGCTCTGTGCTTTCTTTCGTTCTGAACAAGTGTTACTGTTTTCTGCACAAAAACGATTCTGCGAAGCAATGTGAACACTTGTGCTTCCCAGGCACAGAGAAGGTGCTAGCAGGGAATTCTCTGCCTGCCTTTCCCCAGTGCTCTGCAAGCTCTCCAGGACAACATAAAATCTGGGGCTCTGTGATTTCTTTCGTTCTGAACAAGTGTTACTGTTTTCTGCACAAAAGCGATTCTGCGAAGCAATGTGAACACTTGTGCTTCCCAGGCACAGAGAAGGTGCTAGCAGGGAATTCTCTGCCTGCCTTTCCCCAGTGCTCTGCAAGCTCTCCAGGACAACAGCAAATCTGGGGCTCTGTGCTTTCTTTCGTTCTGAACAAGTGTTACTGTTTTCTGCACAAAAGCGATTCTGCGAAGCAATGTGAACACTTGTGCTTCCCAGGCACAGAGAAGGTGCTAGCAGGGAATTCTCTGCCTGCCTTTCCCCAGTGCTCTGCAAGCTCTCCAGGACAACATAAAATCTGGGGCTCTGTGCTTTCTTTCGTTCTGAACAAGTGTTACTGTTTTCTGCACAAAAGCGATTCTGCGAAGCAATGTGAACACTTCTGCTTCCCAGGCACAGAGAAGGTGCTAGCAGGGAATTCTCTGCCTGCCTTTCCCCAGTGCTCTGCAAGCTCTCCAGGACAACATAAAATCTGGGGCTCTGTGCTTTCTTTCGTTCTGAACAACTCTTACTGTTTTCTGCACAAAAGCGATTCTGCGAAGCAATGTGAACACTTCTGCTTCCCAGGCACAGAGAAGGTGCTAGCAGGGAATTCTCTGCCTGCCTTTCCCCAGTGCTCTGCAAGCTCTCCAGGACAACATAAAATCTGGGGCTCTGTGCTTTCTTTCGTTCTGAACAAGTGTTACTGTTTTCTGCACAAAAGCGATTCTGCGAAGCAATATGAACACTTGTGCTTCCCAGGCACAGAGAAGGTGCTAGCAGGGAATTCTCTGCCTGCCTTTCCCCAGTGCTCTGCAAGCTCTCCAGGACAACATAAAATCTGGGGCTCTGTGCTTTCTTTCGTTCTGAACAAGTGTTACTGTTTTCTGCACAAAAGCGATTCTGCGAAGCAATGTGAACACTTGTGCTTCCCAGGCACAGAGAAGGTGCTAGCAGGGAATTCTCTGCCTGCCTTTCCCCAGTGCTCTGCAAGCTCTCCAGGACAACAGCAAATCTGGGGCTCTGTGCTTTCTTTCGTTCTGAACAAGTGTTACTGTTTTCTGCACAAAAGCGATTCTGCGAAGCAATGTGAACAGGCACAGAGAAGGTGCTAGCAGGGAATTCTCTGCCTGCCTTTCCTTAGTGCTCTGCAAGCTCTCCAGGACAACATAAAATCTGGGATTCTGTGCTTTCTTTCATTCTGAACAAGTGTTACTGTTTTCTGCACAAAAGCGATTCTGCGAAGCAATGTGAACACTTCTGCTTCCCAGGCACAGAGAAGGTGCTAGCAGGGAATTCTCTGCCTGCCTTTCCCCAGTGCTCTGCAAGCTCTCCAGGACAACAGCAAATCTGGGGCTCTGTGCTTTCTTTCGTTCTGAACAAGTGTTACTGTTTTCTGCACAAAAGCGATTCTGCGAAGCAATGTGAACACTTGTGCTTCCCAGGCACAGAGAAGGTGCTAGCAGGGAATTCTCTGCCTGCCTTTCCCCAGTGCTCTGCAAGCTCTCCAGGACAACATAAAATCTGGGGCTCTGTGCTTTCTTTCGTTCTGAACAAGTGTTACTGTTTTCTGCACAAAAGCGATTCTGCGAAGCAATGTGAACACTTGTGCTTCCCAGGCACAGAGAAGGTGCTAGCAGGGAATTCTCTGCCTGCCTTTCCCCAGTGCTCTGCAAGCTCTCCAGGACAACATAAAATCTGGGGCTCTGTGCTTTCTTTCGTTCTGAACAAGTGTTACTGTTTTCTGCACAAAAGCGATTCTGCAAAGCAATGTGAACACTTGTGCTTCCCAGGCACAGAGAAGGTGCTAGCAGGGAATTCTCTGCCTGCCTTTCCCCAGTGCTCTGCAAGCTCTCCAGGACAACATAAAATCTGGGGCTCTGTGCTTTCTTTCGTTCTGAACAAGTGTTACTGTTTTCTGCACAAAAGCGATTCTGCGAAGCAATGTGAACACTTCTGCTTCCCAGGCACAGAGAAGGTGCTAGCAGGGAATTCTCTGCCTGCCTTTCCCCAGTGCTCTGCAAGCTCTCCAGGACAACATAAAATCTGGGGCTCTGTGCTTTCTTTCGTTCTGAACAAGTGTTACTGTTTTCTGCACAAAAGCGATTCTGCGAAGCAATGTGAACACTTGTGCTTCCCAGGCACAGAGAAGGTGCTAGCAGGGAATTCTCTGCCTGCCTTTCCCCAGTGCTCTGCAAGCTCTCCAGGACAACATAAAATCTGGGGCTCTGTGCTTTCTTTCATTCTGAACAAGTGTTACTGTTTTCTGCACAAAAACGATTCTGCGAAGCAATGTGAACACTTCTGCTTCCCAGGCACAGAGAAGGTGCTAGCAGGGAATTCTCTGCCTGCCTTTCCCCAGTGCTCTGCAAGCTTCCAGGACAACATAAAATCTGGGGCTCTGTGCTTTCTTTCGTTCTGAACAAGTGTTACTGTTTTCTGCACAAAAGCGATTCTGCGAAGCAATGTGAACAGGCACAGAGAAGGTGCTAGCAGGGAATTCTCTGCCTGCCTTTCCTCAGTGCTCTGCAAGCTCTCCAGGACAACATAAAATCTGGGGCTCTGTGATTTCTTTCGTTCTGAACAAGTGTTACTGTTTTCTGCACAAAAGCGATTCTGCGAAGCAATGTGAACACTTGTGCTTCCCAGGCACAGAGAAGGTGCTAGCAGGGAATTCTCTGCCTGCCTTTCCCCAGTGCTCTGCAAGCTCTCCAGGACAACATAAAATCTGGTGCTCTGTGCTTTCTTTCGTTCTGAACAAGTGTTACTGTTTTCTGCACAAAAGCGATTCTGCAAAGCAATGTGAACACTTCTGCTTCCCAGGCACAGAGAAGGTGCTAGCAGGGAATTCTCTGCCTGCCTTTCCCCAGTGCTCTGCAAGCTCTCCAGGACAACATAAAATCTGGGGCTCTGTGCTTTCTTTCGTTCTGAACAAGTGTTACTGTTTTCTGCACAAAAGCGATTCTGCGAAGCAATGTGAACACTTCTGCTTCCCAGGCACAGAGAAGGTGCTAGCAGGGAATTCTCTGCCTGCCTTTCCCCAGTGCTCTGCAAGCTCTCCAGGACAACAGCAAATCTGGGGCTCTGTGCTTTCTTTCGTTCTGAACAAGTGTTACTGTTTTCTGCACAAAAGCGATTCTGCGAAGCAATGTGAACACTTCTGCTTCCCAGGCACAGAGAAGGTGCTAGCATGGAATTCTCTGCCTGCCTTTCCCCAGTGCTCTGCAAGCTCTCCAGGACAACATAAAATCTGGGGCTCTGTGCTTTCTTTCGTTCTGAACAAGTGTTACTGTTTTCTGCACAAAAGCGATTCTGCGAAGCAATGTGAACACTTGTGCTTCCCAGGCACAGAGAAGGTGCTAGCAGGGAATTCTCTGCCTGCCTTTCCCCAGTGCTCTGCAAGCTCTCCAGGACAACAGCAAATCTGGGGCTCTGTGCTTTCTTTCGTTCTGAACAAGTGTTACTGTTTTCTGCACAAAAGCGATTCTGCGAAGCAATGTGAACAGGCACAGAGAAGGTGCTAGCAGGGAATTCTCTGCCTGCCTTTCCTTAGTGCTCTGCAAGCTCTCCAGGACAACATAAAATCTGGGGTTCTGTGCTTTCTTTCATTCTGAACAAGTGTTACTGTTTTCTGCACAAAAGCGATTCTGCGAAGCAATGTGAACACTTGTGCTTCCCAGGCACAGAGAAGGTGCTAGCAGGGAATTCTCTGCCTGCCTTTCCCCAGTGCTCTGCAAGCTCTCCAGGACAACAGCAAATCTGGGGCTCTGTGCTTTCTTTCGTTCTGAACAAGTGTTACTGTTTTCTGCACAAAAGCGATTCTGCGAAGCAATGTGAACACTTGTGCTTCCCAGGCACAGAGAAGGTGCTAGCAGGGAATTCTCTGCCTGCCTTTCCCCAGTGCTCTGCAAGCTCTCCAGGACAACATAAAATCTGGGGCTCTGTGCTTTCTTTCGTTCTGAACAAGTGTTACTGTTTTCTGCACAAAAGCGATTCTGCGAAGCAATGTGAACACTTCTGCTTCCCAGGCACAGAGAAGGTGCTAGCAGGGAATTCTCTGCCTGCCTTTCCCCAGTGCTCTGCAAGCTCTCCAGGACAACAGCAAATCTGGGGCTCTGTGCTTTCTTTCGTTCTGAACAAGTGTTACTGTTTTCTGCACAAAAGCGATTCTGCGAAGCAATGTGAACACTTGTGCTTCCCAGGCACAGAGAAGGTGCTAGCAGGGAATTCTCTGCCTGCCTTTCCCCAGTGCTCTGCAAGCTCTCCAGGACAACATAAAATCTGGGGCTCTGTGCTTTCTTTCGTTCTGAACAAGTGTTACTGTTTTCTGCACAAAAGCGATTCTGCAAAGCAATGTGAACACTTGTGCTTCCCAGGCACAGAGAAGGTGCTAGCAGGGAATTCTCTGCCTGCCTTTCCCCAGTGCTCTGCAAACTCTCCAGGACAACATAAAATCTGGGGCTCTGTGCTTTCTTTCGTTCTGAACAAGTGTTACTGTTTTCTGCACAAAAGCGATTCTGCAAAGCAATGTGAACACTTCTGCTTCCCAGGCACAGAGAAGGTGCTAGCAGGGAATTCTCTGCCTGCCTTTCCCCAGTGCTCTGCAAGCTCTCCAGGACAACATAAAATCTGGGGCTCTGTGCTTTCTTTCGTTCTGAACAAGTGTTACTGTTTTCTGCACAAAAGCGATTCTGCGAAGCAATGTGAACACTTGTGCTTCCCAGGCACAGAGAAGGTGCTAGCAGGGAATTCTCTGCCTGCCTTTCCCCAGTGCTCTGCAAGCTCTCCAGGACAACATAAAATCTGGGGCTCTGTGCTTTCTTTCGTTCTGAACAAGTGTTACTGTTTTCTGCACAAAAGCGATTCTGCGAAGCAATGTGAACAGGCACAGAGAAGGTGCTAGCAGGGAATTCTCTGCCTGCCTTTCCTCAGTGCTCTGCAAGCTCTCCAGGACAACAGCAAATCTGGGGCTCTGTGCTTTCTTTCATTCTGAACAAGTGTTACTGTTTTCTGCACAAAAGCGATTCTGCGAAGCAAAGTGAACACTTGTGCTTCCCAGGCACAGAGAAGGTTCTAGCAGGGAATTCTCTGCCTGCCTTTCCCCAGTGCTCTGCAAGCTCTCCAGGACAACATAAAATCTGGGGCTCTGTGCTTTCTTTCGTTCTGAACAAGTGTTACTGCTTTCTGCACAAAAGCGATTCTGCGAAGCAATGTGAACACTTCTGCTTCCCAGGCACAGAGAAGGTGCTAGCAGGGAATTCTCTGCCTGCCTTTCCCCAGTGCTCTGCAAGCTCTCCAGGACAACAGCAAATCTGGGGCTCTGTGCTTTCTTTCGTTCTGAACAAGTGTTACTGTTTTCTGCACAAAAGCGATTCTGCGAAGCAATGTGAACAGGCACAGAGAAGGTGCTAGCAGGGAATTCTCTGCCTGCCTTTCCTTAGTGCTCTGCAAGCTCTCCAGGACAACATAAAATCTGGGGTTCTGTGCTTTCTTTCATTCTGAACAAGTGTTACTGTTTTCTGTACAAAAGCGATTCTGCGAAGCAATGTGAACACTTCTGCTTCCCAGGCACAGAGAAGGTGCTAGCAGGGAATTCTCTGCCTGCCTTTCCCCAGTGCTCTGCAAGCTCTCCAGGACAACATAAAATCTGGGGCTCTGTGCTTTCTTTCGTTCTGAACAAGTGTTACTGTTTTCTGCACAAAAGCGATTCTGCAAAGCAATGTGAACACTTCTGCTTCCCAGGCACAGAGAAGGTGCTAGCAGGGAATTCTCTGCCTGCCTTTCCCCAGTGCTCTGCAAGCTCTCCAGGACAACATAAAATCTGGGGCTCTGTGCTTTCTTTCGTTCTGAACAAGTGTTACTGTTTTCTGCACAAAAGCGATTCTGCGAAGCAATGTGAACACTTGTGCTTCCCAGGCACAGAGAAGGTGCTAGCAGGGAATTCTCTGCCTGCCTTTCCCCAGTGCTCTGCAAGCTCTCCAGGACAACATAAAATCTGGGGCTCTGTGCTTTCTTTCGTTCTGAACAAGTGTTACTGTTTTCTGCACAAAAACGATTCTGCGAAGCAATGTGAACACTTCTGCTTCCCAGGCACAGAGAAGGTGCTAGCAGGGAATTCTCTGCCTGCCTTTCCCCAGTGCTCTGCAAGCTCTCCAGGACAACATAAAATCTGGGGCTCTGTGCTTTCTTTCGTTCTGAACAAGTGTTACTGTTTTCTGCACAAAAGCGATTCTGCGAAGCAATGTGAACACTTCTGCTTCCCAGGCACAGAGAAGGTGCTAGCAGGGAATTCTCTGCCTGCCTTTCCCCAGTGCTCTGCAAGCTCTCCAGGACAACATAAAATCTGGGGCTCTGTGCTTTCTTTCGTTCTGAACAAGTGTTACTGTTTTCTGCACAAAAGCGATTCTGCGAAGCAATGTGAACACTTGTGCTTCCCAGGCACAGAGAAGGTGCTAGCAGGGAATTCTCTGCCTGCCTTTCCCCAGTGCTCTGCAAGCTCTCCAGGACAACAGCAAATCTGGGGCTCTGTGCTTTCTTTCGTTCTGAACAAGTGTTACTGTTTTCTGCACAAAAGCGATTCTGCGAAGCAATGTGAACACTTCTGCTTCCCAGGCACAGAGAAGGTGCTAGCAGGGAATTCTCTGCCTGCCTTTCCCCAGTGCTCTGCAAGCTCTCCAGGACAACAGCAAATCTGGGGCTCTGTGCTTTCTTTCGTTCTGAACAAGTGTTACTGTTTTCTGCACAAAAGCGATTCTGCGAAGCAATGTGAACAGGCACAGAGAAGGTGCTAGCAGGGAATTCTCTGCCTGCCTTTCCTTAGTGCTCTGCAAGCTCTCCAGGACAACATAAAATCTGGGGTTCTGTGCTTTCTTTCATTCTGAACAAGTGTTACTGTTTTCTGTACAAAAGCGATTCTGCGAAGCAATGTGAACACTTCTGCTTCCCAGGCACAGAGAAGGTGCTAGCAGGGAATTCTCTGCCTGCCTTTCCCCAGTGCTCTGCAAGCTCTCCAGGACAACATAAAATCTGGGGCTCTGTGCTTTCTTTCGTTCTGAACAAGTGTTACTGTTTTCTGCACAAAAGCGATTCTGCAAAGCAATGTGAACACTTCTGCTTCCCAGGCACAGAGAAGGTGCTAGCAGGGAATTCTCTGCCTGCCTTTCCCCAGTGCTCTGCAAGCTCTCCAGGACAACATAAAATCTGGGGCTCTGTGCTTTCTTTCGTTCTGAACAAGTGTTACTGTTTTCTGCACAAAAGCGATTCTGCGAAGCAATGTGAACACTTGTGCTTCCCAGGCACAGAGAAGGTGCTAGCAGGGAATTCTCTGCCTGCCTTTCCCCAGTGCTCTGCAAGCTCTCCAGGACAACATAAAATCTGGGGCTCTGTGCTTTCTTTCGTTCTGAACAAGTGTTACTGTTTTCTGCACAAAAACGATTCTGCGAAGCAATGTGAACACTTCTGCTTCCCAGGCACAGAGAAGGTGCTAGCAGGGAATTCTCTGCCTGCCTTTCCCCAGTGCTCTGCAAGCTCTCCAGGACAACATAAAATCTGGGGCTCTGTGCTTTCTTTCGTTCTGAACAAGTGTTACTGTTTTCTGCACAAAAGCGATTCTGCGAAGCAATGTGAACACTTCTGCTTCCCAGGCACAGAGAAGGTGCTAGCAGGGAATTCTCTGCCTGCCTTTCCCCAGTGCTCTGCAAGCTCTCCAGGACAACAGCAAATCTGGGGCTCTGTGCTTTCTTTCGTTCTGAACAAGTGTTACTGTTTTCTGCACAAAAGCGATTCTGCGAAGCAATGTGAACACTTCTGCTTCCCAGGCACAGAGAAGGTGCTAGCAGGGAATTCTCTGCCTGCCTTTCCCCAGTGCTCTGCAAGCTCTCCAGGACAACAGCAAATCTGGGGCTCTGTGCTTTCTTTCGTTCTGAACAAGTGTTACTGTTTTCTGCACAAAAGCGATTCTGCGAAGCAATGTGAACAGGCACAGAGAAGGTGCTAGCAGGGAATTCTCTGCCTGCCTTTCCTTAGTGCTCTGCAAGCTCTCCAGGACAACATAAAATCTGGGGTTCTGTGCTTTCTTTCATTCTGAACAAGTGTTACTGTTTTCTGTACAAAAGCGATTCTGCGAAGCAATGTGAACACTTCTGCTTCCCAGGCACAGAGAAGGTGCTAGCAGGGAATTCTCTGCCTGCCTTTCCCCAGTGCTCTGCAAGCTCTCCAGGACAACATAAAATCTGGGGCTCTGTGCTTTCTTTCGTTCTGAACAAGTGTTACTGTTTTCTGCACAAAAGCGATTCTGCAAAGCAATGTGAACACTTCTGCTTCCCAGGCACAGAGAAGGTGCTAGCAGGGAATTCTCTGCCTGCCTTTCCCCAGTGCTCTGCAAGCTCTCCAGGACAACATAAAATCTGGGGCTCTGTGCTTTCTTTCGTTCTGAACAAGTGTTACTGTTTTCTGCACAAAAGCGATTCTGCGAAGCAATGTGAACACTTGTGCTTCCCAGGCACAGAGAAGGTGCTAGCAGGGAATTCTCTGCCTGCCTTTCCCCAGTGCTCTGCAAGCTCTCCAGGACAACATAAAATCTGGGGCTCTGTGCTTTCTTTCGTTCTGAACAAGTGTTACTGTTTTCTGCACAAAAACGATTCTGCGAAGCAATGTGAACACTTCTGCTTCCCAGGCACAGAGAAGGTGCTAGCAGGGAATTCTCTGCCTGCCTTTCCCCAGTGCTCTGCAAGCTCTCCAGGACAACATAAAATCTGGGGCTCTGTGCTTTCTTTCGTTCTGAACAAGTGTTACTGTTTTCTGCACAAAAGCGATTCTGCAAAGCAATGTGAACACTTGTGCTTCCCAGGCACAGAGAAGGTGCTAGCAGGGAATTCTCTGCCTGCCTTTCCCCAGTGCTCTGCAAGCTCTCCAGGACAACAGCAAATCTGGGGCTCTGTGCTTTCTTTCGTTCTGAACAAGTGTTACTGTTTTCTGCACAAAAGCGATTCTGCGAAGCAATGTGAACACTTGTGCTTCCCAGGCACAGAGAAGGTGCTAGCAGGGAATTCTCTGCCTGCCTTTCCCCAGTGCTCTGCAAGCTCTCCAGGACAACATAAAATCTGGGGCTCTGTGCTTTCTTTCGTTCTGAACAAGTGTTACTGTTTTCTGCACAAAAGCGATTCTGCGAAGCAATGTGAACACTTGTGCTTCCCAGGCACAGAGAAGGTGCTAGCAGGGAATTCTCTGCCTGCCTTTCCCCAGTGCTCTGCAAGCTCTCCAGGACAACAGCAAATCTGGGGCTCTGTGCTTTCTTTCGTTCTGAACAAGTGTTACTGTTTTCTGCACAAAAGCGATTCTGCGAAGCAATGTGAACACTTGTGCTTCCCAGGCACAGAGAAGGTGCTAGCAGGGAATTCTCTGCCTGCCTTTCCCCAGTGCTCTGCAAGCTCTCCAGGACAACATAAAATCTGGTGCTCTGTGCTTTCTTTCGTTCTGAACAAGTGTTACTGTTTTCTGCACAAAAGCGATTCTGCAAAGCAATGTGAACACTTCTGCTTCCCAGGCACAGAGAAGGTGCTAGCAGGGAATTCTCTGCCTGCCTTTCCCCAGTGCTCTGCAAGCTCTCCAGGACAACATAAAATCTGGGGCTCTGTGCTTTCTTTCGTTCTGAACAAGTGTTACTGTTTTCTGCACAAAAGCGATTCTGCGAAGCAATGTGAACACTTCTGCTTCCCAGGCACAGAGAAGGTGCTAGCAGGGAATTCTCTGCCTGCCTTTCCCCAGTGCTCTGCAAGCTCTCCAGGACAACAGCAAATCTGGGGCTCTGTGCTTTCTTTCGTTCTGAACAAGTGTTACTGTTTTCTGCACAAAAGCGATTCTGCGAAGCAATGTGAACACTTCTGCTTCCCAGGCACAGAGAAGGTGCTAGCAGGGAATTCTCTGCCTGCCTTTCCCCAGTGCTCTGCAAGCTCTCCAGGACAACATAAAATCTGGGGCTCTGTGCTTTCTTTCGTTCTGAACAAGTGTTAATGTTTTCTGCACAAAAGCGATTCTGTGAAGCAATGTGAACACTTGTGCTTCCCAGGCACAGAGAAGGTGCTAGCAGGGAATTCTCTGCCTGCCTTTCCCCAGTGCTCTGCAAGCTCTCCAGGACAACATAAAATCTGGGGCTCTGTGCTTTCTTTCGTTCTGAACAAGTGTTACTGTTTTCTGCACAAAAGCGATTCTGCGAAGCAATGTGAACAGGCACAGAGAAGGTGCTAGCAGGGAATTCTCTGCCTGCCTTTCCTTAGTGCTCTGCAAGCTCTCCAGGACAACATAAAATCTGGGGTTCTGTGCTTTCTTTCATTCTGAACAAGTGTTACTGTTTTCTGCACAAAAGCGATTCTGCGAAGCAATGTGAACACTTGTGCTTCCCAGGCACAGAGAAGGTGCTAGCAGGGAATTCTCTGCCTGCCTTTCCCCAGTGCTCTGCAAGCTCTCCAGGACAACATAAAATCTGGGGCTCTGTGCTTTCTTTCGTTCTGAACAAGTGTTACTGTTTTCTGCACAAAAGCGATTCTGCGAAGCAATGTGAACACTTGTGCTTCCCAGGCACAGAGAAGGTGCTAGCAGGGAATTCTCTGCCTGCCTTTCCCCAGTGCTCTGCAAGCTCTCCAGGACAACAGCAAATCTGGGGCTCTGTGCTTTCTTTCGTTCTGAACAAGTGTTACTGTTTTCTGCACAAAAGCGATTCTGCGAAGCAATGTGAACACTTCTGCTTCCCAGGCACAGAGAAGGTGCTAGCAGGGAATTCTCTGCCTGCCTTTCCCCAGTGCTCTGCAAGCTCTCCAGGACAACATAAAATCTGGGGCTCTGTGCTTTCTTTCGTTCTGAACAAGTGTTACTGTTTTCTGCACAAAAGCGATTCTGCGAAGCAATGTGAACACTTCTGCTTCCCAGGCACAGAGAAGGTGCTAGCAGGGAATTCTCTGCCTGCCTTTCCCCAGTGCTCTGCAAGCTCTCCAGGACAACAGCAAATCTGGGGCTCTGTGCTTTCTTTCGTTCTGAACAAGTGTTACTGTTTTCTGCACAAAAGCGATTCTGCAAAGCAATGTGAACACTTCTGCTTCCCAGGCACAGAGAAGGTGCTAGCAGGGAATTCTCTGCCTGCCTTTCCCCAGTGCTCTGCAAGCTCTCCAGGACAACATAAAATCTGGGGCTCTGTGCTTTCTTTCGTTCTGAACAAGTGTTACTGTTTTCTGCACAAAAGCGATTCTGCGAAGCAATGTGAACACTTGTGCTTCCCAGGCACAGAGAAGGTGCTAGCAGGGAATTCTCTGCCTGCCTTTCCCCAGTGCTCTGCAAGCTCTCCAGGACAACAGCAAATCTGGGGCTCTGTGCTTTCTTTCGTTCTGAACAAGTGTTACTGTTTTCTGCACAAAAGCGATTCTGCGAAGCAATGTGAACACTTCTGCTTCCCAGGCACAGAGAAGGTGCTAGCAGGGAATTCTCTGCCTGCCTTTCCCCAGTGCTCTGCAAGCTCTCCAGGACAACATAAAATCTGGGGCTCTGTGCTTTCTTTCGTTCTGAACAAGTGTTAATGTTTTCTGCACAAAAGCGATTCTGTGAAGCAATGTGAACACTTGTGCTTCCCAGGCACAGAGAAGGTGCTAGCAGGGAATTCTCTGCCTGCCTTTCCCCAGTGCTCTGCAAGCTCTCCAGGACAACAGCAAATCTGGGGCTCTGTGCTTTCTTTCGTTCTGAACAAGTGTTACTGTTTTCTGCACAAAAGCGATTCTGCGAAGCAATGTGAACAGGCACAGAGAAGGTGCTAGCAGGGAATTCTCTGCCTGCCTTTCCTTAGTGCTCTGCAAGCTCTCCAGGACAACATAAAATCTGGGGTTCTGTGCTTTCTTTCATTCTGAACAAGTGTTACTGTTTTCTGCACAAAAGCGATTCTGCGAAGCAATGTGAACACTTGTGCTTCCCAGGCACAGAGAAGGTGCTAGCAGGGAATTCTCTGCCTGCCTTTCCCCAGTGCTCTGCAAGCTCTCCAGGACAACATAAAATCTGGGGCTCTGTGCTTTCTTTCGTTCTGAACAAGTGTTACTGTTTTCTGCACAAAAGCGATTCTGCGAAGCAATGTGAACACTTGTGCTTCCCAGGCACAGAGAAGGTGCTAGCAGGGAATTCTCTGCCTGCCTTTCCCCAGTGCTCTGCAAGCTCTCCAGGACAACAGCAAATCTGGGGCTCTGTGCTTTCTTTCGTTCTGAACAAGTGTTACTGTTTTCTGCACAAAAGCGATTCTGCGAAGCAATGTGAACACTTCTGCTTCCCAGGCACAGAGAAGGTGCTAGCAGGGAATTCTCTGCCTGCCTTTCCCCAGTGCTCTGCAAGCTCTCCAGGACAACATAAAATCTGGGGCTCTGTGCTTTCTTTCGTTCTGAACAAGTGTTACTGTTTTCTGCACAAAAGCGATTCTGCGAAGCAATGTGAACACTTCTGCTTCCCAGGCACAGAGAAGGTGCTAGCAGGGAATTCTCTGCCTGCCTTTCCCCAGTGCTCTGCAAGCTCTCCAGGACAACAGCAAATCTGGGGCTCTGTGCTTTCTTTCGTTCTGAACAAGTGTTACTGTTTTCTGCACAAAAGCGATTCTGCAAAGCAATGTGAACACTTCTGCTTCCCAGGCACAGAGAAGGTGCTAGCAGGGAATTCTCTGCCTGCCTTTCCCCAGTGCTCTGCAAGCTCTCCAGGACAACATAAAATCTGGGGCTCTGTGCTTTCTTTCGTTCTGAACAAGTGTTACTGTTTTCTGCACAAAAGCGATTCTGCGAAGCAATGTGAACACTTGTGCTTCCCAGGCACAGAGAAGGTGCTAGCAGGGAATTCTCTGCCTGCCTTTCCCCAGTGCTCTGCAAGCTTCCAGGACAACATAAAATCTGGGGCTCTGTGCTTTCTTTCGTTCTGAACAAGTGTTACTGTTTTCTGCACAAAAGCGATTCTGCGAAGCAATGTGAACAGGCACAGAGAAGGTGCTAGCAGGGAATTCTCTGCCTGCCTTTCCCCAGTGCTCTGCAAGCTCTCCAGGACAACATAAAATCTGGGGCTCTGTGCTTTCTTTCGTTCTGAACAACTGTTACTGTTTTCTGCACAAAAGCGATTCTGCGAAGCAATGTGAACACTTCTGCTTCCCAGGCACAGAGAAGGTGCTAGCAGGGAATTCTCTGCCTGCCTTTCCCCAGTGCTCTGCAAGCTCTCCAGGACAACAGCAAATCTGGGGCTCTGTGCTTTCTTTCGTTCTGAACAAGTGTTACTGTTTTCTGCACAAAAGCGATTCTGCGAAGCAATGTGAACACTTCTGCTTCCCAGGCACAGAGAAGGTGCTAGCAGGGAATTCTCTGCCTGCCTTTCCCCAGTGCTCTGCAAGCTCTCCAGGACAACATAAAATCTGGGGCTCTGTGCTTTCTTTCGTTCTGAACAAGTGTTAATGTTTTCTGCACAAAAGCGATTCTGTGAAGCAATGTGAACACTTGTGCTTCCCAGGCACAGAGAAGGTGCTAGCAGGGAATTCTCTGCCTGCCTTTCCCCAGTGCTCTGCAAGCTCTCCAGGACAACAGCAAATCTGGGGCTCTGTGCTTTCTTTCGTTCTGAACAAGTGTTACTGTTTTCTGCACAAAAGCGATTCTGCGAAGCAATGTGAACACTTCTGCTTCCCAGGCACAGAGAAGGTGCTAGCAGGGAATTCTCTGCCTGCCTTTCCCCAGTGCTCTGCAAGCTCTCCAGGACAACAGCAAATCTGGGGCTCTGTGCTTTCTTTCGTTCTGAACAAGTGTTACTGTTTTCTGCACAAAAGCGATTCTGCGAAGCAATGTGAACACGCACAGAGAAGGTGCTAGCAGGGAATTCTCTGCCTGCCTTTCCTCAGTGCTCTGCAAGCTCTCCAGGACAGCAGCAAATCTGGGGTTCTGTGCTTTCTTTCATTCTGAACAAGTGTTACTGTTTTCTGCACAAAAGCGATTCTGCGAAGCAATGTGAACACTTGTGCTTCCCAGGCACAGAGAAGGTGCTAGCAGGGAATTCTCTGCCTGCCTTTCCCCAGTGCTCTGCAAGCTCTCCAGGACAACATAAAATCTGGGGCTCTGTGATTTCTTTCGTTCTGAACAAGTGTTACTGTTTTCTGCACAAAAGCGATTCTGCGAAGCAATGTGAACACTTCTGCTTCCCAGGCACAGAGAAGGTGCTAGCAGGGAATTCTCTGCCTGCCTTTCCCCAGTGCTCTGCAAGCTCTCCAGGACAACATAAAATCTGGGGCTCTGTGCTTTCTTTCGTTCTGAACAAGTGTTACTGTTTTCTGCACAAAAGCGATTCTGCGAAGCAATGTGAACACTTGTGCTTCCCAGGCACAGAGAAGGTGCTAGCAGGGAATTCTCTGCCTGCCTTTCCCCAGTGCTCTGCAAGCTCTCCAGGACAACATAAAATCTGGTGCTCTGTGCTTTCTTTCGTTCTGAACAAGTGTTACTGTTTTCTGCACAAAAGCGATTCTGCAAAGCAATGTGAACACTTCTGCTTCCCAGGCACAGAGAAGGTGCTAGCAGGGAATTCTCTGCCTGCCTTTCCCCAGTGCTCTGCAAGCTCTCCAGGACAACATAAAATCTGGGGCTCTGTGCTTTCTTTCGTTCTGAACAACTGTTACTGTTTTCTGCACAAAAGCGATTCTGCGAAGCAATGTGAACACTTCTGCTTCCCAGGCACAGAGAAGGTGCTAGCAGGGAATTCTCTGCCTGCCTTTCCCCAGTGCTCTGCAAGCTCTCCAGGACAACAGCAAATCTGGGGCTCTGTGCTTTCTTTCGTTCTGAACAAGTGTTACTGTTTTCTGCACAAAAGCGATTCTGCGAAGCAATGTGAACACTTCTGCTTCCCAGGCACAGAGAAGGTGCTAGCAGGGAATTCTCTGCCTGTCTTTCCCCAGTGCTCTGCAAGCTCTCCAGGACAACATAAAATCTGGGGCTCTGTGCTTTCTTTCGTTCTGAACAAGTGTTACTGTTTTCTGCACAAAAGCGATTCTGTGAAGCAATGTGAACACTTGTGCTTCCCAGGCACAGAGAAGGTGCTAGCAGGGAATTCTCTGCCTGCCTTTCCCCAGTGCTCTGCAAGCTCTCCAGGACAACAGCAAATCTGGGGCTCTGTGCTTTCTTTCGTTCTGAACAAGTGTTACTGTTTTCTGCACAAAAGCGATTCTGCGAAGCAATGTGAACAGGCACAGAGAAGGTGCTAGCAGGGAATTCTCTGCCTGCCTTTCCTTAGTGCTCTGCAAGCTCTCCAGGACAACATAAAATCTGGGGTTCTGTGCTTTCTTTCATTCTGAACAAGTGTTACTGTTTTCTGCACAAAAGCGATTCTGCGAAGCAATGTGAACACTTGTGCTTCCCAGGCACAGAGAAGGTGCTAGCAGGGAATTCTCTGCCTGCCTTTCCCCAGTGCTCTGCAAGCTCTCCAGGACAACATAAAATCTGGGGCTCTGTGCTTTCTTTCGTTCTGAACAAGTGTTACTGTTTTCTGCACAAAAGCGATTCTGCGAAGCAATGTGAACACTTCTGCTTCCCAGGCACAGAGAAGGTGCTAGCAGGGAATTCTCTGCCTGCCTTTCCCCAGTGCTCTGCAAGCTCTCCAGGACAACATAAAATCTGGGGCTCTGTGCTTTCTTTCGTTCTGAACAACTGTTACTGTTTTCTGCACAAAAGCGATTCTGCGAAGCAATGTGAACACTTCTGCTTCCCAGGCACAGAGAAGGTGCTAGCAGGGAATTCTCTGCCTGCCTTTCCCCAGTGCTCTGCAAGCTCTCCAGGACAACAGCAAATCTGGGGCTCTGTGCTTTCTTTCGTTCTGAACAAGTGTTACTGTTTTCTGCACAAAAGCGATTCTGCGAAGCAATGTGAACAGGCACAGAGAAGGTGCTAGCAGGGAATTCTCTGCCTGCCTTTCCTCAGTGCTCTGCAAGCTCTCCAGGACAACATAAAATCTGGGGTTCTGTGCTTTCTTTCATTCTGAACAAGTGTTACTGTTTTCTGCACAAAAGCGATTCTGCGAAGCAAAGTGAACACTTGTGCTTCCCAGGCACAGAGAAGGTTCTAGCAGGGAATTCTCTGCCTGCCTTTCCCCAGTGCTCTGCAAGCTCTCCAGGACAACATAAAATCTGGGGCTCTGTGCTTTCTTTCGTTCTGAACAAGTGTTACTGTTTTCTGCACAAAAGCGATTCTGCGAAGCAATGTGAACACTTCTGCTTCCCAGGCACAGAGAAGGTGCTAGCAGGGAATTCTCTGCCTGCCTTTCCCCAGTGCTCTGCAAGCTCTCCAGGACAACATAAAATCTGGGGCTCTGTGCTTTCTTTCGTTCTGAACAAGTGTTACTGTTTTCTGCACAAAAGCGATTCTGCAAAGCAATGTGAACACTTCTGCTTCCCAGGCACAGAGAAGGTGCTAGCAGGGAATTCTCTGCCTGCCTTTCCCCAGTGCTCTGCAAGCTCTCCAGGACAACATAAAATCTGGGGCTCTGTGCTTTCTTTCGTTCTGAACAAGTGTTACTGTTTTCTGCACAAAAGCGATTCTGCGAAGCAATGTGAACACTTGTGCTTCCCAGGCACAGAGAAGGTGCTAGCAGGGAATTCTCTGCCTGCCTTTCCCCAGTGCTCTGCAAGCTCTCCAGGACAACAGCAAATCTGGGGCTCTGTGCTTTCTTTCGTTCTGAACAAGTGTTACTGTTTTCTGCACAAAAGCGATTCTGCGAAGCAATGTGAACACGCACAGAGAAGGTGCTAGCAGGGAATTCTCTGCCTGCCTTTCCTCAGTGCTCTGCAAGCTCTCCAGGACAGCAGCAAATCTGGGGTTCTGTGCTTTCTTTCATTCTGAACAAGTGTTACTGTTTTCTGCACAAAAGCGATTCTGCGAAGCAATGTGAACACTTCTGCTTCCCAGGCACAGAGAAGGTGCTAGCAGGGAATTCTCTGCCTGCCTTTCCCCAGTGCTCTGCAAGCTCTCCAGGACAACATAAAATCTGGGGCTCTGTGCTTTCTTTCGTTCTGAACAAGTGTTACTGTTTTCTGCACAAAAGCGATTCTGCGAAGCAATGTGAACACTTGTGCTTCCCAGGCACAGAGAAGGTGCTAGCAGGGAATTCTCTGCCTGCCTTTCCCCAGTGCTCTGCAAGCTCTCCAGGACAACATAAAATCTGGGGCTCTGTGCTTTCTTTCGTTCTGAACAAGTGTTACTGTTTTCTGCACAAAAGCGATTCTGCGAAGCAATGTGAACACTTCTGCTTCCCAGGCACAGAGAAGGTGCTAGCAGGGAATTCTCTGCCTGCCTTTCCCCAGTGCTCTGCAAGCTCTCCAGGACAACATAAAATCTGAGGCTCTGTGCTTTCTTTCATTCTGAACAAGTGTTACTGTTTTCTGCACAAAAGCGATTCTGCAAAGCAATGTGAACACTTCTGCTTCCCAGGCACAGAGAAGGTGCTAGCAGGGAATTCTCTGCCTGCTTTCCCCAGTGCTCTGCAAGCTCTCCAGGACAACAGCAAATCTGGGGTTCTGTGCTTTCTTTCGTTCTGAACAAGTGTTACTGTTTTCTGCACAAAAGCGATTCTGCGAAGCAATGTGAACAGGCACAGAGAAGGTGCTAGCAGGGAATTCTCTGCCTGCCTTTCCTTAGTGCTCTGCAAGCTCTCCAGGACAACATAAAATCTGGGGTTCTGTGCTTTCTTTCATTCTGAACAAGTGTTACTGTTTTCTGCACAAAAGCGATTCTGCGAAGCAATGTGAACACTTCTGCTTCCAAGGCACAGAGAAGGTGCTAGCAGGGAATTCTCTGCCTGCCTTTCCCCAGTGCTCTGCAAGCTCTCCAGGACAACATAAAATCTGGGGCTCTGTGCTTTCTTTCGTTCTGAACAAGTGTTACTGTTTTCTGCACAAAAGCGATTCTGCGAAGCAATGTGAACACTTCTGCTTCCCAGGCACAGAGAAGGTGCTAGCAGGGAATTCTCTGCCTGCCTTTCCCCAGTGCTCTGCAAGCTCTCCAGGACAACAGCAAATCTGGGGCTCTGTGCTTTCTTTCGTTCTGAACAAGTGTTACTGTTTTCTGCACAAAAGCGATTCTGCAAAGCAATGTGAACAGGCACAGAGAAGGTGCTAGCAGGGAATTCTCTGCCTGCCTTTCCCCAGTGCTCTGCAAGCTCTCCAGGACAACATAAAATCTGGGGCTCTGTGCTTTCTTTCGTTCTGAACAAGTGTTACTGTTTTCTGCACAAAAGCGATTCTGCGAAGCAATGTGAACACTTCTGCTTCCCAGGCACAGAGAAGGTGCTAGCAGGGAATTCTCTGCCTGCCTTTCCCCAGTGCTCTGCAAGCTCTCCAGGACAACATAAAATCTGGGGCTCTGTGATTTCTTTCGTTCTGAACAAGTGTTACTGTTTTCTGCACAAAAGCGATTCTGCAAAGCAATGTGAACACTTGTGCTTCCCAGGCACAGAGAAGGTGCTAGCAGGGAATTCTCTGCCTGCCTTTCCCCAGTGCTCTGCAAGCTCTCCAGGACAACATAAAATCTGGGGCTCTGTGCTTTCTTTCGTTCTGAACAAGTGTTACTGTTTTCTGCACAAAAGCGATTCTGCGAAGCAATGTGAACACTTCTGCTTCCCAGGCACAGAGAAGGTGCTAGCAGGGAATTCTCTGCCTGCCTTTCCCCAGTGCTCTGCAAGCTCTCCAGGACAACATAAAATCTGGTGCTCTGTGCTTTCTTTCGTTCTGAACAAGTGTTACTGTTTTCTGCACAAAAGCGATTCTGCGAAGCAATGTGAACACTTCTGCTTCCCAGGCACAGAGAAGGTGCTAGCAGGGAATTCTCTGCCTGCCTTTCCCCAGTGCTCTGCAAGCTCTCCAGGACAACATAAAATCTGGGGCTCTGTGCTTTCTTTCGTTCTGAACAAGTGTTACTGTTTTCTGCACAAAAGCGATTCTGCGAAGCAATGTGAACAGGCACAGAGAAGGTGCTAGCAGGGAATTCTCTGCCTGCCTTTCCTTAGTGCTCTGCAAGCTCTCCAGGACAACATAAAATCTGGGGTTCTGTGCTTTCTTTCATTCTGAACAAGTGTTACTGTTTTCTGCACAAAAGCGATTCTGCGAAGCAATGTGAACACTTGTGCTTCCCAGGCACAGAGAAGGTGCTAGCAGGGAATTCTCTGCCTGCCTTTCCCCAGTGCTCTGCAAGCTCTCCAGGACAACAGCAAATCTGGGGCTCTGTGCTTTCTTTCGTTCTGAACAAGTGTTACTGTTTTCTGCACAAAAGCGATTCTGCGAAGCAATGTGAACACTTCTGCTTCCCAGGCACAGAGAAGGTGCTAGCAGGGAATTCTCTGCCTGCCTTTCCCCAGTGCTCTGCAAGCTCTCCAGGACAACATAAAATCTGGGGCTCTGTGCTTTCTTTCGTTCTGAACAAGTGTTACTGTTTTCTGCACAAAAGCGATTCTGCGAAGCAATGTGAACACTTCTGCTTCCCAGGCACAGAGAAGGTGCTAGCAGGGAATTCTCTGCCTGCCTTTCCCCAGTGCTCTGCAAGCTCTCCAGGACAACATAAAATCTGGGGCTCTGTGCTTTCTTTCGTTCTGAACAAGTGTTACTGTTTTCTGCACAAAAGCGATTCTGCGAAGCAATGTGAACAGGCACAGAGAAGGTGCTAGCAGGGAATTCTCTGCCTGCCTTTCCTCAGTGCTCTGCAAGCTCTCCAGGACAACATAAAATCTGGGGTTCTGTGCTTTCTTTCATTCTGAACAAGTGTTACTGTTTTCTGCACAAAAGCGATTCTGCGAAGCAAAGTGAACACTTGTGCTTCCCAGGCACAGAGAAGGTTCTAGCAGTGAATTCTCTGCCTGCCTTTCCCCAGTGCTCTGCAAGCTCTCCAGGACAACATAAAATCTGGGGCTCTGTGCTTTCTTTCGTTCTGAACAAGTGTTACTGTTTTCTGCACAAAAGCGATTCTGCGAAGCAATGTGAACACTTCTGCTTCCCAGGCACAGAGAAGGTGCTAGCAGGGAATTCTCTGCCTGCCTTTCCCCAGTGCTCTGCAAGCTCTCCAGGACAACATAAAATCTGGGGCTCTGTGCTTTCTTTCGTTCTGAACAAGTGTTACTGTTTTCTGCACAAAAGCGATTCTGCGAAGCAATGTGAACACTTCTGCTTCCCAGGCACAGAGAAGGTGCTAGCAGGGAATTCTCTGCCTGCCTTTCCCCAGTGCTCTGCAAGCTCTCCAGGACAACATAAAATCTGGGGCTCTGTGCTTTCTTTCGTTCTGAACAAGTGTTACTGTTTTCTGCACAAAAGCGATTCTGCGAAGCAATGTGAACACTTCTGCTTCCCAGGCACAGAGAAGGTGCTAGCAGGGAATTCTCTGCCTGCCTTTCCCCAGTGCTCTGCAAGCTCTCCAGGACAACATAAAATCTGGGGCTCTGTGCTTTCTTTCGTTCTGAACAAGTGTTACTGTTTTCTGCACAAAAGCGATTCTGCGAAGCAATGTGAACACGCACAGAGAAGGTGCTAGCAGGGAATTCTCTGCCTGCCTTTCCTCAGTGCTCTGCAAGCTCTCCAGGACAGCAGCAAATCTGGGGTTCTGTGCTTTCTTTCATTCTGAACAAGTGTTACTGTTTTCTGCACAAAAGCGATTCTGCGAAGCAATGTGAACACTTCTGCTTCCCAGGCACAGAGAAGGTGCTAGCAGGGAATTCTCTGCCTGCCTTTCCCCAGTGCTCTGCAAGCTCTCCAGGACAACATAAAATCTGGGGCTCTGTGCTTTCTTTCGTTCTGAACAAGTGTTACTGTTTTCTGCACAAAAGCGATTCTGCGAAGCAATATGAACACTTGTGCTTCCCAGGCACAGAGAAGGTGCTAGCAGGGAATTCTCTGCCTGCCTTTCCCCAGTGCTCTGCAAGCTCTCCAGGACAACATAAAATCTGGGGCTCTGTGCTTTCTTTCGTTCTGAACAAGTGTTACTGTTTTCTGCACAAAAGCGATTCTGCGAAGCAATGTGAACACTTCTGCTTCCCAGGCACAGAGAAGGTGCTAGCAGGGAATTCTCTGCCTGCCTTACCCCAGTGCTCTGCAAGCTCTCCAGGACAACATAAAATCTGGGGCTCTGTGCTTTCTTTCGTTCTGAACAAGTGTTACTGTTTTCTGCACAAAAGCGATTCTGCGAAGCAATGTGAACACTTGTGCTTCCCAGGCACAGAGAAGGTGCTAGCAGGGAATTCTCTGCCTGCCTTTCCCCAGTGCTCTGCAAGCTCTCCAGGACAACATAAAATCTGGGGCTCTGTGCTTTCTTTCGTTCTGAACAAGTGTTACTGTTTTCTGCACAAAAGCGATTCTGCGAAGCAATGTGAACACTTGTGCTTCCCAGGCACAGAGAAGGTGCTAGCAGGGAATTCTCTGCCTGCCTTTCCCCAGTGCTCTGCAAGCTCTCCAGGACAACATAAAATCTGGGGCTCTGTGCTTTCTTTCGTTCTGAACAAGTGTTACTGTTTTCTGCACAAAAGCGATTCTGCGAAGCAATGTGAACACTTCTGCTTCCCAGGCACAGAGAAGGTGCTAGCAGGGAATTCTCTGCCTGCCTTTCCCCAGTGCTCTGCAAGCTCTCCAGGACAACATAAAATCTGGGGCTCTGTGCTTTCTTTCGTTCTGAACAAGTGTTACTGTTTTCTGCACAAAAGCGATTCTGCGAAGCAATGTGAACACGCACAGAGAAGGTGCTAGCAGGGAATTCTCTGCCTGCCTTTCCTTAGTGCTCTGCAAGCTCTCCAGGACAACATAAAATCTGGGGTTCTGTGCTTTCTTTCATTCTGAACAAGTGTTACTGTTTTCTGCACAAAAGCGATTCTGCAAAGCAATGTGAACACTTCTGCTTCCCAGGCACAGAGAAGGTGCTAGCAGGGAATTCTCTGCCTGCTTTCCCCAGTGCTCTGCAAGCTCTCCAGGACAACATAAAATCTGGGGCTCTGTGCTTTCTTTCGTTCTGAACAAGTGTTACTGTTTTCTGCACAAAAGCGATTCTGCGAAGCAATGTGAACACGCACAGAGAAGGTGCTAGCAGGGAATTCTCTGCCTGCCTTTCCTCAGTGCTCTGCAAGCTCTCCAGGACAGCAGCAAATCTGGGGTTCTGTGCTTTCTTTCATTCTGAACAAGTGTTACTGTTTTCTGCACAAAAGCGATTCTGCGAAGCAATGTGAACACTTCTGCTTCCCAGGCACAGAGAAGGTGCTAGCAGGGAATTCTCTGCCTGCCTTTCCCCAGTGCTCTGCAAGCTCTCCAGGACAACATAAAATCTGGGGCTCTGTGCTTTCTTTCGTTCTGAACAAGTGTTACTGTTTTCTGCACAAAAGCGATTCTGCGAAGCAATATGAACACTTGTGCTTCCCAGGCACAGAGAAGGTGCTAGCAGGGAATTCTCTGCCTGCCTTTCCCCAGTGCTCTGCAAGCTCTCCAGGACAACATAAAATCTGGGGCTCTGTGCTTTCTTTCGTTCTGAACAAGTGTTACTGTTTTCTGCACAAAAGCGATTCTGCGAAGCAATGTGAACACTTCTGCTTCCCAGGCACAGAGAAGGTGCTAGCAGGGAATTCTCTGCCTGCCTTACCCCAGTGCTCTGCAAGCTCTCCAGGACAACATAAAATCTGGGGCTCTGTGCTTTCTTTCGTTCTGAACAAGTGTTACTGTTTTCTGCACAAAAGCGATTCTGCAAAGCAATGTGAACACTTCTGCTTCCCAGGCACAGAGAAGGTGCTAGCAGGGAATTCTCTGCCTGCTTTCCCCAGTGCTCTGCAAGCTCTCCAGGACAACATAAAATCTGGGGCTCTGTGCTTTCTTTCGTTCTGAACAAGTGTTACTGTTTTCTGCACAAAAGCGATTCTGCGAAGCAATGTGAACAGGCACAGAGAAGGTGCTAGCAGGGAATTCTCTGCCTGCCTTTCCTTAGTGCTCTGCAAGCTCTCCAGGACAACATAAAATCTGGGGTTCTGTGCTTTCTTTCATTCTGAACAAGTGTTACTGTTTTCTGCACAAAAGCGATTCTGCGAAGCAATGTGAACACTTGTGCTTCCCAGGCACAGAGAAGGTGCTAGCAGGGAATTCTCTGCCTGCCTTTCCCCAGTGCTCTGCAAGCTCTCCAGGACAACATAAAATCTGGGGCTCTGTGCTTTCTTTCGTTCTGAACAAGTGTTACTGTTTTCTGCACAAAAGCGATTCTGCGAAGCAATGTGAACAGGCACAGAGAAGGTGCTAGCAGGGAATTCTCTGCCTGCCTTTCCTTAGTGCTCTGCAAGCTCTCCAGGACAACATAAAATCTGGGGTTCTGTGCTTTCTTTCATTCTGAACAAGTGTTACTGTTTTCTGCACAAAAGCGATTCTGCGAAGCAATGTGAACACTTCTGCTTCCCAGGCACAGAGAAGGTGCTAGCAGGGAATTCTCTGCCTGCCTTTCCCCAGTGCTCTGCAAGCTCTCCAGGACAACAGCAAATCTGGGGCTCTGTGCTTTCTTTCGTTCTGAACAAGTGTTACTGTTTTCTGCACAAAAGCGATTCTGCGAAGCAATGTGAACACTTCTGCTTCCCAGGCACAGAGAAGGTGCTAGCAGGGAATTCTCTGCCTGCCTTTCCCCAGTGCTCTGCAAGCTCTCCAGGACAACATAAAATCTGGGGCTCTGTGCTTTCTTTCGTTCTGAACAAGTGTTACTGTTTTCTGCACAAAAGCGATTCTGCGAAGCAATGTGAACACTTCTGCTTCCCAGGCACAGAGAAGGTGCTAGCAGGGAATTCTCTGCCTGCCTTTCCCCAGTGCTCTGCAAGCTCTCCAGGACAACATAAAATCTGGGGCTCTGTGCTTTCTTTCGTTCTGAACAAGTGTTACTGTTTTCTGCACAAAAGCGATTCTGCGAAGCAATGTGAACAGGCACAGAGAAGGTGCTAGCAGGGAATTCTCTGCCTGCCTTTCCTCAGTGCTCTGCAAGCTCTCCAGGACAACATAAAATCTGGGGTTCTGTGCTTTCTTTCATTCTGAACAAGTGTTACTGTTTTCTGCACAAAAGCGATTCTGCGAAGCAAAGTGAACACTTGTGCTTCCCAGGCACAGAGAAGGTTCTAGCAGTGAATTCTCTGCCTGCCTTTCCCCAGTGCTCTGCAAGCTCTCCAGGACAACATAAAATCTGGGGCTCTGTGCTTTCTTTCGTTCTGAACAAGTGTTACTGTTTTCTGCACAAAAGCGATTCTGCGAAGCAATGTGAACACTTCTGCTTCCCAGGCACAGAGAAGGTGCTAGCAGGGAATTCTCTGCCTGCCTTTCCCCAGTGCTCTGCAAGCTCTCCAGGACAACATAAAATCTGGGGCTCTGTGCTTTCTTTCGTTCTGAACAAGTGTTACTGTTTTCTGCACAAAAGCGATTCTGCGAAGCAATGTGAACACTTCTGCTTCCCAGGCACAGAGAAGGTGCTAGCAGGGAATTCTCTGCCTGCCTTTCCCCAGTGCTCTGCAAGCTCTCCAGGACAACATAAAATCTGGGGCTCTGTGCTTTCTTTCGTTCTGAACAAGTGTTACTGTTTTCTGCACAAAAGCGATTCTGCGAAGCAATGTGAACACTTCTGCTTCCCAGGCACAGAGAAGGTGCTAGCAGGGAATTCTCTGCCTGCCTTTCCCCAGTGCTCTGCAAGCTCTCCAGGACAACATAAAATCTGGGGCTCTGTGCTTTCTTTCGTTCTGAACAAGTGTTACTGTTTTCTGCACAAAAGCGATTCTGCGAAGCAATGTGAACACGCACAGAGAAGGTGCTAGCAGGGAATTCTCTGCCTGCCTTTCCTCAGTGCTCTGCAAGCTCTCCAGGACAGCAGCAAATCTGGGGTTCTGTGCTTTCTTTCATTCTGAACAAGTGTTACTGTTTTCTGCACAAAAGCGATTCTGCGAAGCAATGTGAACACTTCTGCTTCCCAGGCACAGAGAAGGTGCTAGCAGGGAATTCTCTGCCTGCCTTTCCCCAGTGCTCTGCAAGCTCTCCAGGACAACATAAAATCTGGGGCTCTGTGCTTTCTTTCGTTCTGAACAAGTGTTACTGTTTTCTGCACAAAAGCGATTCTGCGAAGCAATATGAACACTTGTGCTTCCCAGGCACAGAGAAGGTGCTAGCAGGGAATTCTCTGCCTGCCTTTCCCCAGTGCTCTGCAAGCTCTCCAGGACAACATAAAATCTGGGGCTCTGTGCTTTCTTTCGTTCTGAACAAGTGTTACTGTTTTCTGCACAAAAGCGATTCTGCGAAGCAATGTGAACACTTCTGCTTCCCAGGCACAGAGAAGGTGCTAGCAGGGAATTCTCTGCCTGCCTTACCCCAGTGCTCTGCAAGCTCTCCAGGACAACATAAAATCTGGGGCTCTGTGCTTTCTTTCGTTCTGAACAAGTGTTACTGTTTTCTGCACAAAAGCGATTCTGCGAAGCAATGTGAACACTTGTGCTTCCCAGGCACAGAGAAGGTGCTAGCAGGGAATTCTCTGCCTGCCTTTCCCCAGTGCTCTGCAAGCTCTCCAGGACAACATAAAATCTGGGGCTCTGTGCTTTCTTTCGTTCTGAACAAGTGTTACTGTTTTCTGCACAAAAGCGATTCTGCGAAGCAATGTGAACACTTGTGCTTCCCAGGCACAGAGAAGGTGCTAGCAGGGAATTCTCTGCCTGCCTTTCCCCAGTGCTCTGCAAGCTCTCCAGGACAACATAAAATCTGGGGCTCTGTGCTTTCTTTCGTTCTGAACAAGTGTTACTGTTTTCTGCACAAAAGCGATTCTGCGAAGCAATGTGAACACTTCTGCTTCCCAGGCACAGAGAAGGTGCTAGCAGGGAATTCTCTGCCTGCCTTTCCCCAGTGCTCTGCAAGCTCTCCAGGACAACATAAAATCTGGGGCTCTGTGCTTTCTTTCGTTCTGAACAAGTGTTACTGTTTTCTGCACAAAAGCGATTCTGCGAAGCAATGTGAACACGCACAGAGAAGGTGCTAGCAGGGAATTCTCTGCCTGCCTTTCCTTAGTGCTCTGCAAGCTCTCCAGGACAACATAAAATCTGGGGTTCTGTGCTTTCTTTCATTCTGAACAAGTGTTACTGTTTTCTGCACAAAAGCGATTCTGCAAAGCAATGTGAACACTTCTGCTTCCCAGGCACAGAGAAGGTGCTAGCAGGGAATTCTCTGCCTGCTTTCCCCAGTGCTCTGCAAGCTCTCCAGGACAACATAAAATCTGGGGCTCTGTGCTTTCTTTCGTTCTGAACAAGTGTTACTGTTTTCTGCACAAAAGCGATTCTGCGAAGCAATGTGAACACGCACAGAGAAGGTGCTAGCAGGGAATTCTCTGCCTGCCTTTCCTCAGTGCTCTGCAAGCTCTCCAGGACAGCAGCAAATCTGGGGTTCTGTGCTTTCTTTCATTCTGAACAAGTGTTACTGTTTTCTGCACAAAAGCGATTCTGCGAAGCAATGTGAACACTTCTGCTTCCCAGGCACAGAGAAGGTGCTAGCAGGGAATTCTCTGCCTGCCTTTCCCCAGTGCTCTGCAAGCTCTCCAGGACAACATAAAATCTGGGGCTCTGTGCTTTCTTTCGTTCTGAACAAGTGTTACTGTTTTCTGCACAAAAGCGATTCTGCGAAGCAATATGAACACTTGTGCTTCCCAGGCACAGAGAAGGTGCTAGCAGGGAATTCTCTGCCTGCCTTTCCCCAGTGCTCTGCAAGCTCTCCAGGACAACATAAAATCTGGGGCTCTGTGCTTTCTTTCGTTCTGAACAAGTGTTACTGTTTTCTGCACAAAAGCGATTCTGCGAAGCAATGTGAACACTTCTGCTTCCCAGGCACAGAGAAGGTGCTAGCAGGGAATTCTCTGCCTGCCTTACCCCAGTGCTCTGCAAGCTCTCCAGGACAACATAAAATCTGGGGCTCTGTGCTTTCTTTCGTTCTGAACAAGTGTTACTGTTTTCTGCACAAAAGCGATTCTGCAAAGCAATGTGAACACTTCTGCTTCCCAGGCACAGAGAAGGTGCTAGCAGGGAATTCTCTGCCTGCTTTCCCCAGTGCTCTGCAAGCTCTCCAGGACAACATAAAATCTGGGGCTCTGTGCTTTCTTTCGTTCTGAACAAGTGTTACTGTTTTCTGCACAAAAGCGATTCTGCGAAGCAATGTGAACAGGCACAGAGAAGGTGCTAGCAGGGAATTCTCTGCCTGCCTTTCCTTAGTGCTCTGCAAGCTCTCCAGGACAACATAAAATCTGGGGTTCTGTGCTTTCTTTCATTCTGAACAAGTGTTACTGTTTTCTGCACAAAAGCGATTCTGCGAAGCAATGTGAACACTTGTGCTTCCCAGGCACAGAGAAGGTGCTAGCAGGGAATTCTCTGCCTGCCTTTCCCCAGTGCTCTGCAAGCTCTCCAGGACAACATAAAATCTGGGGCTCTGTGCTTTCTTTCGTTCTGAACAAGTGTTACTGTTTTCTGCACAAAAGCGATTCTGCGAAGCAATGTGAACAGGCACAGAGAAGGTGCTAGCAGGGAATTCTCTGCCTGCCTTTCCTTAGTGCTCTGCAAGCTCTCCAGGACAACATAAAATCTGGGGTTCTGTGCTTTCTTTCATTCTGAACAAGTGTTACTGTTTTCTGCACAAAAGCGATTCTGCGAAGCAATGTGAACACTTGTGCTTCCCAGGCACAGAGAAGGTGCTAGCAGGGAATTCTCTGCCTGCCTTTCCCCAGTGCTCTGCAAGCTCTCCAGGACAACATAAAATCTGGGGCTCTGTGCTTTCTTTCGTTCTGAACAAGTGTTACTGTTTTCTGCACAAAAGCGATTCTGCGAAGCAATGTGAACAGGCACAGAGAAGGTGCTAGCAGGGAATTCTCTGCCTGCCTTTCCTTAGTGCTCTGCAAGCTCTCCAGGACAACATAAAATCTGGGGTTCTGTGCTTTCTTTCATTCTGAACAAGTGTTACTGTTTTCTGCACAAAAGCGATTCTGCGAAGCAATGTGAACACTTGTGCTTCCCAGGCACAGAGAAGGTGCTAGCAGGGAATTCTCTGCCTGCCTTTCCCCAGTGCTCTGCAAGCTCTCCAGGACAACATAAAATCTGGGGCTCTGTGCTTTCTTTCGTTCTGAACAAGTGTTACTGTTTTCTGCACAAAAGCGATTCTGCGAAGCAATGTGAACAGGCACAGAGAAGGTGCTAGCAGGGAATTCTCTGCCTGCCTTTCCTTAGTGCTCTGCAAGCTCTCCAGGACAACATAAAATCTGGGGTTCTGTGCTTTCTTTCATTCTGAACAAGTGTTACTGTTTTCTGCACAAAAGCGATTCTGCGAAGCAATGTGAACACTTGTGCTTCCCAGGCACAGAGAAGGTGCTAGCAGGGAATTCTCTGCCTGCCTTACCCCAGTGCTCTGCAAGCTCTCCAGGACAACATAAAATCTGGGGCTCTGTGCTTTCTTTCGTTCTGAACAAGTGTTACTGTTTTCTGCACAAAAGCGATTCTGCAAAGCAATGTGAACACTTCTGCTTCCCAGGCACAGAGAAGGTGCTAGCAGGGAATTCTCTGCCTGCTTTCCCCAGTGCTCTGCAAGCTCTCCAGGACAACATAAAATCTGGGGCTCTGTGCTTTCTTTCGTTCTGAACAAGTGTTACTGTTTTCTGCACAAAAGCGATTCTGCGAAGCAATGTGAACAGGCACAGAGAAGGTGCTAGCAGGGAATTCTCTGCCTGCCTTTCCTTAGTGCTCTGCAAGCTCTCCAGGACAACATAAAATCTGGGGTTCTGTGCTTTCTTTCATTCTGAACAAGTGTTACTGTTTTCTGCACAAAAGCGATTCTGCGAAGCAATGTGAACACTTGTGCTTCCCAGGCACAGAGAAGGTGCTAGCAGGGAATTCTCTGCCTGCCTTTCCCCAGTGCTCTGCAAGCTCTCCAGGACAACATAAAATCTGGGGCTCTGTGCTTTCTTTCGTTCTGAACAAGTGTTACTGTTTTCTGCACAAAAGCGATTCTGCGAAGCAATGTGAACAGGCACAGAGAAGGTGCTAGCAGGGAATTCTCTGCCTGCCTTTCCTTAGTGCTCTGCAAGCTCTCCAGGACAACATAAAATCTGGGGTTCTGTGCTTTCTTTCATTCTGAACAAGTGTTACTGTTTTCTGCACAAAAGCGATTCTGCGAAGCAATGTGAACACTTGTGCTTCCCAGGCACAGAGAAGGTGCTAGCAGGGAATTCTCTGCCTGCCTTTCCCCAGTGCTCTGCAAGCTCTCCAGGACAACATAAAATCTGGGGCTCTGTGCTTTCTTTCGTTCTGAACAAGTGTTACTGTTTTCTGCACAAAAGCGATTCTGCGAAGCAATGTGAACAGGCACAGAGAAGGTGCTAGCAGGGAATTCTCTGCCTGCCTTTCCTTAGTGCTCTGCAAGCTCTCCAGGACAACATAAAATCTGGGGTTCTGTGCTTTCTTTCATTCTGAACAAGTGTTACTGTTTTCTGCACAAAAGCGATTCTGCGAAGCAATGTGAACACTTGTGCTTCCCAGGCACAGAGAAGGTGCTAGCAGGGAATTCTCTGCCTGCCTTTCCCCAGTGCTCTGCAAGCTCTCCAGGACAACATAAAATCTGGGGCTCTGTGCTTTCTTTCGTTCTGAACAAGTGTTACTGTTTTCTGCACAAAAGCGATTCTGCGAAGCAATGTGAACACTTCTGCTTCCCAGGCACAGAGAAGGTGCTAGCAGGGAATTCTCTGCCTGCCTTTCCCCAGTGCTCTGCAAGCTCTCCAGGACAACATAAAATCTGGGGCTCTGTGCTTTCTTTCGTTCTGAACAAGTGTTACTGTTTTCTGCACAAAAGCGATTCTGCGAAGCAATGTGAACAGGCACAGAGAAGGTGCTAGCAGGGAATTCTCTGCCTGCCTTTCCTCAGTGCTCTGCAAGCTCTCCAGGACAACATAAAATCTGGGGTTCTGTGCTTTCTTTCATTCTGAACAAGTGTTACTGTTTTCTGCACAAAAGCGATTCTGCGAAGCAAAGTGAACACTTGTGCTTCCCAGGCACAGAGAAGGTTCTAGCAGTGAATTCTCTGCCTGCCTTTCCCCAGTGCTCTGCAAGCTCTCCAGGACAACATAAAATCTGGGGCTCTGTGCTTTCTTTCGTTCTGAACAAGTGTTACTGTTTTCTGCACAAAAGCGATTCTGCGAAGCAATGTGAACACTTCTGCTTCCCAGGCACAGAGAAGGTGCTAGCAGGGAATTCTCTGCCTGCCTTTCCCCAGTGCTCTGCAAGCTCTCCAGGACAACATAAAATCTGGGGCTCTGTGCTTTCTTTCGTTCTGAACAAGTGTTACTGTTTTCTGCACAAAAGCGATTCTGCGAAGCAATGTGAACACTTCTGCTTCCCAGGCACAGAGAAGGTGCTAGCAGGGAATTCTCTGCCTGCCTTTCCCCAGTGCTCTGCAAGCTCTCCAGGACAACATAAAATCTGGGGCTCTGTGCTTTCTTTCGTTCTGAACAAGTGTTACTGTTTTCTGCACAAAAGCGATTCTGCGAAGCAATGTGAACACTTCTGCTTCCCAGGCACAGAGAAGGTGCTAGCAGGGAATTCTCTGCCTGCCTTTCCCCAGTGCTCTGCAAGCTCTCCAGGACAACATAAAATCTGGGGCTCTGTGCTTTCTTTCGTTCTGAACAAGTGTTACTGTTTTCTGCACAAAAGCGATTCTGCGAAGCAATGTGAACACGCACAGAGAAGGTGCTAGCAGGGAATTCTCTGCCTGCCTTTCCTCAGTGCTCTGCAAGCTCTCCAGGACAGCAGCAAATCTGGGGTTCTGTGCTTTCTTTCATTCTGAACAAGTGTTACTGTTTTCTGCACAAAAGCGATTCTGCGAAGCAATGTGAACACTTCTGCTTCCCAGGCACAGAGAAGGTGCTAGCAGGGAATTCTCTGCCTGCCTTTCCCCAGTGCTCTGCAAGCTCTCCAGGACAACATAAAATCTGGGGCTCTGTGCTTTCTTTCGTTCTGAACAAGTGTTACTGTTTTCTGCACAAAAGCGATTCTGCGAAGCAATATGAACACTTGTGCTTCCCAGGCACAGAGAAGGTGCTAGCAGGGAATTCTCTGCCTGCCTTTCCCCAGTGCTCTGCAAGCTCTCCAGGACAACATAAAATCTGGGGCTCTGTGCTTTCTTTCGTTCTGAACAAGTGTTACTGTTTTCTGCACAAAAGCGATTCTGCGAAGCAATGTGAACACTTCTGCTTCCCAGGCACAGAGAAGGTGCTAGCAGGGAATTCTCTGCCTGCCTTACCCCAGTGCTCTGCAAGCTCTCCAGGACAACATAAAATCTGGGGCTCTGTGCTTTCTTTCGTTCTGAACAAGTGTTACTGTTTTCTGCACAAAAGCGATTCTGCAAAGCAATGTGAACACTTCTGCTTCCCAGGCACAGAGAAGGTGCTAGCAGGGAATTCTCTGCCTGCTTTCCCCAGTGCTCTGCAAGCTCTCCAGGACAACATAAAATCTGGGGCTCTGTGCTTTCTTTCGTTCTGAACAAGTGTTACTGTTTTCTGCACAAAAGCGATTCTGCGAAGCAATGTGAACACTTGTGCTTCCCAGGCACAGAGAAGGTGCTAGCAGGGAATTCTCTGCCTGCCTTTCCCCAGTGCTCTGCAAGCTCTCCAGGACAACATAAAATCTGGGGCTCTGTGCTTTCTTTCGTTCTGAACAAGTGTTACTGTTTTCTGCACAAAAGCGATTCTGCGAAGCAATGTGAACAGGCACAGAGAAGGTGCTAGCAGGGAATTCTCTGCCTGCCTTTCCTTAGTGCTCTGCAAGCTCTCCAGGACAACATAAAATCTGGGGTTCTGTGCTTTCTTTCATTCTGAACAAGTGTTACTGTTTTCTGCACAAAAGCGATTCTGCGAAGCAATGTGAACACTTGTGCTTCCCAGGCACAGAGAAGGTGCTAGCAGGGAATTCTCTGCCTGCCTTTCCCCAGTGCTCTGCAAGCTCTCCAGGACAACATAAAATCTGGGGCTCTGTGCTTTCTTTCGTTCTGAACAAGTGTTACTGTTTTCTGCACAAAAGCGATTCTGCGAAGCAATGTGAACACTTGTGCTTCCCAGGCACAGAGAAGGTGCTAGCAGGGAATTCTCTGCCTGCCTTTCCCCAGTGCTCTGCAAGCTCTCCAGGACAACATAAAATCTGGGGCTCTGTGCTTTCTTTCGTTCTGAACAAGTGTTACTGTTTTCTGCACAAAAGCGATTCTGCGAAGCAATGTGAACACTTCTGCTTCCCAGGCACAGAGAAGGTGCTAGCAGGGAATTCTCTGCCTGCCTTTCCCCAGTGCTCTGCAAGCTCTCCAGGACAACATAAAATCTGGGGCTCTGTGCTTTCTTTCGTTCTGAACAAGTGTTACTGTTTTCTGCACAAAAGCGATTCTGCGAAGCAATGTGAACACTTGTGCTTCCCAGGCACAGAGAAGGTGCTAGCAGGGAATTCTCTGCCTGCCTTTCCCCAGTGCTCTGCAAGCTCTCCAGGACAACAGCAAATCTGGGGCTCTGTGCTTTCTTTCGTTCTGAACAAGTGTTACTGTTTTCTGCACAAAAGCGATTCTGCGAAGCAATGTGAACAGGCACAGAGAAGGTGCTAGCAGGGAATTCTCTGCCTGCCTTTCCTCAGTGCTCTGCAAGCTCTCCAGGACAACATAAAATCTCGGGTTCTGTGCTTTCTTTCATTCTGAACAAGTGTTACTGTTTTCTGCACAAAAGCGATTCTGCGAAGCAAAGTGAACACTTGTGCTTCCCAGGCACAGAGAAGGTGCTAGCAGGGAATTCTCTGCCTGCCTTTCCCCAGTGCTCTGCAAGCTCTCCAGGACAACATAAAATCTGGGGCTCTGTGCTTTCTTTCGTTCTGAACAAGTGTTACTGTTTTCTGCACAAAAGCGATTCTGCGAAGCAATGTGAACACTTGTGCTTCCCAGGCACAGAGAAGGTGCTAGCAGGGAATTCTCTGCCTGCCTTTCCCCAGTGCTCTGCAAGCTCTCCAGGACAACAGCAAATCTGGGGCTCTGTGCTTTCTTTCGTTCTGAACAAGTGTTACTGTTTTCTGCACAAAAGCGATTCTGCGAAGCAATGTGAACACTTGTGCTTCCCAGGCACAGAGAAGGTGCTAGCAGGGAATTCTCTGCCAGCCTTTCCCCAGTGCTCTGCAAGCTCTCCAGGACAACATAAAATCTGGGGCTCTGTGCTTTCTTTCGTTCTGAACAAGTGTTACTGTTTTCTGCACAAAAGCGATTCTGCGAAGCAATGTGAACACTTGTGCTTCCCAGGCACAGAGAAGGTGCTAGCAGGGAATTCTCTGCCTGCCTTTCCCCAGTGCTCTGCAAGCTCTCCAGGACAACATAAAATCTGGGGCTCTGTGCTTTCTTTCGTTCTGAACAAGTGTTACTGTTTTCTGCACAAAAGCGATTCTGCAAAGCAATGTGAACACTTCTGCTTCCCAGGCACAGAGAAGGTGCTAGCAGGGAATTCTCTGCCTGCCTTTCCCCAGTGCTCTGCAAGCTCTCCAGGACAACAGCAAATCTGGGGCTCTGTGCTTTCTTTCGTTCTGAACAAGTGTTACTGTTTTCTGCACAAAAGCGATTCTGCGAAGCAATGTGAACACTTGTGCTTCCCAGGCACAGAGAAGGTGCTAGCAGGGAATTCTCTGCCTGCCTTTCCCCAGTGCTCTGCAAGCTCTCCAGGACAACATAAAATCTGGGGCTCTGTGCTTTCTTTCGTTCTGAACAAGTGTTACTGTTTTCTGCACAAAAGCGATTCTGCGAAGCAATATGAACACTTGTGCTTCCCAGGCACAGAGAAGGTGCTAGCAGGGAATTCTCTGCCTGCCTTTCCCCAGTGCTCTGCAAGCTCTCCAGGACAACATAAAATCTGGGGCTCTGTGCTTTCTTTCGTTCTGAACAAGTGTTACTGGTTTCTGCACAAAAGCGATTCTGCGAAGCAATGTGAACACTTGTGCTTCCCAGGCACAGAGAAGGTGCTAGCAGGGAATTCTCTGCCTGCCTTTCCCCAGTGCTCTGCAAGCTCTCCAGGACAACATAAAATCTGGGGCTCTGTGCTTTCTTTCGTTCTGAACAAGTGTTACTGTTTTCTGCACAAAAGCGATTCTGCGAAGCAATGTGAACACTTCTGCTTCCCAGGCACAGAGAAGGTGCTAGCAGGGAATTCTCTGCCTGCCTTTCCCCAGTGCTCTGCAAGCTCTCCAGGACAACATAAAATCTGGGGCTCTGTGCTTTCTTTCGTTCTGAACAAGTGTTACTGTTTTCTGCACAAAAGCGATTCTGCGAAGCAATGTGAACACTTGTGCTTCCCAGGCACAGAGAAGGTGCTAGCAGGGAATTCTCTGCCTGCCTTTCCCCAGTGCTCTGCAAGCTCTCCAGGACAACAGCAAATCTGGGGCTCTGTGCTTTCTTTCGTTCTGAACAAGTGTTACTGTTTTCTGCACAAAAGCGATTCTGCGAAGCAATGTGAACACTTGTGCTTCCCAGGCACAGAGAAGGTGCTAGCAGGGAATTCTCTGCCTGCCTTTCCCCAGTGCTCTGCAAGCTCTCCAGGACAACAGCAAATCTGGGGCTCTGTGCTTTCTTTCGTTCTGAACAAGTGTTACTGTTTTCTGCACAAAAGCGATTCTGCGAAGCAATGTGAACAGGCACAGAGAAGGTGCTAGCAGGGAATTCTCTGCCTGCCTTTCCTTAGTGCTCTGCAAGCTCTCCAGGACAACATAAAATCTGGGGTTCTGTGCTTTCTTTCATTCTGAACAAGTGTTACTGTTTTCTGCACAAAAGCGATTCTGCGAAGCAATGTGAACACTTGTGCTTCCCAGGCACAGAGAAGGTGCTAGCAGGGAATTCTCTGCCTGCCTTTCCCCAGTGCTCTGCAAGCTCTCCAGGACAACATAAAATCTGGGGCTCTGTGATTTCTTTCGTTCTGAACAAGTGTTACTGTTTTCTGCACAAAAGCGATTCTGCGAAGCAATGTGAACACTTGTGCTTCCCAGGCACAGAGAAGGTGCTAGCAGGGAATTCTCTGCCTGCCTTTCCCCAGTGCTCTGCAAGCTCTCCAGGACAACATAAAATCTGGGGCTCTGTGCTTTCTTTCGTTCTGAACAAGTGTTACTGTTTTCTGCACAAAAACGATTCTGAGAAGCAATGTGAACACTTCTGCTTCCCAGGCACAGAGAAGGTGCTAGCAGGGAATTCTCTGCCTGCCTTTCCCCAGTGCTCTGCAAGCTCTCCAGGACAACATAAAATCTGGGGCTCTGTGCTTTCTTTCGTTCTGAACAAGTGTTACTGTTTTCTGCACAAAAGCGATTCTGCGAAGCAATGTGAACACTTCTGCTTCCCAGGCACAGAGAAGGTTCTAGCAGGGAATTCTCTGCCTGCCTTTCCCCAGTGCTCTGCAAGCTCTCCAGGACAACATAAAATCTGGGGCTCTGTGCTTTCTTTCGTTCTGAACAAGTGTTACTGTTTTCTGCACAAAAGCGATTCTGCGAAGCAATGTGAACACTTCTGCTTCCCAGGCACAGAGAAGGTGCTAGCAGGGAATTCTCTGCCTGCCTTTCCCCAGTGCTCTGCAAGCTCTCCAGGACAACATAAAATCTGGGGCTCTGTGCTTTCTTTCGTTCTGAACAAGTGTTACTGTTTTCTGCACAAAAGCGATTCTGCGAAGCAATGTGAACACTTGTGCTTCCCAGGCACAGAGAAGGTGCTAGCAGGGAATTCTCTGCCTGCCTTTCCCCAGTGCTCTGCAAGCTCTCCAGGACAACATAAAATCTGGGGCTCTGTGCTTTCTTTCGTTCTGAACAAGTGTTACTGTTTTCTGCACAAAAGCGATTCTGCGAAGCAATGTGAACACTTCTGCTTCCCAGGCACAGAGAAGGTGCTAGCAGGGAATTCTCTGCCTGCCTTTCCCCAGTGCTCTGCAAGCTCTCCAGGACAACATAAAATCTGGGGCTCTGTGCTTTCTTTCGTTCTGAACAAGTGTTACTGTTTTCTGCACAAAAGCGATTCTGCGAAGCAATGTGAACACTTGTGCTTCCCAGGCACAGAGAAGGTGCTAGCAGGGAATTCTCTGCCTGCCTTTCCCCAGTGCTCTGCAAGCTCTCCAGGACAACATAAAATCTGGGGCTCTGTGCTTTCTTTCGTTCTGAACAAGTGTTACTGTTTTCTGCACAAAAGCGATTCTGCGAAGCAATGTGAACACTCACAGAGAAGGTGCTAGCAGGGAATTCTCTGCCTGCCTTTCCTCAGTGCTCTGCAAGCTCTCCAGGACAGCAGCAAATCTGGGGTTCTGTGCTTTCTTTCATTCTGAACAAGTGTTACTGTTTTCTGCACAAAAGCGATTCTGCGAAGCAATGTGAACACTTGTGCTTCCCAGGCACAGAGAAGGTGCTAGCAGGGAATTCTCTGCCTGCCTTTCCCCAGTGCTCTGCAAGCTCTCCAGGACAACATAAAATCTGGGGCTCTGTGCTTTCTTTCGTTCTGAACAAGTGTTACTGTTTTCTGCACAAAAGCGATTCTGCGAAGCAATATGAACACTTCTGCTTCCCAGGCACAGAGAAGGTGCTAGCAGGGAATTCTCTGCCTGCCTTTCCCCAGTGCTCTGCAAGCTCTCCAGGACAACATAAAATCTGGGGCTCTGTGCTTTCTTTCGTTCTGAACAAGTGTTACTGTTTTCTGCACAAAAGCGATTCTGCGAAGCAATGTGAACACTTGTGCTTCCCAGGCACAGAGAAGGTGCTAGCAGGGAATTCTCTGCCTGCCTTTCCCCAGTGCTCTGCAAGCTCTCCAGGACAACATAAAATCTGGGGCTCTGTGCTTTCTTTCGTTCTGAACAAGTGTTACTGTTTTCTGCACAAAAGCGATTCTGCGAAGCAATGTGAACACTTCTGCTTCCCAGGCACAGAGAAGGTGCTAGCAGGGAATTCTCTGCCTGCCTTTCCCCAGTGCTCTGCAAGCTCTCCAGGACAACATAAAATCTGGGGCTCTGTGCTTTCTTTCATTCTGAACAAGTGTTACTGTTTTCTGCACAAAAGCGATTCTGCAAAGCAATGTGAACACTTGTGCTTCCCAGGCACAGAGAAGGTGCTAGCAGGGAATTCTCTGCCTGCCTTTCCCCAGTGCTCTGCAAGCTCTCCAGGACAACATAAAATCTGGGGCTCTGTGATTTCTTTCGTTCTGAACAAGTGTTACTGTTTTCTGCACAAAAGCGATTCTGCGAAGCAATGTGAACACTTGTGCTTCCCAGGCACAGAGAAGGTGCTAGCAGGGAATTCTCTGCCTGCCTTTCCCCAGTGCTCTGCAAGCTCTCCAGGACAACATAAAATCTGGGGCTCTGTGCTTTCTTTCGTTCTGAACAAGTGTTACTGTTTTCTGCACAAAAGCGATTCTGCGAAGCAATGTGAACACTTCTGCTTCCCAGGCACAGAGAAGGTGCTAGCAGGGAATTCTCTGCCTGCCTTTCCCCAGTGCTCTGCAAGCTCTCCAGGACAACATAAAATCTGGGGCTCTGTGCTTTCTTTCATTCTGAACAAGTGTTACTGTTTTCTGCACAAAAGCGATTCTGCGAAGCAATGTGAACACTTGTGCTTCCCAGGCACAGAGAAGGTTCTAGCAGGGAATTCTCTGCCTGCCTTTCCCCAGTGCTCTGCAAGCTCTCCAGGACAACATAAAATCTGGGGCTCTGTGCTTTCTTTCGTTCTGAACAAGTGTTACTGTTTTCTGCACAAAAGCGATTCTGCGAAGCAATGTGAACACTTCTGCTTCCCAGGCACAGAGAAGGTGCTAGCAGGGAATTCTCTGCCTGCCTTTCCCCAGTGCTCTGCAAGCTCTCCAGGACAACATAAAATCTGGGGCTCTGTGCTTTCTTTCGTTCTGAACAAGTGTTACTGTTTTCTGCACAAAAGCGATTCTGCGAAGCAATGTGAACACTTGTGCTTCCCAGGCACAGAGAAGGTGCTAGCAGGGAATTCTCTGCCTGCCTTTCCCCAGTGCTCTGCAAGCTCTCCAGGACAACAGCAAATCTGGGGCTCTGTGCTTTCTTTCGTTCTGAACAAGTGTTACTGTTTTCTGCACAAAAGCGATTCTGCGAAGCAATGTGAACAGGCACAGAGAAGGTGCTAGCAGGGAATTCTCTGCCTGCCTTTCCTCAGTGCTCTGCAAGCTCTCCAGGACAACATAAAATCTGGGGTTCTGTGCTTTCTTTCATTCTGAACAAGTGTTACTGTTTTCTGCACAAAAGCGATTCTGCGAAGCAAAGTGAACACTTGTGCTTCCCAGGCACAGAGAAGGTTCTAGCAGGGAATTCTCTGCCTGCCTTTCCCCAGTGCTCTGCAAGCTCTCCAGGACAACATAAAATCTGGGGCTCTGTGCTTTCTTTCGTTCTGAACAAGTGTTACTGTTTTCTGCACAAAAGCGATTCTGCGAAGCAATGTGAACACTTGTGCTTCCCAGGCACAGAGAAGGTGCTAGCAGGGAATTCTCTGCCTGCCTTTCCCCAGTGCTCTGCAAGCTCTCCAGGACAACAGCAAATCTGGGGCTCTGTGCTTTCTTTCGTTCTGAACAAGTGTTACTGTTTTCTGCACAAAAGCGATTCTGCGAAGCAATGTGAACACTTGTGCTTCCCAGGCACAGAGAAGGTGCTAGCAGGGAATTCTCTGCCTGCCTTTCCCCAGTGCTCTGCAAGCTCTCCAGGACAACATAAAATCTGGGGCTCTGTGCTTTCTTTCGTTCTGAACAAGTGTTACTGTTTTCTGCACAAAAGCGATTCTGCGAAGCAATGTGAACACTTGTGCTTCCCAGGCACAGAGAAGGTGCTAGCAGGGAATTCTCTGCCTGCCTTTCCCCAGTGCTCTGCAAGCTCTCCAGGACAACATAAAATCTGGGGCTCTGTGCTTTCTTTCGTTCTGAACAAGTGTTACTGTTTTCTGCACAAAAGCGATTCTGCGAAGCAATGTGAACAGGCACAGAGAAGGTGCTAGCAGGGAATTCTCTGCCTGCCTTTCCTCAGTGCTCTGCAAGCTCTCCAGGACAACATAAAATCTGGGGTTCTGTGCTTTCTTTCATTCTGAACAAGTGTTACTGTTTTCTGCACAAAAGCGATTCTGCGAAGCAAAGTGAACACTTGTGCTTCCCAGGCACAGAGAAGGTTCTAGCAGGGAATTCTCTGCCTGCCTTTCCCCAGTGCTCTGCAAGCTCTCCAGGACAACATAAAATCTGGGGCTCTGTGCTTTCTTTCGTTCTGAACAAGTGTTACTGTTTTCTGCACAAAAGCGATTCTGCGAAGCAATGTGAACACTTCTGCTTCCCAGGCACAGAGAAGGTGCTAGCAGGGAATTCTCTGCCTGCCTTTCCCCAGTGCTCTGCAAGCTCTCCAGGACAACATAAAATCTGGGGCTCTGTGCTTTCTTTCGTTCTGAACAAGTGTTACTGGTTTCTGCACAAAAGCGATTCTGCGAAGCAATGTGAACACTTGTGCTTCCCAGGCACAGAGAAGGTGCTAGCAGGGAATTCTCTGCCTGCCTTTCCCCAGTGCTCTGCAAGCTCTCCAGGACAACATAAAATCTGGGGCTCTGTGCTTTCTTTCGTTCTGAACAAGTGTTACTGTTTTCTGCACAAAAGCGATTCTGCGAAGCAATGTGAACACTTGTGCTTCCCAGGCACAGAGAAGGTGCTAGCAGGGAATTCTCTGCCTGCCTTTCCCCAGTGCTCTGCAAGCTCTCCAGGACAACATAAAATCTGGGGCTCTGTGCTTTCTTTCGTTCTGAACAAGTGTTACTGTTTTCTGCACAAAAGCGATTCTGCGAAGCAATGTGAACACTTGTGCTTCCCAGGCACAGAGAAGGTGCTAGCAGGGAATTCTCTGCCTGCCTTTCCCCAGTGCTCTGCAAGCTCTCCAGGACAACAGCAAATCTGGGGCTCTGTGCTTTCTTTCGTTCTGAACAAGTGTTACTGTTTTCTGCACAAAAGCGATTCTGCGAAGCAATGTGAACACTTGTGCTTCCCAGGCACAGAGAAGGTGCTAGCAGGGAATTCTCTGCCTGCCTTTCCCCAGTGCTCTGCAAGCTCTCCAGGACAACAGCAAATCTGGGGCTCTGTGCTTTCTTTCGTTCTGAACAAGTGTTACTGTTTTCTGCACAAAAGCGATTCTGCGAAGCAATGTGAACAGGCACAGAGAAGGTGCTAGCAGGGAATTCTCTGCCTGCCTTTCCTTAGTGCTCTGCAAGCTCTCCAGGACAACAGCAAATCTGGGGTTCTGTGCTTTCTTTCATTCTGAACAAGTGTTACTGTTTTCTGCACAAAAGCGATTCTGCGAAGCAATGTGAACACTTGTGCTTCCCAGGCACAGAGAAGGTGCTAGCAGGGAATTCTCTGCCTGCCTTTCCCCAGTGCTCTGCAAGCTCTCCAGGACAACATAAAATCTGGGGCTCTGTGATTTCTTTCGTTCTGAACAAGTGTTACTGTTTTCTGCACAAAAGCGATTCTGCGAAGCAATGTGAACACTTGTGCTTCCCAGGCACAGAGAAGGTGCTAGCAGGGAATTCTCTGCCTGCCTTTCCCCAGTGCTCTGCAAGCTCTCCAGGACAACATAAAATCTGGGGCTCTGTGCTTTCTTTCGTTCTGAACAAGTGTTACTGTTTTCTGCACAAAAACGATTCTGAGAAGCAATGTGAACACTTCTGCTTCCCAGGCACAGAGAAGGTGCTAGCAGGGAATTCTCTGCCTGCCTTTCCCCAGTGCTCTGCAAGCTCTCCAGGACAACATAAAATCTGGGGCTCTGTGCTTTCTTTCGTTCTGAACAAGTGTTACTGTTTTCTGCACAAAAGCGATTCTGCGAAGCAATGTGAACACTTCTGCTTCCCAGGCACAGAGAAGGTTCTAGCAGGGAATTCTCTGCCTGCCTTTCCCCAGTGCTCTGCAAGCTCTCCAGGACAACATAAAATCTGGGGCTCTGTGCTTTCTTTCGTTCTGAACAAGTGTTACTGTTTTCTGCACAAAAGCGATTCTGCGAAGCAATGTGAACACTTCTGCTTCCCAGGCACAGAGAAGGTGCTAGCAGGGAATTCTCTGCCTGCCTTTCCCCAGTGCTCTGCAAGCTCTCCAGGACAACATAAAATCTGGGGCTCTGTGCTTTCTTTCGTTCTGAACAAGTGTTACTGTTTTCTGCACAAAAGCGATTCTGCGAAGCAATGTGAACACTTGTGCTTCCCAGGCACAGAGAAGGTGCTAGCAGGGAATTCTCTGCCTGCCTTTCCCCAGTGCTCTGCAAGCTCTCCAGGACAACATAAAATCTGGGGCTCTGTGCTTTCTTTCGTTCTGAACAAGTGTTACTGTTTTCTGCACAAAAGCGATTCTGCGAAGCAATGTGAACACTTCTGCTTCCCAGGCACAGAGAAGGTGCTAGCAGGGAATTCTCTGCCTGCCTTTCCCCAGTGCTCTGCAAGCTCTCCAGGACAACATAAAATCTGGGGCTCTGTGCTTTCTTTCGTTCTGAACAAGTGTTACTGTTTTCTGCACAAAAGCGATTCTGCGAAGCAATGTGAACACTTGTGCTTCCCAGGCACAGAGAAGGTGCTAGCAGGGAATTCTCTGCCTGCCTTTCCCCAGTGCTCTGCAAGCTCTCCAGGACAACATAAAATCTGGGGCTCTGTGCTTTCTTTCGTTCTGAACAAGTGTTACTGTTTTCTGCACAAAAGCGATTCTGCGAAGCAATGTGAACACTCACAGAGAAGGTGCTAGCAGGGAATTCTCTGCCTGCCTTTCCTCAGTGCTCTGCAAGCTCTCCAGGACAGCAGCAAATCTGGGGTTCTGTGCTTTCTTTCATTCTGAACAAGTGTTACTGTTTTCTGCACAAAAGCGATTCTGCGAAGCAATGTGAACACTTGTGCTTCCCAGGCACAGAGAAGGTGCTAGCAGGGAATTCTCTGCCTGCCTTTCCCCAGTGCTCTGCAAGCTCTCCAGGACAACATAAAATCTGGGGCTCTGTGCTTTCTTTCGTTCTGAACAAGTGTTACTGTTTTCTGCACAAAAGCGATTCTGCGAAGCAATATGAACACTTCTGCTTCCCAGGCACAGAGAAGGTGCTAGCAGGGAATTCTCTGCCTGCCTTTCCCCAGTGCTCTGCAAGCTCTCCAGGACAACATAAAATCTGGGGCTCTGTGCTTTCTTTCGTTCTGAACAAGTGTTACTGTTTTCTGCACAAAAGCGATTCTGCGAAGCAATGTGAACACTTGTGCTTCCCAGGCACAGAGAAGGTGCTAGCAGGGAATTCTCTGCCTGCCTTTCCCCAGTGCTCTGCAAGCTCTCCAGGACAACATAAAATCTGGGGCTCTGTGCTTTCTTTCGTTCTGAACAAGTGTTACTGTTTTCTGCACAAAAGCGATTCTGCGAAGCAATGTGAACACTTCTGCTTCCCAGGCACAGAGAAGGTGCTAGCAGGGAATTCTCTGCCTGCCTTTCCCCAGTGCTCTGCAAGCTCTCCAGGACAACATAAAATCTGGGGCTCTGTGCTTTCTTTCATTCTGAACAAGTGTTACTGTTTTCTGCACAAAAGCGATTCTGCAAAGCAATGTGAACACTTCTGCTTCCCAGGCACAGAGAAGGTGCTAGCAGGGAATTCTCTGCCTGCCTTTCCCCAGTGCTCTGCAAGCTCTCCAGGACAACATAAAATCTGGGGCTCTGTGATTTCTTTCGTTCTGAACAAGTGTTACTGTTTTCTGCACAAAAGCGATTCTGCGAAGCAATGTGAACACTTGTGCTTCCCAGGCACAGAGAAGGTGCTAGCAGGGAATTCTCTGCCTGCCTTTCCCCAGTGCTCTGCAAGCTCTCCAGGACAACATAAAATCTGGGGCTCTGTGCTTTCTTTCGTTCTGAACAAGTGTTACTGTTTTCTGCACAAAAACGATTCTGCGAAGCAATGTGAACACTTCTGCTTCCCAGGCACAGAGAAGGTGCTAGCAGGGAATTCTCTGCCTGCCTTTCCCCAGTGCTCTGCAAGCTCTCCAGGACAACATAAAATCTGGGGCTCTGTGCTTTCTTTCATTCTGAACAAGTGTTACTGTTTTCTGCACAAAAGCGATTCTGCGAAGCAATGTGAACACTTGTGCTTCCCAGGCACAGAGAAGGTTCTAGCAGGGAATTCTCTGCCTGCCTTTCCCCAGTGCTCTGCAAGCTCTCCAGGACAACATAAAATCTGGGGCTCTGTGCTTTCTTTCGTTCTGAACAAGTGTTACTGTTTTCTGCACAAAAGCGATTCTGCGAAGCAATGTGAACACTTCTGCTTCCCAGGCACAGAGAAGGTGCTAGCAGGGAATTCTCTGCCTGCCTTTCCCCAGTGCTCTGCAAGCTCTCCAGGACAACATAAAATCTGGGGCTCTGTGCTTTCTTTCGTTCTGAACAAGTGTTACTGTTTTCTGCACAAAAGCGATTCTGCGAAGCAATGTGAACACTTGTGCTTCCCAGGCACAGAGAAGGTGCTAGCAGGGAATTCTCTGCCTGCCTTTCCCCAGTGCTCTGCAAGCTCTCCAGGACAACAGCAAATCTGGGGCTCTGTGCTTTCTTTCGTTCTGAACAAGTGTTACTGTTTTCTGCACAAAAGCGATTCTGCGAAGCAATGTGAACAGGCACAGAGAAGGTGCTAGCAGGGAATTCTCTGCCTGCCTTTCCTCAGTGCTCTGCAAGCTCTCCAGGACAACATAAAATCTGGGGTTCTGTGCTTTCTTTCATTCTGAACAAGTGTTACTGTTTTCTGCACAAAAGCGATTCTGCGAAGCAAAGTGAACACTTGTGCTTCCCAGGCACAGAGAAGGTTCTAGCAGGGAATTCTCTGCCTGCCTTTCCCCAGTGCTCTGCAAGCTCTCCAGGACAACATAAAATCTGGGGCTCTGTGCTTTCTTTCGTTCTGAACAAGTGTTACTGTTTTCTGCACAAAAGCGATTCTGCGAAGCAATGTGAACACTTGTGCTTCCCAGGCACAGAGAAGGTGCTAGCAGGGAATTCTCTGCCTGCCTTTCCCCAGTGCTCTGCAAGCTCTCCAGGACAACAGCAAATCTGGGGCTCTGTGCTTTCTTTCGTTCTGAACAAGTGTTACTGTTTTCTGCACAAAAGCGATTCTGCGAAGCAATGTGAACACTTGTGCTTCCCAGGCACAGAGAAGGTGCTAGCAGGGAATTCTCTGCCTGCCTTTCCCCAGTGCTCTGCAAGCTCTCCAGGACAACATAAAATCTGGGGCTCTGTGCTTTCTTTCGTTCTGAACAAGTGTTACTGTTTTCTGCACAAAAGCGATTCTGCGAAGCAATGTGAACACTTGTGCTTCCCAGGCACAGAGAAGGTGCTAGCAGGGAATTCTCTGCCTGCCTTTCCCCAGTGCTCTGCAAGCTCTCCAGGACAACATAAAATCTGGGGCTCTGTGCTTTCTTTCGTTCTGAACAAGTGTTACTGTTTTCTGCACAAAAGCGATTCTGCGAAGCAATGTGAACAGGCACAGAGAAGGTGCTAGCAGGGAATTCTCTGCCTGCCTTTCCTCAGTGCTCTGCAAGCTCTCCAGGACAACATAAAATCTGGGGTTCTGTGCTTTCTTTCATTCTGAACAAGTGTTACTGTTTTCTGCACAAAAGCGATTCTGCGAAGCAAAGTGAACACTTGTGCTTCCCAGGCACAGAGAAGGTTCTAGCAGGGAATTCTCTGCCTGCCTTTCCCCAGTGCTCTGCAAGCTCTCCAGGACAACATAAAATCTGGGGCTCTGTGCTTTCTTTCGTTCTGAACAAGTGTTACTGTTTTCTGCACAAAAGCGATTCTGCGAAGCAATGTGAACACTTCTGCTTCCCAGGCACAGAGAAGGTGCTAGCAGGGAATTCTCTGCCTGCCTTTCCCCAGTGCTCTGCAAGCTCTCCAGGACAACATAAAATCTGGGGCTCTGTGCTTTCTTTCGTTCTGAACAACTGTTACTGTTTTCTGCACAAAAGCGATTCTGCGAAGCAATGTGAACACTTCTGCTTCCCAGGCACAGAGAAGGTGCTAGCAGGGAATTCTCTGCCTGCCTTTCCCCAGTGCTCTGCAAGCTCTCCAGGACAACATAAAATCTGGGGCTCTGTGCTTTCTTTCGTTCTGAACAAGTGTTAGTGTTTTCTGCACAAAAGCGATTCTGCGAAGCAATGTGAACACTTGTGCTTCCCAGGCACAGAGAAGGTGCTAGCAGGGAATTCTCTGCCTGCCTTTCCCCAGTGCTCTGCAAGCTCTCCAGGACAACATAAAATCTGGGGCTCTGTGCTTTCTTTCGTTCTGAACAAGTGTTACTGTTTTCTGCACAAAAGCGATTCTGCGAAGCAATGGGAACACGCACAGAGAAGGTGCTAGCAGGGAATTCTCTGCCTGCCTTTCCTCAGTGCTCTGCAAGCTCTCCAGGACAGCAGCAAATCTGGGGTTCTGTGCTTTCTTTCATTCTGAACAAGTGTTACTGTTTTCTGCACAAAAGCGATTCTGCGAAGCAATGTGAACACTTCTGCTTCCCAGGCACAGAGAAGGTGCTAGCAGGGAATTCTCTGCCTGCCTTTCCCCAGTGCTCTGCAAGCTCTCCAGGACAACATAAAATCTGGGGCTCTGTGCTTTCTTTCGTTCTGAACAAGTGTTACTGTTTTCTGCACAAAAGCGATTCTGCGAAGCAATATGAACACTTCTGCTTCCCAGGCACAGAGAAGGTGCTAGCAGGGAATTCTCTGCCTGCCTTTCCCCAGTGCTCTGCAAGCTCTCCAGGACAACATAAAATCTGGGGCTCTGTGCTTTCTTTCGTTCTGAACAAGTGTTACTGTTTTCTGCACAAAAGCGATTCTGCGAAGCAATGTGAACACTTGTGCTTCCCAGGCACAGAGAAGGTGCTAGCAGGGAATTCTCTGCCTGCCTTTCCCCAGTGCTCTGCAAGCTCTCCAGGACAACATAAAATCTGGGGCTCTGTGCTTTCTTTCGTTCTGAACAAGTGTTACTGTTTTCTGCACAAAAGCGATTCTGCGAAGCAATGTGAACACTTCTGCTTCCCAGGCACAGAGAAGGTGCTAGCAGGGAATTCTCTGCCTGCCTTTCCCCAGTGCTCTGCAAGCTCTCCAGGACAACATAAAATCTGGGGCTCTGTGCTTTCTTTCATTCTGAACAAGTGTTACTGTTTTCTGCACAAAAGCGATTCTGCAAAGCAATGTGAACACTTCTGCTTCCCAGGCACAGAGAAGGTGCTAGCAGGGAATTCTCTGCCTGCCTTTCCCCAGTGCTCTGCAAGCTCTCCAGGACAACATAAAATCTGGGGCTCTGTGCTTTCTTTCGTTCTGAACAAGTGTTACTGTTTTCTGCACAAAAGCGATTCTGCGAAGCAATGTGAACACTTGTGCTTCCCAGGCACAGAGAAGGTGCTAGCAGGGAATTCTCTGCCTGCCTTTCCCCAGTGCTCTGCAAGCTCTCCAGGACAACAGCAAATCTGGGGCTCTGTGCTTTCCTTCGTTCTGAACAAGTGTTACTGTTTTCTGCACAAAAGCGATTCTGCGAAGCAATGTGAACAGGCACAGAGAAGGTGCTAGCAGGGAATTCTCTGCCTGCCTTTCCTTAGTGCTCTGCAAGCTCTCCAGGACAACATAAAATCTGGGGCTCTGTGCTTTCTTTCGTTCTGAACAAGTGTTACTGTTTTCTGCACAAAAGCGATTCTGCGAAGCAATGTGAACACTTGTGCTTCCCAGGCACAGAGAAGGTGCTAGCAGGGAATTCTCTGCCTGCCTTTCCCCAGTGCTCTGCAAGCTCTCCAGGACAACAGCAAATCTGGGGCTCTGTGCTTTCTTTCGTTCTGAACAAGTGTTACTGTTTTCTGCACAAAAGCGATTCTGCGAAGCAATGTGAACACTTGTGCTTCCCAGGCACAGAGAAGGTGCTAGCAGGGAATTCTCTGCCTGCCTTTCCCCAGTGCTCTGCAAGCTCTCCAGGACAACATAAAATCTGGGGCTCTGTGCTTTCTTTCGTTCTGAACAAGTGTTACTGTTTTCTGCACAAAAGCGATTCTGCGAAGCAATGTGAACACTTGTGCTTCCCAGGCACAGAGAAGGTGCTAGCAGGGAATTCTCTGCCTGCCTTTCCCCAGTGCTCTGCAAGCTCTCCAGGACAACATAAAATCTGGGGCTCTGTGCTTTCTTTCGTTCTGAACAAGTGTTACTGTTTTCTGCACAAAAGCGATTCTGCGAAGCAATGTGAACAGGCACAGAGAAGGTGCTAGCAGGGAATTCTCTGCCTGCCTTTCCTCAGTGCTCTGCAAGCTCTCCAGGACAACATAAAATCTGGGGTTCTGTGCTTTCTTTCATTCTGAACAAGTGTTACTGTTTTCTGCACAAAAGCGATTCTGCGAAGCAAAGTGAACACTTGTGCTTCCCAGGCACAGAGAAGGTTCTAGCAGGGAATTCTCTGCCTGCCTTTCCCCAGTGCTCTGCAAGCTCTCCAGGACAACATAAAATCTGGGGCTCTGTGCTTTCTTTCGTTCTGAACAAGTGTTACTGTTTTCTGCACAAAAGCGATTCTGCGAAGCAATGTGAACACTTGTGCTTCCCAGGCACAGAGAAGGTGCTAGCAGGGAATTCTCTGCCTGCCTTTCCCCAGTGCTCTGCAAGCTCTCCAGGACAACATAAAATCTGGGGCTCTGTGCTTTCTTTCGTTCTGAACAAGTGTTACTGTTTTCTGCACAAAAGCGATTCTGCGAAGCAATGTGAACACTTCTGCTTCCCAGGCACAGAGAAGGTGCTAGCAGGGAATTCTCTGCCTGCCTTTCCCCAGTGCTCTGCAAGCTCTCCAGGACAACATAAAATCTGGGGCTCTGTGCTTTCTTTCGTTCTGAACAAGTGTTACTGTTTTCTGCACAAAAGCGATTCTGCGAAGCAATGTGAACACTTGTGCTTCCCAGGCACAGAGAAGGTGCTAGCAGGGAATTCTCTGCCTGCCTTTCCCCAGTGCTCTGCAAGCTCTCCAGGACAACATAAAATCTGGGGCTCTGTGCTTTCTTTCGTTCTGAACAAGTGTTACTGTTTTCTGCACAAAAGCGATTCTGCGAAGCAATGGGAACACGCACAGAGAAGGTGCTAGCAGGGAATTCTCTGCCTGCCTTTCCTCAGTGCTCTGCAAGCTCTCCAGGACAGCAGCAAATCTGGGGTTCTGTGCTTTCTTTCATTCTGAACAAGTGTTACTGTTTTCTGCACAAAAGCGATTCTGCGAAGCAATGTGAACACTTCTGCTTCCCAGGCACAGAGAAGGTGCTAGCAGGGAATTCTCTGCCTGCCTTTCCCCAGTGCTCTGCAAGCTCTCCAGGACAACATAAAATCTGGGGCTCTGTGCTTTCTTTCGTTCTGAACAAGTGTTACTGTTTTCTGCACAAAAGCGATTCTGCGAAGCAATATGAACACTTCTGCTTCCCAGGCACAGAGAAGGTGCTAGCAGGGAATTCTCTGCCTGCCTTTCCCCAGTGCTCTGCAAGCTCTCCAGGACAACATAAAATCTGGGGCTCTGTGCTTTCTTTCGTTCTGAACAAGTGTTACTGTTTTCTGCACAAAAGCGATTCTGCGAAGCAATGTGAACACTTGTGCTTCCCAGGCACAGAGAAGGTGCTAGCAGGGAATTCTCTGCCTGCCTTTCCCCAGTGCTCTGCAAGCTCTCCAGGACAACATAAAATCTGGGGCTCTGTGCTTTCTTTCGTTCTGAACAAGTGTTACTGTTTTCTGCACAAAAGCGATTCTGCGAAGCAATGTGAACACTTCTGCTTCCCAGGCACAGAGAAGGTGCTAGCAGGGAATTCTCTGCCTGCCTTTCCCCAGTGCTCTGCAAGCTCTCCAGGACAACATAAAATCTGGGGCTCTGTGCTTTCTTTCGTTCTGAACAAGTGTTACTGTTTTCTGCACAAAAGCGATTCTGCGAAGCAATGTGAACACTTGTGCTTCCCAGGCACAGAGAAGGTGCTAGCAGGGAATTCTCTGCCTGCCTTTCCCCAGTGCTCTGCAAGCTCTCCAGGACAACAGCAAATCTGGGGCTCTGTGCTTTCCTTCGTTCTGAACAAGTGTTACTGTTTTCTGCACAAAAGCGATTCTGCGAAGCAATGTGAACAGGCACAGAGAAGGTGCTAGCAGGGAATTCTCTGCCTGCCTTTCCTTAGTGCTCTGCAAGCTCTCCAGGACAACATAAAATCTGGGGTTCTGTGCTTTCTTTCATTCTGAACAAGTGTTACTGTTTTCTGCACAAAAGCGATTCTGCGAAGCAATGTGAACACTTCTGCTTCCCAGGCACAGAGAAGGTGCTAGCAGGGAATTCTCTGCCTGCCTTTCCCCAGTGCTCTGCAAGCTCTCCAGGACAACAGCAAATCTGGGGCTCTGTGCTTTCTTTCGTTCTGAACAAGTGTTACTGTTTTCTGCACAAAAGCGATTCTGCGAAGCAATGTGAACACTTCTGCTTCCCAGGCACAGAGAAGGTGCTAGCAGGGAATTCTCTGCCTGCCTTTCCCCAGTGCTCTGCAAGCTCTCCAGGACAACATAAAATCTGGGGCTCTGTGCTTTCTTTCGTTCTGAACAAGTGTTACTGTTTTCTGCACAAAAGCGATTCTGCGAAGCAATGTGAACACTTCTGCTTCCCAGGCACAGAGAAGGTGCTAGCAGGGAATTCTCTGCCTGCCTTTCCCCAGTGCTCTGCAAGCTCTCCAGGACAACATAAAATCTGGGGCTCTGTGCTTTCTTTCGTTCTGAACAAGTGTTACTGTTTTCTGCACAAAAACGATTCTGCGAAGCAATGTGAACACTTCTGCTTCCCAGGCACAGAGAAGGTGCTAGCAGGGAATTCTCTGCCTGCCTTTCCCCAGTGCTCTGCAAGCTTCCAGGACAACATAAAATCTGGGGCTCTGTGCTTTCTTTCGTTCTGAACAAGTGTTACTGTTTTCTGCACAAAAGCGATTCTGCGAAGCAATGTGAACACTTGTGCTTCCCAGGCACAGAGAAGGTGCTAGCAGGGAATTCTCTGCCTGCCTTTCCCCAGTGCTCTGCAAGCTCTCCAGGACAACAGCAAATCTGGGGCTCTGTGCTTTCCTTCGTTCTGAACAAGTGTTACTGTTTTCTGCACAAAAGCGATTCTGCGAAGCAATGTGAACAGGCACAGAGAAGGTGCTAGCAGGGAATTCTCTGCCTGCCTTTCCCCAGTGCTCTGCAAGCTCTCCAGGACAACATAAAATCTGGGGTTCTGTGCTTTCTTTCATTCTGAACAAGTGTTACTGTTTTCTGCACAAAAGCGATTCTGCGAAGCAATGTGAACACTTCTGCTTCCCAGGCACAGAGAAGGTGCTAGCAGGGAATTCTCTGCCTGCCTTTCCCCAGTGCTCTGCAAGCTCTCCAGGACAACAGCAAATCTGGGGCTCTGTGCTTTCTTTCGTTCTGAACAAGTGTTACTGTTTTCTGCACAAAAGCGATTCTGCGAAGCAATGTGAACACTTCTGCTTCCCAGGCACAGAGAAGGTGCTAGCAGGGAATTCTCTGCCTGCCTTTCCCCAGTGCTCTGCAAGCTCTCCAGGACAACATAAAATCTGGGGCTCTGTGCTTTCTTTCGTTCTGAACAAGTGTTACTGTTTTCTGCACAAAAGCGATTCTGCGAAGCAATGTGAACACTTCTGCTTCCCAGGCACAGAGAAGGTGCTAGCAGGGAATTCTCTGCCTGCCTTTCCCCAGTGCTCTGCAAGCTCTCCAGGACAACATAAAATCTGGGGCTCTGTGCTTTCTTTCGTTCTGAACAAGTGTTACTGTTTTCTGCACAAAAACGATTCTGCGAAGCAATGTGAACACTTCTGCTTCCCAGGCACAGAGAAGGTGCTAGCAGGGAATTCTCTGCCTGCCTTTCCCCAGTGCTCTGCAAGCTTCCAGGACAACATAAAATCTGGGGCTCTGTGCTTTCTTTCGTTCTGAACAAGTGTTACTGTTTTCTGCACAAAAGCGATTCTGCGAAGCAATGTGAACACTTGTGCTTCCCAGGCACAGAGAAGGTGCTAGCAGGGAATTCTCTGCCTGCCTTTCCCCAGTGCTCTGCAAGCTCTCCAGGACAACATAAAATCTGGGGCTCTGTGCTTTCTTTCGTTCTGAACAAGTGTTACTGTTTTCTGCACAAAAGCGATTCTGCGAAGCAATGGGAACACGCACAGAGAAGGTGCTAGCAGGGAATTCTCTGCCTGCCTTTCCTCAGTGCTCTGCAAGCTCTCCAGGACAGCAGCAAATCTGGGGTTCTGTGCTTTCTTTCATTCTGAACAAGTGTTACTGTTTTCTGCACAAAAGCGATTCTGCGAAGCAATGTGAACACTTCTGCTTCCCAGGCACAGAGAAGGTGCTAGCAGGGAATTCTCTGCCTGCCTTTCCCCAGTGCTCTGCAAGCTCTCCAGGACAACATAAAATCTGGGGCTCTGTGCTTTCTTTCGTTCTGAACAAGTGTTACTGTTTTCTGCACAAAAGCGATTCTGCGAAGCAATATGAACACTTCTGCTTCCCAGGCACAGAGAAGGTGCTAGCAGGGAATTCTCTGCCTGCCTTTCCCCAGTGCTCTGCAAGCTCTCCAGGACAACATAAAATCTGGGGCTCTGTGCTTTCTTTCGTTCTGAACAAGTGTTACTGTTTTCTGCACAAAAGCGATTCTGCGAAGCAATGTGAACACTTGTGCTTCCCAGGCACAGAGAAGGTGCTAGCAGGGAATTCTCTGCCTGCCTTTCCCCAGTGCTCTGCAAGCTCTCCAGGACAACATAAAATCTGGGGCTCTGTGCTTTCTTTCGTTCTGAACAAGTGTTACTGTTTTCTGCACAAAAGCGATTCTGCGAAGCAATGTGAACACTTCTGCTTCCCAGGCACAGAGAAGGTGCTAGCAGGGAATTCTCTGCCTGCCTTTCCCCAGTGCTCTGCAAGCTCTCCAGGACAACATAAAATCTGGGGCTCTGTGCTTTCTTTCGTTCTGAACAAGTGTTACTGTTTTCTGCACAAAAGCGATTCTGCGAAGCAATGTGAACACTTGTGCTTCCCAGGCACAGAGAAGGTGCTAGCAGGGAATTCTCTGCCTGCCTTTCCCCAGTGCTCTGCAAGCTCTCCAGGACAACAGCAAATCTGGGGCTCTGTGCTTTCCTTCGTTCTGAACAAGTGTTACTGTTTTCTGCACAAAAGCGATTCTGCGAAGCAATGTGAACAGGCACAGAGAAGGTGCTAGCAGGGAATTCTCTGCCTGCCTTTCCTTAGTGCTCTGCAAGCTCTCCAGGACAACATAAAATCTGGGGTTCTGTGCTTTCTTTCATTCTGAACAAGTGTTACTGTTTTCTGCACAAAAGCGATTCTGCGAAGCAATGTGAACACTTCTGCTTCCCAGGCACAGAGAAGGTGCTAGCAGGGAATTCTCTGCCTGCCTTTCCCCAGTGCTCTGCAAGCTCTCCAGGACAACAGCAAATCTGGGGCTCTGTGCTTTCTTTCGTTCTGAACAAGTGTTACTGTTTTCTGCACAAAAGCGATTCTGCGAAGCAATGTGAACACTTCTGCTTCCCAGGCACAGAGAAGGTGCTAGCAGGGAATTCTCTGCCTGCCTTTCCCCAGTGCTCTGCAAGCTCTCCAGGACAACATAAAATCTGGGGCTCTGTGCTTTCTTTCGTTCTGAACAAGTGTTACTGTTTTCTGCACAAAAACGATTCTGCGAAGCAATGTGAACACTTCTGCTTCCCAGGCACAGAGAAGGTGCTAGCAGGGAATTCTCTGCCTGCCTTTCCCCAGTGCTCTGCAAGCTTCCAGGACAACATAAAATCTGGGGCTCTGTGCTTTCTTTCGTTCTGAACAAGTGTTACTGTTTTCTGCACAAAAGCGATTCTGCGAAGCAATGTGAACACTTCTGCTTCCCAGGCACAGAGAAGGTGCTAGCAGGGAATTCTCTGCCTGCCTTTCCCCAGTGCTCTGCAAGCTCTCCAGGACAACATAAAATCTGGGGCTCTGTGCTTTCTTTCGTTCTGAACAAGTGTTACTGTTTTCTGCACAAAAGCGATTCTGCGAAGCAATGTGAACACTTCTGCTTCCCAGGCACAGAGAAGGTGCTAGCAGGGAATTCTCTGCCTGCCTTTCCCCAGTGCTCTGCAAGCTCTCCAGGACAACAGCAAATCTGGGGCTCTGTGCTTTCTTTCGTTCTGAACAAGTGTTACTGTTTTCTGCACAAAAGCGATTCTGCAAAGCAATGTGAACACTTCTGCTTCCCAGGCACAGAGAAGGTGCTAGCAGGGAATTCTCTGCCTGCCTTTCCCCAGTGCTCTGCAAGCTCTCCAGGACAACATAAAATCTGGGGCTCTGTGCTTTCTTTCGTTCTGAACAAGTGTTACTGTTTTCTGCACAAAAGCGATTCTGCGAAGCAATGTGAACACTTGTGCTTCCCAGGCACAGAGAAGGTGCTAGCAGGGAATTCTCTGCCTGCCTTTCCCCAGTGCTCTGCAAGCTTCCAGGACAACATAAAATCTGGGGCTCTGTGCTTTCTTTCGTTCTGAACAAGTGTTACTGTTTTCTGCACAAAAGCGATTCTGCGAAGCAATGTGAACAGGCACAGAGAAGGTGCTAGCAGGGAATTCTCTGCCTGCCTTTCCCCAGTGCTCTGCAAGCTCTCCAGGACAACATAAAATCTGGGGCTCTGTGCTTTCTTTCGTTCTGAACAACTGTTACTGTTTTCTGCACAAAAGCGATTCTGCGAAGCAATGTGAACACTTCTGCTTCCCAGGCACAGAGAAGGTGCTAGCAGGGAATTCTCTGCCTGCCTTTCCCCAGTGCTCTGCAAGCTCTCCAGGACAACAGCAAATCTGGGGCTCTGTGCTTTCTTTCGTTCTGAACAAGTGTTACTGTTTTCTGCACAAAAGCGATTCTGCGAAGCAATGTGAACACTTCTGCTTCCCAGGCACAGAGAAGGTGCTAGCAGGGAATTCTCTGCCTGCCTTTCCCCAGTGCTCTGCAAGCTCTCCAGGACAACATAAAATCTGGGGCTCTGTGCTTTCTTTCGTTCTGAACAAGTGTTAATGTTTTCTGCACAAAAGCGATTCTGTGAAGCAATGTGAACACTTGTGCTTCCCAGGCACAGAGAAGGTGCTAGCAGGGAATTCTCTGCCTGCCTTTCCCCAGTGCTCTGCAAGCTCTCCAGGACAACAGCAAATCTGGGGCTCTGTGCTTTCTTTCGTTCTGAACAAGTGTTACTGTTTTCTGCACAAAAGCGATTCTGCGAAGCAATGTGAACACTTCTGCTTCCCAGGCACAGAGAAGGTGCTAGCAGGGAATTCTCTGCCTGCCTTTCCCCAGTGCTCTGCAAGCTCTCCAGGACAACAGCAAATCTGGGGCTCTGTGCTTTCTTTCGTTCTGAACAAGTGTTACTGTTTTCTGCACAAAAGCGATTCTGCGAAGCAATGTGAACACGCACAGAGAAGGTGCTAGCAGGGAATTCTCTGCCTGCCTTTCCTCAGTGCTCTGCAAGCTCTCCAGGACAGCAGCAAATCTGGGGTTCTGTGCTTTCTTTCATTCTGAACAAGTGTTACTGTTTTCTGCACAAAAGCGATTCTGCGAAGCAATGTGAACACTTGTGCTTCCCAGGCACAGAGAAGGTGCTAGCAGGGAATTCTCTGCCTGCCTTTCCCCAGTGCTCTGCAAGCTCTCCAGGACAACATAAAATCTGGGGCTCTGTGATTTCTTTCGTTCTGAACAAGTGTTACTGTTTTCTGCACAAAAGCGATTCTGCGAAGCAATGTGAACACTTCTGCTTCCCAGGCACAGAGAAGGTGCTAGCAGGGAATTCTCTGCCTGCCTTTCCCCAGTGCTCTGCAAGCTCTCCAGGACAACAGCAAATCTGGGGCTCTGTGCTTTCTTTCGTTCTGAACAAGTGTTACTGTTTTCTGCACAAAAGCGATTCTGCGAAGCAATGTGAACACTTGTGCTTCCCAGGCACAGAGAAGGTGCTAGCAGGGAATTCTCTGCCTGCCTTTCCCCAGTGCTCTGCAAGCTCTCCAGGACAACATAAAATCTGGGGCTCTGTGCTTTCTTTCGTTCTGAACAAGTGTTACTGTTTTCTGCACAAAAGCGATTCTGCAAAGCAATGTGAACACTTCTGCTTCCCAGGCACAGAGAAGGTGCTAGCAGGGAATTCTCTGCCTGCCTTTCCCCAGTGCTCTGCAAGCTCTCCAGGACAACAGCAAATCTGGGGCTCTGTGCTTTCTTTCGTTCTGAACAACTGTTACTGTTTTCTGCACAAAAGCGATTCTGCGAAGCAATGTGAACACTTCTGCTTCCCAGGCACAGAGAAGGTGCTAGCAGGGAATTCTCTGCCTGCCTTTCCCCAGTGCTCTGCAAGCTCTCCAGGACAACAGCAAATCTGGGGCTCTGTGCTTTCTTTCGTTCTGAACAAGTGTTACTGTTTTCTGCACAAAAGCGATTCTGCGAAGCAATGTGAACAGGCACAGAGAAGGTGCTAGCAGGGAATTCTCTGCCTGCCTTTCCTCAGTGCTCTGCAAGCTCTCCAGGACAACATAAAATCTGGGGTTCTGTGCTTTCTTTCATTCTGAACAAGTGTTACTGTTTTCTGCACAAAAGCGATTCTGCGAAGCAAAGTGAACACTTGTGCTTCCCAGGCACAGAGAAGGTTCTAGCAGGGAATTCTCTGCCTGCCTTTCCCCAGTGCTCTGCAAGCTCTCCAGGACAACATAAAATCTGGGGCTCTGTGCTTTCTTTCGTTCTGAACAAGTGTTACTGTTTTCTGCACAAAAGCGATTCTGCGAAGCAATGTGAACACTTGTGCTTCCCAGGCACAGAGAAGGTGCTAGCAGGGAATTCTCTGCCTGCCTTTCCCCAGTGCTCTGCAAGCTCTCCAGGACAACAGCAAATCTGGGGCTCTGTGCTTTCTTTCGTTCTGAACAAGTGTTACTGTTTTCTGCACAAAAGCGATTCTGCGAAGCAATGTGAACACTTGTGCTTCCCAGGCACAGAGAAGGTGCTAGCAGGGAATTCTCTGCCTGCCTTTCCCCAGTGCTCTGCAAGCTCTCCAGGACAACATAAAATCTGGGGCTCTGTGCTTTCTTTCGTTCTGAACAAGTGTTACTGTTTTCTGCACAAAAGCGATTCTGCGAAGCAATGTGAACACTTGTGCTTCCCAGGCACAGAGAAGGTGCTAGCAGGGAATTCTCTGCCTGCCTTTCCCCAGTGCTCTGCAAGCTCTCCAGGACAACATAAAATCTGGGGCTCTGTGCTTTCTTTCGTTCTGAACAAGTGTTACTGTTTTCTGCACAAAAGCGATTCTGCGAAGCAATGTGAACAGGCACAGAGAAGGTGCTAGCAGGGAATTCTCTGCCTGCCTTTCCTCAGTGCTCTGCAAGCTCTCCAGGACAACATAAAATCTGGGGTTCTGTGCTTTCTTTCATTCTGAACAAGTGTTACTGTTTTCTGCACAAAAGCGATTCTGCGAAGCAAAGTGAACACTTGTGCTTCCCAGGCACAGAGAAGGTTCTAGCAGGGAATTCTCTGCCTGCCTTTCCCCAGTGCTCTGCAAGCTCTCCAGGACAACATAAAATCTGGGGCTCTGTGCTTTCTTTCGTTCTGAACAAGTGTTACTGTTTTCTGCACAAAAGCGATTCTGCGAAGCAATGTGAACACTTCTGCTTCCCAGGCACAGAGAAGGTGCTAGCAGGGAATTCTCTGCCTGCCTTTCCCCAGTGCTCTGCAAGCTCTCCAGGACAACATAAAATCTGGGGCTCTGTGCTTTCTTTCGTTCTGAACAACTGTTACTGTTTTCTGCACAAAAGCGATTCTGCGAAGCAATGTGAACACTTCTGCTTCCCAGGCACAGAGAAGGTGCTAGCAGGGAATTCTCTGCCTGCCTTTCCCCAGTGCTCTGCAAGCTCTCCAGGACAACATAAAATCTGGGGCTCTGTGCTTTCTTTCGTTCTGAACAAGTGTTACTGTTTTCTGCACAAAAGCGATTCTGCGAAGCAATGTGAACACTTGTGCTTCCCAGGCACAGAGAAGGTGCTAGCAGGGAATTCTCTGCCTGCCTTTCCCCAGTGCTCTGCAAGCTCTCCAGGACAACATAAAATCTGGGGCTCTGTGCTTTCTTTCGTTCTGAACAAGTGTTACTGTTTTCTGCACAAAAGCGATTCTGCGAAGCAATGGGAACACGCACAGAGAAGGTGCTAGCAGGGAATTCTCTGCCTGCCTTTCCTCAGTGCTCTGCAAGCTCTCCAGGACAGCAGCAAATCTGGGGTTCTGTGCTTTCTTTCATTCTGAACAAGTGTTACTGTTTTCTGCACAAAAGCGATTCTGCGAAGCAATGTGAACACTTCTGCTTCCCAGGCACAGAGAAGGTGCTAGCAGGGAATTCTCTGCCTGCCTTTCCCCAGTGCTCTGCAAGCTCTCCAGGACAACATAAAATCTGGGGCTCTGTGCTTTCTTTCGTTCTGAACAAGTGTTACTGTTTTCTGCACAAAAGCGATTCTGCGAAGCAATATGAACACTTCTGCTTCCCAGGCACAGAGAAGGTGCTAGCAGGGAATTCTCTGCCTGCCTTTCCCCAGTGCTCTGCAAGCTCTCCAGGACAACATAAAATCTGGGGCTCTGTGCTTTCTTTCGTTCTGAACAAGTGTTACTGTTTTCTGCACAAAAGCGATTCTGCGAAGCAATGTGAACACTTGTGCTTCCCAGGCACAGAGAAGGTGCTAGCAGGGAATTCTCTGCCTGCCTTTCCCCAGTGCTCTGCAAGCTCTCCAGGACAACATAAAATCTGGGGCTCTGTGCTTTCTTTCGTTCTGAACAAGTGTTACTGTTTTCTGCACAAAAGCGATTCTGCGAAGCAATGTGAACACTTCTGCTTCCCAGGCACAGAGAAGGTGCTAGCAGGGAATTCTCTGCCTGCCTTTCCCCAGTGCTCTGCAAGCTCTCCAGGACAACATAAAATCTGGGGCTCTGTGCTTTCTTTCGTTCTGAACAAGTGTTACTGTTTTCTGCACAAAAGCGATTCTGCGAAGCAATATGAACACTTCTGCTTCCCAGGCACAGAGAAGGTGCTAGCAGGGAATTCTCTGCCTGCCTTTCCCCAGTGCTCTGCAAGCTCTCCAGGACAACATAAAATCTGGGGCTCTGTGCTTTCTTTCGTTCTGAACAAGTGTTACTGTTTTCTGCACAAAAGCGATTCTGCGAAGCAATGTGAACACTTGTGCTTCCCAGGCACAGAGAAGGTGCTAGCAGGGAATTCTCTGCCTGCCTTTCCCCAGTGCTCTGCAAGCTCTCCAGGACAACATAAAATCTGGGGCTCTGTGCTTTCTTTCGTTCTGAACAAGTGTTACTGTTTTCTGCACAAAAGCGATTCTGCGAAGCAATGTGAACACTTCTGCTTCCCAGGCACAGAGAAGGTGCTAGCAGGGAATTCTCTGCCTGCCTTTCCCCAGTGCTCTGCAAGCTCTCCAGGACAACATAAAATCTGGGGCTCTGTGCTTTCTTTCATTCTGAACAAGTGTTACTGTTTTCTGCACAAAAGCGATTCTGCAAAGCAATGTGAACACTTCTGCTTCCCAGGCACAGAGAAGGTGCTAGCAGGGAATTCTCTGCCTGCCTTTCCCCAGTGCTCTGCAAGCTCTCCAGGACAACATAAAATCTGGGGCTCTGTGCTTTCTTTCGTTCTGAACAAGTGTTACTGTTTTCTGCACAAAAGCGATTCTGCGAAGCAATGTGAACACTTGTGCTTCCCAGGCACAGAGAAGGTGCTAGCAGGGAATTCTCTGCCTGCCTTTCCCCAGTGCTCTGCAAGCTCTCCAGGACAACAGCAAATCTGGGGCTCTGTGCTTTCCTTCGTTCTGAACAAGTGTTACTGTTTTCTGCACAAAAGCGATTCTGCGAAGCAATGTGAACAGGCACAGAGAAGGTGCTAGCAGGGAATTCTCTGCCTGCCTTTCCTTAGTGCTCTGCAAGCTCTCCAGGACAACATAAAATCTGGGGCTCTGTGCTTTCTTTCGTTCTGAACAAGTGTTACTGTTTTCTGCACAAAAGCGATTCTGCGAAGCAATGTGAACACTTGTGCTTCCCAGGCACAGAGAAGGTGCTAGCAGGGAATTCTCTGCCTGCCTTTCCCCAGTGCTCTGCAAGCTCTCCAGGACAACAGCAAATCTGGGGCTCTGTGCTTTCTTTCGTTCTGAACAAGTGTTACTGTTTTCTGCACAAAAGCGATTCTGCGAAGCAATGTGAACACTTGTGCTTCCCAGGCACAGAGAAGGTGCTAGCAGGGAATTCTCTGCCTGCCTTTCCCCAGTGCTCTGCAAGCTCTCCAGGACAACATAAAATCTGGGGCTCTGTGCTTTCTTTCGTTCTGAACAAGTGTTACTGTTTTCTGCACAAAAGCGATTCTGCGAAGCAATGTGAACACTTGTGCTTCCCAGGCACAGAGAAGGTGCTAGCAGGGAATTCTCTGCCTGCCTTTCCCCAGTGCTCTGCAAGCTCTCCAGGACAACATAAAATCTGGGGCTCTGTGCTTTCTTTCGTTCTGAACAAGTGTTACTGTTTTCTGCACAAAAGCGATTCTGCGAAGCAATGTGAACAGGCACAGAGAAGGTGCTAGCAGGGAATTCTCTGCCTGCCTTTCCTCAGTGCTCTGCAAGCTCTCCAGGACAACATAAAATCTGGGGTTCTGTGCTTTCTTTCATTCTGAACAAGTGTTACTGTTTTCTGCACAAAAGCGATTCTGCGAAGCAAAGTGAACACTTGTGCTTCCCAGGCACAGAGAAGGTTCTAGCAGGGAATTCTCTGCCTGCCTTTCCCCAGTGCTCTGCAAGCTCTCCAGGACAACATAAAATCTGGGGCTCTGTGCTTTCTTTCGTTCTGAACAAGTGTTACTGTTTTCTGCACAAAAGCGATTCTGCGAAGCAATGTGAACACTTGTGCTTCCCAGGCACAGAGAAGGTGCTAGCAGGGAATTCTCTGCCTGCCTTTCCCCAGTGCTCTGCAAGCTCTCCAGGACAACATAAAATCTGGGGCTCTGTGCTTTCTTTCGTTCTGAACAAGTGTTACTGTTTTCTGCACAAAAGCGATTCTGCGAAGCAATGTGAACACTTCTGCTTCCCAGGCACAGAGAAGGTGCTAGCAGGGAATTCTCTGCCTGCCTTTCCCCAGTGCTCTGCAAGCTCTCCAGGACAACATAAAATCTGGGGCTCTGTGCTTTCTTTCGTTCTGAACAAGTGTTACTGTTTTCTGCACAAAAGCGATTCTGCGAAGCAATGTGAACACTTGTGCTTCCCAGGCACAGAGAAGGTGCTAGCAGGGAATTCTCTGCCTGCCTTTCCCCAGTGCTCTGCAAGCTCTCCAGGACAACATAAAATCTGGGGCTCTGTGCTTTCTTTCGTTCTGAACAAGTGTTACTGTTTTCTGCACAAAAGCGATTCTGCGAAGCAATGGGAACACGCACAGAGAAGGTGCTAGCAGGGAATTCTCTGCCTGCCTTTCCTCAGTGCTCTGCAAGCTCTCCAGGACAGCAGCAAATCTGGGGTTCTGTGCTTTCTTTCATTCTGAACAAGTGTTACTGTTTTCTGCACAAAAGCGATTCTGCGAAGCAATGTGAACACTTCTGCTTCCCAGGCACAGAGAAGGTGCTAGCAGGGAATTCTCTGCCTGCCTTTCCCCAGTGCTCTGCAAGCTCTCCAGGACAACATAAAATCTGGGGCTCTGTGCTTTCTTTCGTTCTGAACAAGTGTTACTGTTTTCTGCACAAAAGCGATTCTGCGAAGCAATATGAACACTTGTGCTTCCCAGGCACAGAGAAGGTGCTAGCAGGGAATTCTCTGCCTGCCTTTCCCCAGTGCTCTGCAAGCTCTCCAGGACAACATAAAATCTGGGGCTCTGTGCTTTCTTTCGTTCTGAACAAGTGTTACTGTTTTCTGCACAAAAGCGATTCTGCGAAGCAATGTGAACACTTGTGCTTCCCAGGCACAGAGAAGGTGCTAGCAGGGAATTCTCTGCCTGCCTTTCCCCAGTGCTCTGCAAGCTCTCCAGGACAACATAAAATCTGGGGCTCTGTGCTTTCTTTCGTTCTGAACAAGTGTTACTGTTTTCTGCACAAAAGCGATTCTGCGAAGCAATGTGAACACTTCTGCTTCCCAGGCACAGAGAAGGTGCTAGCAGGGAATTCTCTGCCTGCCTTTCCCCAGTGCTCTGCAAGCTCTCCAGGACAACATAAAATCTGGGGCTCTGTGCTTTCTTTCGTTCTGAACAAGTGTTACTGTTTTCTGCACAAAAGCGATTCTGCGAAGCAATGTGAACACTTGTGCTTCCCAGGCACAGAGAAGGTGCTAGCAGGGAATTCTCTGCCTGCCTTTCCCCAGTGCTCTGCAAGCTCTCCAGGACAACAGCAAATCTGGGGCTCTGTGCTTTCCTTCGTTCTGAACAAGTGTTACTGTTTTCTGCACAAAAGCGATTCTGCGAAGCAATGTGAACAGGCACAGAGAAGGTGCTAGCAGGGAATTCTCTGCCTGCCTTTCCTTAGTGCTCTGCAAGCTCTCCAGGACAACATAAAATCTGGGGTTCTGTGCTTTCTTTCATTCTGAACAAGTGTTACTGTTTTCTGCACAAAAGCGATTCTGCGAAGCAATGTGAACACTTCTGCTTCCCAGGCACAGAGAAGGTGCTAGCAGGGAATTCTCTGCCTGCCTTTCCCCAGTGCTCTGCAAGCTCTCCAGGACAACAGCAAATCTGGGGCTCTGTGCTTTCTTTCGTTCTGAACAAGTGTTACTGTTTTCTGCACAAAAGCGATTCTGCGAAGCAATGTGAACACTTCTGCTTCCCAGGCACAGAGAAGGTGCTAGCAGGGAATTCTCTGCCTGCCTTTCCCCAGTGCTCTGCAAGCTCTCCAGGACAACATAAAATCTGGGGCTCTGTGCTTTCTTTCGTTCTGAACAAGTGTTACTGTTTTCTGCACAAAAGCGATTCTGCGAAGCAATGTGAACACTTCTGCTTCCCAGGCACAGAGAAGGTGCTAGCAGGGAATTCTCTGCCTGCCTTTCCCCAGTGCTCTGCAAGCTCTCCAGGACAACATAAAATCTGGGGCTCTGTGCTTTCTTTCGTTCTGAACAAGTGTTACTGTTTTCTGCACAAAAACGATTCTGCGAAGCAATGTGAACACTTCTGCTTCCCAGGCACAGAGAAGGTGCTAGCAGGGAATTCTCTGCCTGCCTTTCCCCAGTGCTCTGCAAGCTTCCAGGACAACATAAAATCTGGGGCTCTGTGCTTTCTTTCGTTCTGAACAAGTGTTACTGTTTTCTGCACAAAAGCGATTCTGCGAAGCAATGTGAACAGGCACAGAGAAGGTGCTAGCAGGGAATTCTCTGCCTGCCTTTCCTCAGTGCTCTGCAAGCTCTCCAGGACAACATAAAATCTGGGGTTCTGTGCTTTCTTTCATTCTGAACAAGTGTTACTGTTTTCTGCACAAAAGCGATTCTGCGAAGCAAAGTGAACACTTGTGCTTCCCAGGCACAGAGAAGGTTCTAGCAGGGAATTCTCTGCCTGCCTTTCCCCAGTGCTCTGCAAGCTCTCCAGGACAACATAAAATCTGGGGCTCTGTGCTTTCTTTCGTTCTGAACAAGTGTTACTGTTTTCTGCACAAAAGCGATTCTGCGAAGCAATGTGAACACTTCTGCTTCCCAGGCACAGAGAAGGTGCTAGCAGGGAATTCTCTGCCTGCCTTTCCCCAGTGCTCTGCAAGCTCTCCAGGACAGCAGCAAATCTGGGGTTCTGTGCTTTCTTTCATTCTGAACAAGTGTTACTGTTTTCTGCACAAAAGCGATTCTGCGAAGCAATGTGAACACTTCTGCTTCCCAGGCACAGAGAAGGTGCTAGCAGGGAGTTCTCTGCCTGCCTTTCCCCAGTGCTCTGCAAGCTCTCCAGGACAACATAAAATCTGGGGCTCTGTGCTTTCTTTCGTTCTGAACAAGTGTTACTGTTTTCTGCACAAAAGCGATTCTGCGAAGCAATGTGAACACTTGTGCTTCCCAGGCACAGAGAAGGTGCTAGCAGGGAATTCTCTGCCTGCCTTTCCCCAGTGCTCTGCAAGCTCTCTAGGACAACATAAAATCTGGGGCTCTGTGCTTTCTTTCGTTCTGAACAAGTGTTACTGTTTTCTGCACAAAAGCGATTCTGCGAAGCAATGTGAACACTTGTGCTTCCCAGGCACAGAGAAGGTGCTAGCAGGGAATTCTCTGCCTGCCTTTCCCCAGTGCTCTGCAAGCTCTCCAGGACAACATAAAATCTGGGGCTCTGTGCTTTCTTTCGTTCTGAACAAGTGTTACTGTTTTCTGCACAAAAGCGATTCTGCGAAGCAATGTGAACACTTCTGCTTCCCAGGCACAGAGAAGGTGCTAGCAGGGAATTCTCTGCCTGCCTTTCCCCAGTGCTCTGCAAGCTCTCCAGGACAACATAAAATCTGGGGCTCTGTGCTTTCTTTCATTCTGAACAAGTGTTACTGTTTTCTGCACAAAAGCGATTCTGCAAAGCAATGTGAACACTTCTGCTTCCCAGGCACAGAGAAGGTGCTAGCAGGGAATTCTCTGCCTGCCTTTCCTTAGTGCTCTGCAAGCTCTCCAGGACAACATAAAATCTGGGGCTCTGTGCTTTCTTTCGTTCTGAACAAGTGTTACTGTTTTCTGCACAAAAGCGATTCTGCGAAGCAATGTGAACACTTGTGCTTCCCAGGCACAGAGAAGGTGCTAGCAGGGAATTCTCTGCCTGCCTTTCCCCAGTGCTCTGCAAGCTCTCCAGGACAACAGCAAATCTGGGGCTCTGTGCTTTCCTTCGTTCTGAACAAGTGTTACTGTTTTCTGCACAAAAGCGATTCTGCGAAGCAATGTGAACAGGCACAGAGAAGGTGCTAGCAGGGAATTCTCTGCCTGCCTTTCCTTAGTGCTCTGCAAGCTCTCCAGGACAACATAAAATCTGGGGCTCTGTGCTTTCTTTCGTTCTGAACAAGTGTTACTGTTTTCTGCACAAAAGCGATTCTGCAAAGCAATGTGAACACTTGTGCTTCCCAGGCACAGAGAAGGTGCTAGCAGGGAATTCTCTGCCTGCCTTTCCCCAGTGCTCTGCAAGCTCTCCAGGACAACAGCAAATCTGGGGCTCTGTGCTTTCTTTCGTTCTGAACAAGTGTTACTGTTTTCTGCACAAAAGCGATTCTGCGAAGCAATGTGAACACTTGTGCTTCCCAGGCACAGAGAAGGTGCTAGCAGGGAATTCTCTGCCTGCCTTTCCCCAGTGCTCTGCAAGCTCTCCAGGACAACATAAAATCTGGGGCTCTGTGCTTTCTTTCGTTCTGAACAAGTGTTACTGTTTTCTGCACAAAAGCGATTCTGCGAAGCAATGTGAACACTTGTGCTTCCCAGGCACAGAGAAGGTGCTAGCAGGGAATTCTCTGCCTGCCTTTCCCCAGTGCTCTGCAAGCTCTCCAGGACAACATAAAATCTGGGGCTCTGTGCTTTCTTTCGTTCTGAACAAGTGTTACTGTTTTCTGCACAAAAGCGATTCTGCGAAGCAATGTGAACAGGCACAGAGAAGGTGCTAGCAGGGAATTCTCTGCCTGCCTTTCCTCAGTGCTCTGCAAGCTCTCCAGGACAACATAAAATCTGGGGTTCTGTGCTTTCTTTCATTCTGAACAAGTGTTACTGTTTTCTGCACAAAAGCGATTCTGCGAAGCAAAGTGAACACTTGTGCTTCCCAGGCACAGAGAAGGTTCTAGCAGGGAATTCTCTGCCTGCCTTTCCCCAGTGCTCTGCAAGCTCTCCAGGACAACATAAAATCTGGGGCTCTGTGCTTTCTTTCGTTCTGAACAAGTGTTACTGTTTTCTGCACAAAAGCGATTCTGCGAAGCAATGTGAACACTTGTGCTTCCCAGGCACAGAGAAGGTGCTAGCAGGGAATTCTCTGCCTGCCTTTCCCCAGTGCTCTGCAAGCTCTCCAGGACAACATAAAATCTGGGGCTCTGTGCTTTCTTTCGTTCTGAACAAGTGTTACTGTTTTCTGCACAAAAGCGATTCTGCGAAGCAATGTGAACACTTCTGCTTCCCAGGCACAGAGAAGGTGCTAGCAGGGAATTCTCTGCCTGCCTTTCCCCAGTGCTCTGCAAGCTCTCCAGGACAACATAAAATCTGGGGCTCTGTGCTTTCTTTCGTTCTGAACAAGTGTTACTGTTTTCTGCACAAAAGCGATTCTGCGAAGCAATGTGAACACTTGTGCTTCCCAGGCACAGAGAAGGTGCTAGCAGGGAATTCTCTGCCTGCCTTTCCCCAGTGCTCTGCAAGCTCTCCAGGACAACATAAAATCTGGGGCTCTGTGCTTTCTTTCGTTCTGAACAAGTGTTACTGTTTTCTGCACAAAAGCGATTCTGCGAAGCAATGGGAACACGCACAGAGAAGGTGCTAGCAGGGAATTCTCTGCCTGCCTTTCCTCAGTGCTCTGCAAGCTCTCCAGGACAGCAGCAAATCTGGGGTTCTGTGCTTTCTTTCATTCTGAACAAGTGTTACTGTTTTCTGCACAAAAGCGATTCTGCGAAGCAATGTGAACACTTCTGCTTCCCAGGCACAGAGAAGGTGCTAGCAGGGAATTCTCTGCCTGCCTTTCCCCAGTGCTCTGCAAGCTCTCCAGGACAACATAAAATCTGGGGCTCTGTGCTTTCTTTCGTTCTGAACAAGTGTTACTGTTTTCTGCACAAAAGCGATTCTGCGAAGCAATATGAACACTTCTGCTTCCCAGGCACAGAGAAGGTGCTAGCAGGGAATTCTCTGCCTGCCTTTCCCCAGTGCTCTGCAAGCTCTCCAGGACAACATAAAATCTGGGGCTCTGTGCTTTCTTTCGTTCTGAACAAGTGTTACTGTTTTCTGCACAAAAGCGATTCTGCGAAGCAATGTGAACACTTGTGCTTCCCAGGCACAGAGAAGGTGCTAGCAGGGAATTCTCTGCCTGCCTTTCCCCAGTGCTCTGCAAGCTCTCCAGGACAACAGCAAATCTGGGGCTCTGTGCTTTCTTTCGTTCTGAACAAGTGTTACTGTTTTCTGCACAAAAGCGATTCTGCGAAGCAATGTGAACACTTCTGCTTCCCAGGCACAGAGAAGGTGCTAGCAGGGAATTCTCTGCCTGCCTTTCCCCAGTGCTCTGCAAGCTCTCCAGGACAACATAAAATCTGGGGCTCTGTGCTTTCTTTCGTTCTGAACAAGTGTTACTGTTTTCTGCACAAAAGCGATTCTGCGAAGCAATGTGAACACTTGTGCTTCCCAGGCACAGAGAAGGTGCTAGCAGGGAATTCTCTGCCTGCCTTTCCCCAGTGCTCTGCAAGCTCTCCAGGACAACAGCAAATCTGGGGCTCTGTGCTTTCCTTCGTTCTGAACAAGTGTTACTGTTTTCTGCACAAAAGCGATTCTGCGAAGCAATGTGAACAGGCACAGAGAAGGTGCTAGCAGGGAATTCTCTGCCTGCCTTTCCTTAGTGCTCTGCAAGCTCTCCAGGACAACATAAAATCTGGGGTTCTGTGCTTTCTTTCATTCTGAACAAGTGTTACTGTTTTCTGCACAAAAGCGATTCTGCGAAGCAATGTGAACACTTCTGCTTCCCAGGCACAGAGAAGGTGCTAGCAGGGAATTCTCTGCCTGCCTTTCCCCAGTGCTCTGCAAGCTCTCCAGGACAACAGCAAATCTGGGGCTCTGTGCTTTCTTTCGTTCTGAACAAGTGTTACTGTTTTCTGCACAAAAGCGATTCTGCGAAGCAATGTGAACACTTCTGCTTCCCAGGCACAGAGAAGGTGCTAGCAGGGAATTCTCTGCCTGCCTTTCCCCAGTGCTCTGCAAGCTCTCCAGGACAACATAAAATCTGGGGCTCTGTGCTTTCTTTCGTTCTGAACAAGTGTTACTGTTTTCTGCACAAAAGCGATTCTGCGAAGCAATGTGAACACTTCTGCTTCCCAGGCACAGAGAAGGTGCTAGCAGGGAATTCTCTGCCTGCCTTTCCCCAGTGCTCTGCAAGCTCTCCAGGACAACATAAAATCTGGGGCTCTGTGCTTTCTTTCGTTCTGAACAAGTGTTACTGTTTTCTGCACAAAAACGATTCTGCGAAGCAATGTGAACACTTCTGCTTCCCAGGCACAGAGAAGGTGCTAGCAGGGAATTCTCTGCCTGCCTTTCCCCAGTGCTCTGCAAGCTTCCAGGACAACATAAAATCTGGGGCTCTGTGCTTTCTTTCGTTCTGAACAAGTGTTACTGTTTTCTGCACAAAAGCGATTCTGCGAAGCAATGTGAACAGGCACAGAGAAGGTGCTAGCAGGGAATTCTCTGCCTGCCTTTCCTCAGTGCTCTGCAAGCTCTCCAGGACAACATAAAATCTGGGGTTCTGTGCTTTCTTTCATTCTGAACAAGTGTTACTGTTTTCTGCACAAAAGCGATTCTGCGAAGCAAAGTGAACACTTGTGCTTCCCAGGCACAGAGAAGGTTCTAGCAGGGAATTCTCTGCCTGCCTTTCCCCAGTGCTCTGCAAGCTCTCCAGGACAACATAAAATCTGGGGCTCTGTGCTTTCTTTCGTTCTGAACAAGTGTTACTGTTTTCTGCACAAAAGCGATTCTGCGAAGCAATGTGAACACTTCTGCTTCCCAGGCACAGAGAAGGTGCTAGCAGGGAATTCTCTGCCTGCCTTTCCCCAGTGCTCTGCAAGCTCTCCAGGACAACATAAAATCTGGGGCTCTGTGCTTTCTTTCGTTCTGAACAAGTGTTACTGTTTTCTGCACAAAAGCGATTCTGCGAAGCAATGTGAACACTTCTGCTTCCCAGGCACAGAGAAGGTGCTAGCAGGGAATTCTCTGCCTGCCTTTCCCCAGTGCTCTGCAAGCTCTCCAGGACAACATAAAATCTGGGGCTCTGTGCTTTCTTTCGTTCTGAACAAGTGTTACTGTTTTCTGCACAAAAGCGATTCTGCGAAGCAAAGTGAACACTTGTGCTTCCCAGGCACAGAGAAGGTGCTAGCAGGGAATTCTCTGCCTGCCTTTCCCCAGTGCTCTGCAAGCTCTCCAGGACAACAGCAAATCTGGGGCTCTGTGCTTTCTTTCGTTCTGAACAAGTGTTACTGTTTTCTGCACAAAAGCGATTCTGCGAAGCAATGTGAACACGCACAGAGAAGGTGCTAGCAGGGAATTCTCTGCCTGCCTTTCCTCAGTGCTCTGCAAGCTCTCCAGGACAGCAGCAAATCTGGGGTTCTGTGCTTTCTTTCATTCTGAACAAGTGTTACTGTTTTCTGCACAAAAGCGATTCTGCGAAGCAATGTGAACACTTCTGCTTCCCAGGCACAGAGAAGGTGCTAGCAGGGAATTCTCTGCCTGCCTTTCCCCAGTGCTCTGCAAGCTCTCCAGGACAACATAAAATCTGGGGCTCTGTGCTTTCTTTCGTTCTGAACAAGTGTTACTGTTTTCTGCACAAAAGCGATTCTGCGAAGCAATATGAACACTTCTGCTTCCCAGGCACAGAGAAGGTGCTAGCAGGGAATTCTCTGCCTGCCTTACCCCAGTGCTCTGCAAGCTCTCCAGGACAACATAAAATCTGGGGCTCTGTGCTTTCTTTCGTTCTGAACAAGTGTTACTGTTTTCTGCACAAAAGCGATTCTGCAAAGCAATGTGAACACTTCTGCTTCCCAGGCACAGAGAAGGTGCTAGCAGGGAATTCTCTGCCTGCTTTCCCCAGTGCTCTGCAAGCTCTCCAGGACAACATAAAATCTGGGGCTCTGTGCTTTCTTTCGTTCTGAACAAGTGTTACTGTTTTCTGCACAAAAGCGATTCTGCGAAGCAATGTGAACACTTGTGCTTCCCAGGCACAGAGAAGGTGCTAGCAGGGAATTCTCTGCCTGCCTTTCCCCAGTGCTCTGCAAGCTCTCCAGGACAACAGCAAATCTGGGGCTCTGTGCTTTCTTTCGTTCTGAACAAGTGTTACTGTTTTCTGCACAAAAGCGATTCTGCGAAGCAATGTGAACAGGCACAGAGAAGGTGCTAGCAGGGAATTCTCTGCCTGCCTTTCCTTAGTGCTCTGCAAGCTCTCCAGGACAACATAAAATCTGGGGTTCTGTGCTTTCTTTCATTCTGAACAAGTGTTACTGTTTTCTGCACAAAAGCGATTCTGCGAAGCAATGTGAACACTTCTGCTTCCCAGGCACAGAGAAGGTGCTAGCAGGGAATTCTCTGCCTGCCTTTCCCCAGTGCTCTGCAAGCTCTCCAGGACAACATAAAATCTGGGGCTCTGTGCTTTCTTTCGTTCTGAACAAGTGTTACTGTTTTCTGCACAAAAGCGATTCTGCGAAGCAATGTGAACACTTGTGCTTCCCAGGCACAGAGAAGGTGCTAGCAGGGAATTCTCTGCCTGCCTTTCCCCAGTGCTCTGCAAGCTCTCCAGGACAACATAAAATCTGGGGCTCTGTGCTTTCTTTCGTTCTGAACAAGTGTTACTGTTTTCTGCACAAAAGCGATTCTGCGAAGCAATGTGAACACTTCTGCTTCCCAGGCACAGAGAAGGTGCTAGCAGGGAATTCTCTGCCTGCCTTTCCCCAGTGCTCTGCAAGCTCTCCAGGACAACATAAAATCTGGGGCTCTGTGCTTTCTTTCGTTCTGAACAAGTGTTACTGTTTTCTGCACAAAAGCGATTCTGCGAAGCAAAGTGAACACTTGTGCTTCCCAGGCACAGAGAAGGTGCTAGCAGGGAATTCTCTGCCTGCCTTTCCCCAGTGCTCTGCAAGCTCTCCAGGACAACAGCAAATCTGGGGCTCTGTGCTTTCTTTCGTTCTGAACAAGTGTTACTGTTTTCTGCACAAAAGCGATTCTGCGAAGCAATGTGAACACGCACAGAGAAGGTGCTAGCAGGGAATTCTCTGCCTGCCTTTCCTCAGTGCTCTGCAAGCTCTCCAGGACAGCAGCAAATCTGGGGTTCTGTGCTTTCTTTCATTCTGAACAAGTGTTACTGTTTTCTGCACAAAAGCGATTCTGCGAAGCAATGTGAACACTTCTGCTTCCCAGGCACAGAGAAGGTGCTAGCAGGGAATTCTCTGCCTGCCTTTCCCCAGTGCTCTGCAAGCTCTCCAGGACAACATAAAATCTGGGGCTCTGTGCTTTCTTTCGTTCTGAACAAGTGTTACTGTTTTCTGCACAAAAGCGATTCTGCGAAGCAATATGAACACTTCTGCTTCCCAGGCACAGAGAAGGTGCTAGCAGGGAATTCTCTGCCTGCCTTACCCCAGTGCTCTGCAAGCTCTCCAGGACAACATAAAATCTGGGGCTCTGTGCTTTCTTTCGTTCTGAACAAGTGTTACTGTTTTCTGCACAAAAGCGATTCTGCAAAGCAATGTGAACACTTCTGCTTCCCAGGCACAGAGAAGGTGCTAGCAGGGAATTCTCTGCCTGCTTTCCCCAGTGCTCTGCAAGCTCTCCAGGACAACATAAAATCTGGGGCTCTGTGCTTTCTTTCGTTCTGAACAAGTGTTACTGTTTTCTGCACAAAAGCGATTCTGCGAAGCAATGTGAACACTTGTGCTTCCCAGGCACAGAGAAGGTGCTAGCAGGGAATTCTCTGCCTGCCTTTCCCCAGTGCTCTGCAAGCTCTCCAGGACAACAGCAAATCTGGGGCTCTGTGCTTTCTTTCGTTCTGAACAAGTGTTACTGTTTTCTGCACAAAAGCGATTCTGCGAAGCAATGTGAACAGGCACAGAGAAGGTGCTAGCAGGGAATTCTCTGCCTGCCTTTCCCCAGTGCTCTGCAAGCTCTCCAGGACAACATAAAATCTGGGGCTCTGTGCTTTCTTTCGTTCTGAACAAGTGTTACTGTTTTCTGCACAAAAGCGATTCTGCAAAGCAATGTGAACACTTCTGCTTCCCAGGCACAGAGAAGGTGCTAGCAGGGAATTCTCTGCCTGCTTTCCCCAGTGCTCTGCAAGCTCTCCAGGACAACATAAAATCTGGGGCTCTGTGCTTTCTTTCGTTCTGAACAAGTGTTACTGTTTTCTGCACAAAAGCGATTCTGCGAAGCAATGTGAACACTTGTGCTTCCCAGGCACAGAGAAGGTGCTAGCAGGGAATTCTCTGCCTGCCTTTCCCCAGTGCTCTGCAAGCTCTCCAGGACAACAGCAAATCTGGGGCTCTGTGCTTTCTTTCGTTCTGAACAAGTGTTACTGTTTTCTGCACAAAAGCGATTCTGCGAAGCAATGTGAACAGGCACAGAGAAGGTGCTAGCAGGGAATTCTCTGCCTGCCTTTCCTTAGTGCTCTGCAAGCTCTCCAGGACAACATAAAATCTGGGGTTCTGTGCTTTCTTTCATTCTGAACAAGTGTTACTGTTTTCTGCACAAAAGCGATTCTGCGAAGCAATGTGAACACTTCTGCTTCCCAGGCACAGAGAAGGTGCTAGCAGGGAATTCTCTGCCTGCCTTTCCCCAGTGCTCTGCAAGCTCTCCAGGACAACATAAAATCTGGGGCTCTGTGATTTCTTTCGTTCTGAACAAGTGTTACTGTTTTCTGCACAAAAGCGATTCTGCGAAGCAATGTGAACACTTGTGCTTCCCAGGCACAGAGAAGGTGCTAGCAGGGAATTCTCTGCCTGCCTTTCCCCAGTGCTCTGCAAGCTCTCCAGGACAACAGCAAATCTGGGGCTCTGTGCTTTCTTTCGTTCTGAACAAGTGTTACTGTTTTCTGCACAAAAGCGATTCTGCGAAGCAATGTGAACAGGCACAGAGAAGGTGCTAGCAGGGAATTCTCTGCCTGCCTTACCCCAGTGCTCTGCAAGCTCTCCAGGACAACATAAAATCTGGGGCTCTGTGCTTTCTTTCGTTCTGAACAAGTGTTACTGTTTTCTGCACAAAAGCGATTCTGCAAAGCAATGTGAACACTTCTGCTTCCCAGGCACAGAGAAGGTGCTAGCAGGGAATTCTCTGCCTGCTTTCCCCAGTGCTCTGCAAGCTCTCCAGGACAACATAAAATCTGGGGCTCTGTGCTTTCTTTCGTTCTGAACAAGTGTTACTGTTTTCTGCACAAAAGCGATTCTGCGAAGCAATGTGAACACTTGTGCTTCCCAGGCACAGAGAAGGTGCTAGCAGGGAATTCTCTGCCTGCCTTTCCCCAGTGCTCTGCAAGCTCTCCAGGACAACAGCAAATCTGGGGCTCTGTGCTTTCTTTCGTTCTGAACAAGTGTTACTGTTTTCTGCACAAAAGCGATTCTGCGAAGCAATGTGAACAGGCACAGAGAAGGTGCTAGCAGGGAATTCTCTGCCTGCCTTTCCTTAGTGCTCTGCAAGCTCTCCAGGACAACATAAAATCTGGGGTTCTGTGCTTTCTTTCATTCTGAACAAGTGTTACTGTTTTCTGCACAAAAGCGATTCTGCGAAGCAATGTGAACACTTCTGCTTCCCAGGCACAGAGAAGGTGCTAGCAGGGAATTCTCTGCCTGCCTTTCCCCAGTGCTCTGCAAGCTCTCCAGGACAACATAAAATCTGGGGCTCTGTGATTTCTTTCGTTCTGAACAAGTGTTACTGTTTTCTGCACAAAAGCGATTCTGCGAAGCAATGTGAACACTTGTGCTTCCCAGGCACAGAGAAGGTGCTAGCAGGGAATTCTCTGCCTGCCTTTCCCCAGTGCTCTGCAAGCTCTCCAGGACAACATAAAATCTGGGGCTCTGTGCTTTCTTTCGTTCTGAACAAGTGTTACTGTTTTCTGCACAAAAGCGATTCTGCGAAGCAATGTGAACACTTCTGCTTCCCAGGCACAGAGAAGGTGCTAGCAGGGAATTCTCTGCCTGCCTTTCCCCAGTGCTCTGCAAGCTCTCCAGGACAACATAAAATCTGGGGCTCTGTGATTTCTTTCGTTCTGAACAAGTGTTACTGTTTTCTGCACAAAAGCGATTCTGCGAAGCAATGTGAACACTTCTGCTTCCCAGGCACAGAGAAGGTGCTAGCAGGGAATTCTCTGCCTGCCTTTCCCCAGTGCTCTGCAAGCTCTCCAGGACAACATAAAATCTGGGGCTCTGTGATTTCTTTCGTTCTGAACAAGTGTTACTGTTTTCTGCACAAAAGCGATTCTGCGAAGCAATGTGAACACTTGTGCTTCCCAGGCACAGAGAAGGTGCTAGCAGGGAATTCTCTGCCTGCCTTTCCCCAGTGCTCTGCAAGCTCTCCAGGACAACATAAAATCTGGGGCTCTGTGCTTTCTTTCGTTCTGAACAAGTGTTACTGTTTTCTGCACAAAAGCGATTCTGCGAAGCAATGTGAACACTTCTGCTTCCCAGGCACAGAGAAGGTGCTAGCAGGGAATTCTCTGCCTGCCTTTCCCCAGTGCTCTGCAAGCTCTCCAGGACAACATAAAATCTGGGGCTCTGTGATTTCTTTCGTTCTGAACAAGTGTTACTGTTTTCTGCACAAAAGCGATTCTGCGAAGCAATGTGAACACTTCTGCTTCCCAGGCACAGAGAAGGTGCTAGCAGGGAATTCTCTGCCTGCCTTTCCCCAGTGCTCTGCAAGCTCTCCAGGACAACATAAAATCTGGGGCTCTGTGCTTTCTTTCGTTCTGAACAAGTGTTACTGTTTTCTGCACAAAAGCGATTCTGCAAAGCAATGTGAACACTTCTGCTTCCCAGGCACAGAGAAGGTGCTAGCAGGGAATTCTCTGCCTGCTTTCCCCAGTGCTCTGCAAGCTCTCCAGGACAACATAAAATCTGGGGCTCTGTGCTTTCTTTCGTTCTGAACAAGTGTTACTGTTTTCTGCACAAAAGCGATTCTGCGAAGCAATGTGAACACTTGTGCTTCCCAGGCACAGAGAAGGTGCTAGCAGGGAATTCTCTGCCTGCCTTTCCCCAGTGCTCTGCAAGCTCTCCAGGACAACAGCAAATCTGGGGCTCTGTGCTTTCTTTCGTTCTGAACAAGTGTTACTGTTTTCTGCACAAAAGCGATTCTGCGAAGCAATGTGAACACGCACAGAGAAGGTGCTAGCAGGGAATTCTCTGCCTGCCTTTCCTCAGTGCTCTGCAAGCTCTCCAGGACAGCAGCAAATCTGGGGTTCTGTGCTTTCTTTCATTCTGAACAAGTGTTACTGTTTTCTGCACAAAAGCGATTCTGCAAAGCAATGTGAACACTTCTGCTTCCCAGGCACAGAGAAGGTGCTAGCAGGGAATTCTCTGCCTGCCTTTCCTTAGTGCTCTGCAAGCTCTCCAGGACAACATAAAATCTGGGGCTCTGTGCTTTCTTTCGTTCTGAACAAGTGTTACTGTTTTCTGCACAAAAGCGATTCTGCGAAGCAATGTGAACACTTGTGCTTCCCAGGCACAGAGAAGGTGCTAGCAGGGAATTCTCTGCCTGCCTTTCCCCAGTGCTCTGCAAGCTCTCCAGGACAACAGCAAATCTGGGGCTCTGTGCTTTCCTTCGTTCTGAACAAGTGTTACTGTTTTCTGCACAAAAGCGATTCTGCGAAGCAATGTGAACAGGCACAGAGAAGGTGCTAGCAGGGAATTCTCTGCCTGCCTTTCCTTAGTGCTCTGCAAGCTCTCCAGGACAACATAAAATCTGGGGCTCTGTGCTTTCTTTCGTTCTGAACAAGTGTTACTGTTTTCTGCACAAAAGCGATTCTGCAAAGCAATGTGAACACTTGTGCTTCCCAGGCACAGAGAAGGTGCTAGCAGGGAATTCTCTGCCTGCCTTTCCCCAGTGCTCTGCAAGCTCTCCAGGACAACAGCAAATCTGGGGCTCTGTGCTTTCTTTCGTTCTGAACAAGTGTTACTGTTTTCTGCACAAAAGCGATTCTGCGAAGCAATGTGAACACTTGTGCTTCCCAGGCACAGAGAAGGTGCTAGCAGGGAATTCTCTGCCTGCCTTTCCCCAGTGCTCTGCAAGCTCTCCAGGACAACATAAAATCTGGGGCTCTGTGCTTTCTTTCGTTCTGAACAAGTGTTACTGTTTTCTGCACAAAAGCGATTCTGCGAAGCAATGTGAACACTTGTGCTTCCCAGGCACAGAGAAGGTGCTAGCAGGGAATTCTCTGCCTGCCTTTCCCCAGTGCTCTGCAAGCTCTCCAGGACAACATAAAATCTGGGGCTCTGTGCTTTCTTTCGTTCTGAACAAGTGTTACTGTTTTCTGCACAAAAGCGATTCTGCGAAGCAATGTGAACAGGCACAGAGAAGGTGCTAGCAGGGAATTCTCTGCCTGCCTTTCCTCAGTGCTCTGCAAGCTCTCCAGGACAACATAAAATCTGGGGTTCTGTGCTTTCTTTCATTCTGAACAAGTGTTACTGTTTTCTGCACAAAAGCGATTCTGCGAAGCAAAGTGAACACTTGTGCTTCCCAGGCACAGAGAAGGTTCTAGCAGGGAATTCTCTGCCTGCCTTTCCCCAGTGCTCTGCAAGCTCTCCAGGACAACATAAAATCTGGGGCTCTGTGCTTTCTTTCGTTCTGAACAAGTGTTACTGTTTTCTGCACAAAAGCGATTCTGCGAAGCAATGTGAACACTTGTGCTTCCCAGGCACAGAGAAGGTGCTAGCAGGGAATTCTCTGCCTGCCTTTCCCCAGTGCTCTGCAAGCTCTCCAGGACAACATAAAATCTGGGGCTCTGTGCTTTCTTTCGTTCTGAACAAGTGTTACTGTTTTCTGCACAAAAGCGATTCTGCGAAGCAATGTGAACACTTCTGCTTCCCAGGCACAGAGAAGGTGCTAGCAGGGAATTCTCTGCCTGCCTTTCCCCAGTGCTCTGCAAGCTCTCCAGGACAACATAAAATCTGGGGCTCTGTGCTTTCTTTCGTTCTGAACAAGTGTTACTGTTTTCTGCACAAAAGCGATTCTGCGAAGCAATGTGAACACTTGTGCTTCCCAGGCACAGAGAAGGTGCTAGCAGGGAATTCTCTGCCTGCCTTTCCCCAGTGCTCTGCAAGCTCTCCAGGACAACATAAAATCTGGGGCTCTGTGCTTTCTTTCGTTCTGAACAAGTGTTACTGTTTTCTGCACAAAAGCGATTCTGCGAAGCAATGGGAACACGCACAGAGAAGGTGCTAGCAGGGAATTCTCTGCCTGCCTTTCCTCAGTGCTCTGCAAGCTCTCCAGGACAGCAGCAAATCTGGGGTTCTGTGCTTTCTTTCATTCTGAACAAGTGTTACTGTTTTCTGCACAAAAGCGATTCTGCGAAGCAATGTGAACACTTCTGCTTCCCAGGCACAGAGAAGGTGCTAGCAGGGAATTCTCTGCCTGCCTTTCCCCAGTGCTCTGCAAGCTCTCCAGGACAACATAAAATCTGGGGCTCTGTGCTTTCTTTCGTTCTGAACAAGTGTTACTGTTTTCTGCACAAAAGCGATTCTGCGAAGCAATATGAACACTTCTGCTTCCCAGGCACAGAGAAGGTGCTAGCAGGGAATTCTCTGCCTGCCTTTCCCCAGTGCTCTGCAAGCTCTCCAGGACAACATAAAATCTGGGGCTCTGTGCTTTCTTTCGTTCTGAACAAGTGTTACTGTTTTCTGCACAAAAGCGATTCTGCGAAGCAATGTGAACACTTGTGCTTCCCAGGCACAGAGAAGGTGCTAGCAGGGAATTCTCTGCCTGCCTTTCCCCAGTGCTCTGCAAGCTCTCCAGGACAACAGCAAATCTGGGGCTCTGTGCTTTCTTTCGTTCTGAACAAGTGTTACTGTTTTCTGCACAAAAGCGATTCTGCGAAGCAATGTGAACACTTCTGCTTCCCAGGCACAGAGAAGGTGCTAGCAGGGAATTCTCTGCCTGCCTTTCCCCAGTGCTCTGCAAGCTCTCCAGGACAACATAAAATCTGGGGCTCTGTGCTTTCTTTCGTTCTGAACAAGTGTTACTGTTTTCTGCACAAAAGCGATTCTGCGAAGCAATGTGAACACTTGTGCTTCCCAGGCACAGAGAAGGTGCTAGCAGGGAATTCTCTGCCTGCCTTTCCCCAGTGCTCTGCAAGCTCTCCAGGACAACAGCAAATCTGGGGCTCTGTGCTTTCCTTCGTTCTGAACAAGTGTTACTGTTTTCTGCACAAAAGCGATTCTGCGAAGCAATGTGAACAGGCACAGAGAAGGTGCTAGCAGGGAATTCTCTGCCTGCCTTTCCTTAGTGCTCTGCAAGCTCTCCAGGACAACATAAAATCTGGGGTTCTGTGCTTTCTTTCATTCTGAACAAGTGTTACTGTTTTCTGCACAAAAGCGATTCTGCGAAGCAATGTGAACACTTCTGCTTCCCAGGCACAGAGAAGGTGCTAGCAGGGAATTCTCTGCCTGCCTTTCCCCAGTGCTCTGCAAGCTCTCCAGGACAACAGCAAATCTGGGGCTCTGTGCTTTCTTTCGTTCTGAACAAGTGTTACTGTTTTCTGCACAAAAGCGATTCTGCGAAGCAATGTGAACACTTCTGCTTCCCAGGCACAGAGAAGGTGCTAGCAGGGAATTCTCTGCCTGCCTTTCCCCAGTGCTCTGCAAGCTCTCCAGGACAACATAAAATCTGGGGCTCTGTGCTTTCTTTCGTTCTGAACAAGTGTTACTGTTTTCTGCACAAAAGCGATTCTGCGAAGCAATGTGAACACTTCTGCTTCCCAGGCACAGAGAAGGTGCTAGCAGGGAATTCTCTGCCTGCCTTTCCCCAGTGCTCTGCAAGCTCTCCAGGACAACATAAAATCTGGGGCTCTGTGCTTTCTTTCGTTCTGAACAAGTGTTACTGTTTTCTGCACAAAAACGATTCTGCGAAGCAATGTGAACACTTCTGCTTCCCAGGCACAGAGAAGGTGCTAGCAGGGAATTCTCTGCCTGCCTTTCCCCAGTGCTCTGCAAGCTTCCAGGACAACATAAAATCTGGGGCTCTGTGCTTTCTTTCGTTCTGAACAAGTGTTACTGTTTTCTGCACAAAAGCGATTCTGCGAAGCAATGTGAACAGGCACAGAGAAGGTGCTAGCAGGGAATTCTCTGCCTGCCTTTCCTCAGTGCTCTGCAAGCTCTCCAGGACAACATAAAATCTGGGGTTCTGTGCTTTCTTTCATTCTGAACAAGTGTTACTGTTTTCTGCACAAAAGCGATTCTGCGAAGCAAAGTGAACACTTGTGCTTCCCAGGCACAGAGAAGGTTCTAGCAGGGAATTCTCTGCCTGCCTTTCCCCAGTGCTCTGCAAGCTCTCCAGGACAACATAAAATCTGGGGCTCTGTGCTTTCTTTCGTTCTGAACAAGTGTTACTGTTTTCTGCACAAAAGCGATTCTGCGAAGCAATGTGAACACTTCTGCTTCCCAGGCACAGAGAAGGTGCTAGCAGGGAATTCTCTGCCTGCCTTTCCCCAGTGCTCTGCAAGCTCTCCAGGACAACATAAAATCTGGGGCTCTGTGCTTTCTTTCGTTCTGAACAAGTGTTACTGTTTTCTGCACAAAAGCGATTCTGCGAAGCAATGTGAACACTTCTGCTTCCCAGGCACAGAGAAGGTGCTAGCAGGGAATTCTCTGCCTGCCTTTCCCCAGTGCTCTGCAAGCTCTCCAGGACAACATAAAATCTGGGGCTCTGTGCTTTCTTTCGTTCTGAACAAGTGTTACTGTTTTCTGCACAAAAGCGATTCTGCGAAGCAAAGTGAACACTTGTGCTTCCCAGGCACAGAGAAGGTGCTAGCAGGGAATTCTCTGCCTGCCTTTCCCCAGTGCTCTGCAAGCTCTCCAGGACAACAGCAAATCTGGGGCTCTGTGCTTTCTTTCGTTCTGAACAAGTGTTACTGTTTTCTGCACAAAAGCGATTCTGCGAAGCAATGTGAACACGCACAGAGAAGGTGCTAGCAGGGAATTCTCTGCCTGCCTTTCCTCAGTGCTCTGCAAGCTCTCCAGGACAGCAGCAAATCTGGGGTTCTGTGCTTTCTTTCATTCTGAACAAGTGTTACTGTTTTCTGCACAAAAGCGATTCTGCGAAGCAATGTGAACACTTCTGCTTCCCAGGCACAGAGAAGGTGCTAGCAGGGAATTCTCTGCCTGCCTTTCCCCAGTGCTCTGCAAGCTCTCCAGGACAACATAAAATCTGGGGCTCTGTGCTTTCTTTCGTTCTGAACAAGTGTTACTGTTTTCTGCACAAAAGCGATTCTGCGAAGCAATATGAACACTTCTGCTTCCCAGGCACAGAGAAGGTGCTAGCAGGGAATTCTCTGCCTGCCTTACCCCAGTGCTCTGCAAGCTCTCCAGGACAACATAAAATCTGGGGCTCTGTGCTTTCTTTCGTTCTGAACAAGTGTTACTGTTTTCTGCACAAAAGCGATTCTGCAAAGCAATGTGAACACTTCTGCTTCCCAGGCACAGAGAAGGTGCTAGCAGGGAATTCTCTGCCTGCTTTCCCCAGTGCTCTGCAAGCTCTCCAGGACAACATAAAATCTGGGGCTCTGTGCTTTCTTTCGTTCTGAACAAGTGTTACTGTTTTCTGCACAAAAGCGATTCTGCGAAGCAATGTGAACACTTGTGCTTCCCAGGCACAGAGAAGGTGCTAGCAGGGAATTCTCTGCCTGCCTTTCCCCAGTGCTCTGCAAGCTCTCCAGGACAACAGCAAATCTGGGGCTCTGTGCTTTCTTTCGTTCTGAACAAGTGTTACTGTTTTCTGCACAAAAGCGATTCTGCGAAGCAATGTGAACAGGCACAGAGAAGGTGCTAGCAGGGAATTCTCTGCCTGCCTTTCCTTAGTGCTCTGCAAGCTCTCCAGGACAACATAAAATCTGGGGTTCTGTGCTTTCTTTCATTCTGAACAAGTGTTACTGTTTTCTGCACAAAAGCGATTCTGCGAAGCAATGTGAACACTTCTGCTTCCCAGGCACAGAGAAGGTGCTAGCAGGGAATTCTCTGCCTGCCTTTCCCCAGTGCTCTGCAAGCTCTCCAGGACAACATAAAATCTGGGGCTCTGTGCTTTCTTTCGTTCTGAACAAGTGTTACTGTTTTCTGCACAAAAGCGATTCTGCGAAGCAATGTGAACACTTGTGCTTCCCAGGCACAGAGAAGGTGCTAGCAGGGAATTCTCTGCCTGCCTTTCCCCAGTGCTCTGCAAGCTCTCCAGGACAACATAAAATCTGGGGCTCTGTGCTTTCTTTCGTTCTGAACAAGTGTTACTGTTTTCTGCACAAAAGCGATTCTGCGAAGCAATGTGAACACTTCTGCTTCCCAGGCACAGAGAAGGTGCTAGCAGGGAATTCTCTGCCTGCCTTTCCCCAGTGCTCTGCAAGCTCTCCAGGACAACATAAAATCTGGGGCTCTGTGCTTTCTTTCGTTCTGAACAAGTGTTACTGTTTTCTGCACAAAAGCGATTCTGCGAAGCAAAGTGAACACTTGTGCTTCCCAGGCACAGAGAAGGTGCTAGCAGGGAATTCTCTGCCTGCCTTTCCCCAGTGCTCTGCAAGCTCTCCAGGACAACAGCAAATCTGGGGCTCTGTGCTTTCTTTCGTTCTGAACAAGTGTTACTGTTTTCTGCACAAAAGCGATTCTGCGAAGCAATGTGAACACGCACAGAGAAGGTGCTAGCAGGGAATTCTCTGCCTGCCTTTCCTCAGTGCTCTGCAAGCTCTCCAGGACAGCAGCAAATCTGGGGTTCTGTGCTTTCTTTCATTCTGAACAAGTGTTACTGTTTTCTGCACAAAAGCGATTCTGCGAAGCAATGTGAACACTTCTGCTTCCCAGGCACAGAGAAGGTGCTAGCAGGGAATTCTCTGCCTGCCTTTCCCCAGTGCTCTGCAAGCTCTCCAGGACAACATAAAATCTGGGGCTCTGTGCTTTCTTTCGTTCTGAACAAGTGTTACTGTTTTCTGCACAAAAGCGATTCTGCGAAGCAATATGAACACTTCTGCTTCCCAGGCACAGAGAAGGTGCTAGCAGGGAATTCTCTGCCTGCCTTACCCCAGTGCTCTGCAAGCTCTCCAGGACAACATAAAATCTGGGGCTCTGTGCTTTCTTTCGTTCTGAACAAGTGTTACTGTTTTCTGCACAAAAGCGATTCTGCAAAGCAATGTGAACACTTCTGCTTCCCAGGCACAGAGAAGGTGCTAGCAGGGAATTCTCTGCCTGCTTTCCCCAGTGCTCTGCAAGCTCTCCAGGACAACATAAAATCTGGGGCTCTGTGCTTTCTTTCGTTCTGAACAAGTGTTACTGTTTTCTGCACAAAAGCGATTCTGCGAAGCAATGTGAACACTTGTGCTTCCCAGGCACAGAGAAGGTGCTAGCAGGGAATTCTCTGCCTGCCTTTCCCCAGTGCTCTGCAAGCTCTCCAGGACAACAGCAAATCTGGGGCTCTGTGCTTTCTTTCGTTCTGAACAAGTGTTACTGTTTTCTGCACAAAAGCGATTCTGCGAAGCAATGTGAACAGGCACAGAGAAGGTGCTAGCAGGGAATTCTCTGCCTGCCTTTCCCCAGTGCTCTGCAAGCTCTCCAGGACAACATAAAATCTGGGGCTCTGTGCTTTCTTTCGTTCTGAACAAGTGTTACTGTTTTCTGCACAAAAGCGATTCTGCAAAGCAATGTGAACACTTCTGCTTCCCAGGCACAGAGAAGGTGCTAGCAGGGAATTCTCTGCCTGCTTTCCCCAGTGCTCTGCAAGCTCTCCAGGACAACATAAAATCTGGGGCTCTGTGCTTTCTTTCGTTCTGAACAAGTGTTACTGTTTTCTGCACAAAAGCGATTCTGCGAAGCAATGTGAACACTTGTGCTTCCCAGGCACAGAGAAGGTGCTAGCAGGGAATTCTCTGCCTGCCTTTCCCCAGTGCTCTGCAAGCTCTCCAGGACAACAGCAAATCTGGGGCTCTGTGCTTTCTTTCGTTCTGAACAAGTGTTACTGTTTTCTGCACAAAAGCGATTCTGCGAAGCAATGTGAACAGGCACAGAGAAGGTGCTAGCAGGGAATTCTCTGCCTGCCTTTCCTTAGTGCTCTGCAAGCTCTCCAGGACAACATAAAATCTGGGGTTCTGTGCTTTCTTTCATTCTGAACAAGTGTTACTGTTTTCTGCACAAAAGCGATTCTGCGAAGCAATGTGAACACTTCTGCTTCCCAGGCACAGAGAAGGTGCTAGCAGGGAATTCTCTGCCTGCCTTTCCCCAGTGCTCTGCAAGCTCTCCAGGACAACATAAAATCTGGGGCTCTGTGATTTCTTTCGTTCTGAACAAGTGTTACTGTTTTCTGCACAAAAGCGATTCTGCGAAGCAATGTGAACACTTGTGCTTCCCAGGCACAGAGAAGGTGCTAGCAGGGAATTCTCTGCCTGCCTTTCCCCAGTGCTCTGCAAGCTCTCCAGGACAACAGCAAATCTGGGGCTCTGTGCTTTCTTTCGTTCTGAACAAGTGTTACTGTTTTCTGCACAAAAGCGATTCTGCGAAGCAATGTGAACAGGCACAGAGAAGGTGCTAGCAGGGAATTCTCTGCCTGCCTTACCCCAGTGCTCTGCAAGCTCTCCAGGACAACATAAAATCTGGGGCTCTGTGCTTTCTTTCGTTCTGAACAAGTGTTACTGTTTTCTGCACAAAAGCGATTCTGCAAAGCAATGTGAACACTTCTGCTTCCCAGGCACAGAGAAGGTGCTAGCAGGGAATTCTCTGCCTGCTTTCCCCAGTGCTCTGCAAGCTCTCCAGGACAACATAAAATCTGGGGCTCTGTGCTTTCTTTCGTTCTGAACAAGTGTTACTGTTTTCTGCACAAAAGCGATTCTGCGAAGCAATGTGAACACTTGTGCTTCCCAGGCACAGAGAAGGTGCTAGCAGGGAATTCTCTGCCTGCCTTTCCCCAGTGCTCTGCAAGCTCTCCAGGACAACAGCAAATCTGGGGCTCTGTGCTTTCTTTCGTTCTGAACAAGTGTTACTGTTTTCTGCACAAAAGCGATTCTGCGAAGCAATGTGAACAGGCACAGAGAAGGTGCTAGCAGGGAATTCTCTGCCTGCCTTTCCTTAGTGCTCTGCAAGCTCTCCAGGACAACATAAAATCTGGGGTTCTGTGCTTTCTTTCATTCTGAACAAGTGTTACTGTTTTCTGCACAAAAGCGATTCTGCGAAGCAATGTGAACACTTCTGCTTCCCAGGCACAGAGAAGGTGCTAGCAGGGAATTCTCTGCCTGCCTTTCCCCAGTGCTCTGCAAGCTCTCCAGGACAACATAAAATCTGGGGCTCTGTGATTTCTTTCGTTCTGAACAAGTGTTACTGTTTTCTGCACAAAAGCGATTCTGCGAAGCAATGTGAACACTTGTGCTTCCCAGGCACAGAGAAGGTGCTAGCAGGGAATTCTCTGCCTGCCTTTCCCCAGTGCTCTGCAAGCTCTCCAGGACAACATAAAATCTGGGGCTCTGTGCTTTCTTTCGTTCTGAACAAGTGTTACTGTTTTCTGCACAAAAGCGATTCTGCGAAGCAATGTGAACACTTCTGCTTCCCAGGCACAGAGAAGGTGCTAGCAGGGAATTCTCTGCCTGCCTTTCCCCAGTGCTCTGCAAGCTCTCCAGGACAACATAAAATCTGGGGCTCTGTGATTTCTTTCGTTCTGAACAAGTGTTACTGTTTTCTGCACAAAAGCGATTCTGCGAAGCAATGTGAACACTTCTGCTTCCCAGGCACAGAGAAGGTGCTAGCAGGGAATTCTCTGCCTGCCTTTCCCCAGTGCTCTGCAAGCTCTCCAGGACAACATAAAATCTGGGGCTCTGTGATTTCTTTCGTTCTGAACAAGTGTTACTGTTTTCTGCACAAAAGCGATTCTGCGAAGCAATGTGAACACTTGTGCTTCCCAGGCACAGAGAAGGTGCTAGCAGGGAATTCTCTGCCTGCCTTTCCCCAGTGCTCTGCAAGCTCTCCAGGACAACATAAAATCTGGGGCTCTGTGCTTTCTTTCGTTCTGAACAAGTGTTACTGTTTTCTGCACAAAAGCGATTCTGCGAAGCAATGTGAACACTTCTGCTTCCCAGGCACAGAGAAGGTGCTAGCAGGGAATTCTCTGCCTGCCTTTCCCCAGTGCTCTGCAAGCTCTCCAGGACAACATAAAATCTGGGGCTCTGTGATTTCTTTCGTTCTGAACAAGTGTTACTGTTTTCTGCACAAAAGCGATTCTGCGAAGCAATGTGAACACTTCTGCTTCCCAGGCACAGAGAAGGTGCTAGCAGGGAATTCTCTGCCTGCCTTTCCCCAGTGCTCTGCAAGCTCTCCAGGACAACATAAAATCTGGGGCTCTGTGCTTTCTTTCGTTCTGAACAAGTGTTACTGTTTTCTGCACAAAAGCGATTCTGCAAAGCAATGTGAACACTTCTGCTTCCCAGGCACAGAGAAGGTGCTAGCAGGGAATTCTCTGCCTGCTTTCCCCAGTGCTCTGCAAGCTCTCCAGGACAACATAAAATCTGGGGCTCTGTGCTTTCTTTCGTTCTGAACAAGTGTTACTGTTTTCTGCACAAAAGCGATTCTGCGAAGCAATGTGAACACTTGTGCTTCCCAGGCACAGAGAAGGTGCTAGCAGGGAATTCTCTGCCTGCCTTTCCCCAGTGCTCTGCAAGCTCTCCAGGACAACAGCAAATCTGGGGCTCTGTGCTTTCTTTCGTTCTGAACAAGTGTTACTGTTTTCTGCACAAAAGCGATTCTGCGAAGCAATGTGAACAGGCACAGAGAAGGTGCTAGCAGGGAATTCTCTGCCTGCCTTTCCTCAGTGCTCTGCAAGCTCTCCAGGACAACATAAAATCTGGGGTTCTGTGCTTTCTTTCATTCTGAACAAGTGTTACTGTTTTCTGCACAAAAGCGATTCTGCGAAGCAATGTGAACACTTCTGCTTCCCAGGCACAGAGAAGGTGCTAGCAGGGAATTCTCTGCCTGCCTTTCCCCAGTGCTCTGCAAGCTCTCCAGGACAACATAAAATCTGGGGCTCTGTGCTTTCTTTCGTTCTGAACAAGTGTTACTGTTTTCTGCACAAAAGCGATTCTGCGAAGCAATGTGAACACTTGTGCTTCCCAGGCACAGAGAAGGTGCTAGCAGGGAATTCTCTGCCTGCCTTTCCCCAGTGCTCTGCAAGCTCTCCAGGACAACATAAAATCTGGGGCTCTGTGCTTTCTTTCGTTCTGAACAAGTGTTACTGTTTTCTGCACAAAAGCGATTCTGCGAAGCAATGTGAACACTTCTGCTTCCCAGGCACAGAGAAGGTGCTAGCAGGGAATTCTCTGCCTGCCTTTCCCCAGTGCTCTGCAAGCTCTCCAGGACAACATAAAATCTGGGGCTCTGTGATTTCTTTCGTTCTGAACAAGTGTTACTGTTTTCTGCACAAAAGCGATTCTGCGAAGCAATGTGAACACTTCTGCTTCCCAGGCACAGAGAAGGTGCTAGCAGGGAATTCTCTGCCTGCCTTTCCCCAGTGCTCTGCAAGCTCTCCAGGACAACATAAAATCTGGGGCTCTGTGCTTTCTTTCGTTCTGAACAAGTGTTACTGTTTTCTGCACAAAAGCGATTCTGCGAAGCAATGTGAACAGGCACAGAGAAGGTGCTAGCAGGGAATTCTCTGCCTGCCTTTCCCTAGTGCTCTGCAAGCTCTCCAGGACAACATAAAATCTGGGGTTCTGTGCTTTCTTTCATTCTGAACAAGTGTTACTGTTTTCTGCACAAAAGCGATTCTGCGAAGCAATGTGAACACTTCTGCTTCCCAGGCACAGAGAAGGTGCTAGCAGGGAATTCTCTGCCTGCCTTTCCCCAGTGCTCTGCAAGCTCTCCAGGACAACATAAAATCTGGGGCTCTGTGCTTTCTTTCGTTCTGAACAAGTGTTACTGTTTTCTGCACAAAAGCGATTCTGCGAAGCAATGTGAACACTTGTGCTTCCCAGGCACAGAGAAGGTGCTAGCAGGGAATTCTCTGCCTGCCTTTCCCCAGTGCTCTGCAAGCTCTCCAGGACAACATAAAATCTGGGCTCTGTGCTTTCTTTCGTTCTGAACAAGTGTTACTGTTTTCTGCACAAAAGCGATTCTGCGAAGCAATGTGAACACTTCTGCTTCCCAGGCACAGAGAAGGTGCTAGCAGGGAATTCTCTGCCTGCCTTTCCCCAGTGCTCTGCAAGCTCTCCAGGACAACATAAAATCTGGGGCTCTGTGCTTTCTTTCGTTCTGAACAAGTGTTACTGTTTTCTGCACAAAAGCGATTCTGCGAAGCAATGTGAACACTTCTGCTTCCCAGGCACAGAGAAGGTGCTAGCAGGGAATTCTCTGCCTGCCTTTCCCCAGTGCTCTGCAAGCTCTCCAGGACAACATAAAATCTGGGGCTCTGTGCTTTCTTTCGTTCTGAACAAGTGTTACTGTTTTCTGCACAAAAGCGATTCTGCGAAGCAATGTGAACACTTGTGCTTCCCAGGCACAGAGAAGGTGCTAGCAGGGAATTCTCTGCCTGCCTTTCCCCAGTGCTCTGCAAGCTCTCCAGGACAACAGCAAATCTGGGGCTCTGTGCTTTCTTTCGTTCTGAACAAGTGTTACTGTTTTCTGCACAAAAGCGATTCTGCGAAGCAATGTGAACACTTCTGCTTCCCAGGCACAGAGAAGGTGCTAGCAGGGAATTCTCTGCCTGCCTTTCCCCAGTGCTCTGCAAGCTCTCCAGGACAACATAAAATCTGGGGCTCTGTGCTTTCTTCGTTCTGAACAAGTGTTACTGTTTTCTGCACAAAAGCGATTCTGCGAAGCAATGTGAACACTTGCTCCAGGCACAGAGAAGGTGCTAGCAGGGAATTCTCTGCCTGCCTTTCCTAGTGCTCTGCAAGCTCTCCAGGACAACATAAAATCTGGGGCTCTGTGCTTTCTTTCGTTCTGAACAAGTGTTACTGTTTTCTGCACAAAAGCGATTCTGCGAAGCAATGTGAACACTTCTGCTTCCCAGGCACAGAGAAGGTGCTAGCAGGGAATTCTCTGCCTGCCTTTCCCCAGTGCTCTGCAAGCTCTCCAGGACAACATAAAATCTGGGGCTCTGTGCTTTCTTTCGTTCTGAACAAGTGTTACTGTTTTCTGCACAAAAGCGATTCTGCGAAGCAATGTGAACACTTCTGCTTCCCAGGCACAGAGAAGGTGCTAGCAGGGAATTCTCTGCCTGCCTTTCCCAGTGCTCTGCAAGCTCTCCAGGACAACATAAAATCTGGGGCTCTGTGCTTTCTTTCGTTCTGAACAAGTGTTACTGTTTTCTGCACAAAAGCGATTCTGCGAAGCAATGTGAACACTTCTGCTTCCCAGGCACAGAGAAGGTGCTAGCAGGGAATTCTCTGCCTGCCTTTCCCAGTGCTCTGCAAGCTCTCCAGGACAACATAAAATCTGGGGCTCTGTGCTTTCTTTCGTTCTGAACAAGTGTTACTGTTTTCTGCACAAAGCGATTCTGCGAAGCAATGTGAACACTTGTGCTTCCCAGGCACAGAGAAGGTGCTAGCAGGGAATTCTCTGCCTGCCTTTCCCCAGTGCTCTGCAAGCTCTCCAGGACAACATCAAATCTGGGGCTCTGTGCTTTCTTTCGTTCTGAACAAGTGTTACTGTTTTCTGCACAAAAGCGATTCTGCGAAGCAATGTGAACACTTCTGCTTCCCAGGCACAGAGAAGGTGCTAGCAGGGAATTCTCTGCCTGCCTTTCCCCAGTGCTCTGCAAGCTCTCCAGGACAACATAAAATCTGGGGCTCTGTGCTTTCTTTCGTTCTGAACAAGTGTTACTGTTTTCTGCACAAAGCGATTCTGCGAAGCAATGTGAACACTTCTGCTTCCCAGGCACAGAGAAGGTGCTAGCAGGGAATTCTCTGCCTGCCTTTCCCCAGTGCTCTGCAAGCTCTCCAGGACAACATAAAATCTGGGGCTCTGTGCTTTCTTTCGTTCTGAACAAGTGTTACTGTTTTCTGCACAAAAGCGATTCTGCGAAGCAATGTGAACAGGCACAGAGAAGGTGCTAGCAGGGAATTCTCTGCCTGCCTTTCCCCAGTGCTCTGCAAGCTCTCCAGGACAACATAAAATCTGGGGCTCTGTGCTTTCTTTCGTTCTGAACAAGTGTTACTGTTTTCTGCACAAAAGCGATTCTGCGAAGCAATGTGAACACTTCTGCTTCCAGGCACAGAGAAGGTGCTAGCAGGGAATTCTCTGCCTGCCTTTCCCCAGTGCTCTGCAAGCTCTCCAGGACAACATAAAATCTGGGGCTCTGTGCTTTCTTTCGTTCTGAAAAAGTGTTACTGTTTTCTGCACAAAAGCGATTCTGCGAAGCAATGTGAACACTTGTGCTTCCCAGGCACAGAGAAGGTGCTAGCAGGGAATTCTCTGCCTGCCTTTCCCCAGTGCTCTGCAAGCTCTCCAGGACAACATAAAATCTGGGGCTCTGTGCTTTCTTTCGTTCTGAACAAGTGTTACTGTTTTCTGCACAAAAGCGATTCTGCGAAGCAATGTGAACACTTCTGCTTCCCAGGCACAGAGAAGGTGCTAGCAGGGAATTCTCTGCCTGCCTTTCCCCAGTGCTCTGCAAGCTCTCCAGGACAACATAAAATCTGGGGCTCTGTGCTTTCTTTCGTTCTGAACAAGTGTTACTGTTTTCTGCACAAAAGCGATTCTGCGAAGCAATGTGAACACTTCTGCTTCCCAGGCACAGAGAAGGTGCTAGCAGGGAATTCTCTGCCTGCCTTTCCCCAGTGCTCTGCAAGCTCTCCAGGACAACATAAAATCTGGGGCTCTGTGCTTTCTTTCGTTCTGAACAAGTGTTACTGTTTTCTGCACAAAAGCGATTCTGCGAAGCAATGTGAACACTTGTGCTTCCCAGGCACAGAGAAGGTGCTAGCAGGGAATTCTCTGCCTGCCTTTCCCCAGTGCTCTGCAAGCTCTCCAGGACAACATAAAATCTGGGGCTCTGTGCTTTCTTTCGTTCTGAACAAGTGTTACTGTTTTCTGCACAAAAGCGATTCTGCGAAGCAATGTGAACACTTCTGCTTCCCAGGCACAGAGAAGGTGCTAGCAGGGAATTCTCTGCCTGCCTTTCCCCAGTGCTCTGCAAGCTCTCCAGGACAACAGCAAATCTGGGGCTCTGTGCTTTCTTTCGTTCTGAACAAGTGTTACTGTTTTCTGCACAAAGCGATTCTGCAAAGCAATGTGAACACTTCTGCTTCCAGGCACAGAGAAGGTGCTAGCAGGGAATTCTCTGCCTGCCTTTCCCCAGTGCTCTGCAAGCTCTCCAGGACAACATAAAATCTGGGGCTCTGTGCTTTCTTTCGTTCTGAACAAGTGTTACTGTTTTCTGCACAAAAAGCGATTCTGCGAAGCAATGTGAACACTTCTGCTTCCCAGGCACAGAGAAGGTGCTAGCAGGGAATTCTCTGCCTGCCTTTCCCCAGTGCTCTGCAAGCTCTCCAGGACAACATAAAATCTGGGGCTCTGTGCTTTCTTTCGTTCTGAACAAGTGTTACTGTTTTCTGCACAAAAGCGATTCTGCGAAGCAATGTGAACAGGCACAGAGAAGGTGCTAGCAGGGAATTCTCTGCCTGCCTTTCCCCAGTGCTCTGCAAGCTCTCCAGGACAACATAAAATCTGGGGCTCTGTGCTTTCTTTCGTTCTGAACAAGTGTTACTGTTTTCTGCACAAAAGCGATTCTGCGAAGCAATGTGAACACTTCTGCTTCCCAGGCACAGAGAAGGTGCTAGCAGGGAATTCTCTGCCTGCCTTTCCCAGTGCTCTGCAAGCTCTCCAGGACAACATAAAATCTGGGGCTCTGTGCTTTCTTTCGTTCTGAACAAGTGTTACTGTTTTCTGCACAAAAGCGATTCTGCAAGCAATGTGAACACTTGTGCTTCCCAGGCACAGAGAAGGTGCTAGCAGGGAATTCTCTGCCTGCCTTTCCCCAGTGCTCTGCAAGCTCTCCAGGACAACATAAAATCTGGGGCTCTGTGCTTTCTTTCGTTCTGAACAAGTGTTACTGTTTTCTGCACAAAAGCGATTCTGCGAAGCAATGTGAACACTTGTGCTTCCCAGGCACAGAGAAGGTGCTAGCAGGGAATTCTCTGCCTGCCTTTCCCCAGTGCTCTGCAAGCTCTCCAGGACAACATAAAATCTGGGGCTCTGTGCTTTCTTTCGTTCTGAACAAGTGTTACTGTTTTCTGCACAAAAGCGATTCTGCGAAGCAATGTGAACACTTCTGCTTCCCAGGCACAGAGAAGGT